>NC_081350.1:6728541-6831397 GCF_029784015.1 Lycium ferocissimum
TTATACCAACACCTAACCCCTTTTGCTTTTCTGACCCCTTTCGCGTGGTGGTGGCCCTCATTGTCCGCCCAGGTGGGCGAATCATTCCCAAATCATTTTAATCATTTATAAGAATTATGCGAAAATAAATAATATTTTAGCTACCAGATTCAAATCATATAGATAATAAATATGTAAGTAATAACAACCCCAAAATCAGGTCTGGACTACTACAAGAGTCACTATTTCAAGATAAGAGTCTGCTATGAAATAAAAATCTCAAGTATAACAATATTGTCTCAAGAATACAAAGTAGACAGTTATATACAAAGGAAGAGTCTCCGGGTTGCGGATCTAGGCAAAGCTCACCCTGGAATCTCTGTTAAGTAGATTCAGATCACTCTCGGCGACAAGAGCTGGAATTAGTAACAAACTGTGCACTCAAAAGAAGTGTACAACAAGAGTAGCATCAGTACAAACAACACGTACCAAGTAAGCATCATAGGCCGACTAAGATTAGTTCACGCATACAAGCATAAAATCAATAAGATAAGCAGGTAAGCATATAATACCCAAACCAAGTCACAGGATATCCCATAATCGAATAACCACATAAGCCGAAGCTTATAAACCACAAGTCTATTTATCATAATAATCTCAATCGATAATCACAACCAAAGTTCTGACCTAGGCAGAGTCACTACCTACCGATTTAACCCAGTCCGTAATCAGATCCATGCTACCATAATAATACGAACCGACGATACCAAATTAGAAATAAAAAGTTATATGATGGCGCATGATAATATGTAATGATGTGCAATGCAATGCCTTTGGCCAAATACCTCGAACACATTACCACGTACTAATGGTATTGTTTGCCCAATAATCATGACCTGCAGGGGACCTATGGTGTCCATGTACAACTCGCTCCGGAACTGACCTTAGATCACATCCTCACCCTCTGTCAAATGTGCCTTATATATATCAAGATAGGCCACATCCTCATCCCCTGTCAGATGTGCATTTTAAACATATACTGTATGCAAGAATGAGTTTTCAAATATGGTTAAGTCTAAAACCTCGAGATGAAATATCAACTCAAAAGTAAGCATGATCCTTCAATGAAATCATATTCCAATGAAAATGCAGGTCAGAATGCCATAAGCCATGTCAGGACTTAGATAAATCTGTTTAACTATGGAATGAATCATACAAACCATCTCAGTCAACATCAAGAGTCTATATCACCTCTTTCTTCCAAGTATCACAAGAACACCTCATAACTAAGTCTTGTATAACCAAAGTTTTCCATATCCTTTCATAGTTTCCACAAGTCTTCCATCAATCATTTTCGGACCATTTCCATCATCTATGAATGCAGGAATGAAGAATCAGTGCAATGAATGTAAAGGAATATGCTATAAAGATCACAACAACCATAAGTTGTATCAAATCTTGCATAACTTCGTTACCATCAACAATTCATAATCAAGATCTCATTCGTGCCTTATCACAAGTACATATCCAATTAAAGCCTAATCTCATTATCTGATCACAATGTGAATCTCAACATATTTTCAATTCAATAGTCAATATGGAACATGATACGCAATAATATCAAGGTCAATGAATACGAGACACCGTACCGCGAGTCGTCATAACAAGACTCAGATAAATCAGTCAACAACAGCAAGGATATGTAACCATCTCAATCAACAAGAAGAGTAAATATTGAATCCTTCCTTCTCATATCACAACAAATACACCTCAGGTTCAGCACATAAAGCAATAGAGACAAGCCTGCATAATCCGAAATCATACCAACCTAGATAATATCCAACCAAACACCATGTCTGAAGACCTAATCATGTTTTCTCCCATCTATTCTATACAATATATACGTTTCGCTAATCAAAGTCTAACTAAAGTAAGCCGTCAATTCTATACAATATATACGTTTCACTTTTTGGGCAGCCCTCGGCGCGACCTCATCCTGGAGAGGAGGGGAGATGCGATCGCGCATCTAATATCTTGACACGCGTCTCCGCGCAAATTGGTGCGAGGGAGCAATTTTGTCACCTTTTTAAATCCCAAAAGATCTCATTTTCATACCAACCTCCCACACTTATTTCACCACACCTCTGGAGAGTTCTTGAGAGTTATTGAAGGTTTCATAACATTCCAAATCTTTCCATATCATCAAGAGAGAAGATCAACATCAAAACCCTAAGAGAATCCATGGAAGGTGATTGTTCTTGTTTCTCTTCAAGGTGGTGATGAACTTAATCTTGGAAAGAGTTGAGAAAGGTGAGTTTCTTCTATTATAAGGTATATTCGTCAAATTATTTACATGATTGAGTTGATGTAAAGGTTTAGTAACTCTTGGAAAGGAAAAGAATGAAAGTGGAGAAGTCATACAGGGTTGAAGTGAATAAGATGACTATGAGATGAACTTGAAAAGGGATTTTGGATAAATTTGAGATTAAATTGAATATAACTTCTTGATTATGATATTGTGGATGTTGTTATTGTTGTTTGGGAGTTGTTTTGTAATATGGTGGACGTCAATAAGACAGGGGAAATGCTGCCCAAATTTCGTTAGCTCGTTAATTAGGCTAGTTTGAACTTAAGAGTTTTTTCAAGACTTAACCTTTAGTATGAATCCTCTTGAATGTAGATTTGAGGGCTTGGGAGGAGAACGTTAAATAGTTAAAAAGACGTAAAGGTATGTTAAGGCTAACCCTTTCCTTCTAAAGGCATGATTCCCTTATTGTGAAACCGCACTTGATATCCATAATGCCCCTAGTCCTAGAAATGCTAGAAGCTCATAACTCTCAAAGTTCCTATGATATTGTTGATAAATACTCTCTATGATAATGATGATAATGATGATGATGACCCTATTCCTAAAGATACCAAAGCTTATAGTTCTCGATGTTCTCGTAATATTATTGAGCTTGTTACATGATTATTGATTTTACTCATTGTTGTTGATCTCATATTACAATAATTGTCCTTTCAAGGTGAGACATAGCGATGATGATGATTCCATATAGAAATTGGAGGCTTATCGACCTTACGTCACTCCGATAGAGTAGTAATGTTTGATTTGAGCTCTCATGCATTCTTATTACATATATAAGCATTTTCTCACACCGCGCTGTGCTATAGCTGGTCGGGCAGACATATGGATGTACACACCACTGCAGTGGGCAGCTTATGATATCGTCCGGACGCGGGATGCCTAGACACGGGATGATGGATCGGGTTGCACGTTTCGCAATAATATATATATATATATATATATATATATATATATATATATATGAAAAAAGTTATTTTTTAAATTAAAAAGCTAAGCATGCATGACATTCGTCTTAAGAGGCATCCAGATGTACAGGTTATCTCATATTACTTTCCATATCATTATTATATTGCTATTTATGCGTTACATACTCAATACATTATTCGTACTGAAGTCCTTTTGTTGTGGACGCTGCGTTCATGCCAACAGGTAGACAGGGAGACGGATCAGATTCTTAGGTGTTTCTTCAGCTATCTCTCAAGAGCGCTCTATTTGCCTCGGAGTTGCATTATTGTGGTACTGTTCTTTTGTGTACATATAGGCATGGCAGGGTCTTGTCCCGTCCTTGTGATGTTATGCACTCCACAGAGGCTCGTAGACAGATATGTATAGTTAGATGTCTTATAACCTTATCAATTCATTTCTCGTTTATCATTTTTGGCAACCCTGTCGGCTAGTGTATATATATATATATATATATATATATATATAGTCTTAGTTGATGATAACCATATAGACGAGCTTTCATTTTTGCGGATTCATGCCCTTTTAGATTGTGATATTCATAAGTTACCTTTCATGGTCCACCTAGAATGGTAACAAGAAGTATGCTACTAGGTGCTCGATAGGTTAGCTCCGGGTACCCGTCATGGCCCTCCGGTTGGGTCGTGACAAAAGTAGTATCAGAGCAATTCGTCCTATGGTACGTTTAGGAGTCGTGTCCAGTGGAGTCTTGTTTATGGGTGTAAAGCGTGCCACACTTATAAATAGGAGGCTGAGGGCATTTAGGAATGATTGACCTTTCTTCCTCATCATAGATCGTGCGATAGAGCCATGATATATGAATTTCCCTTTTCCTAATCGTGTGTTACGTTTTTAATAATGCCTGTGAAGAGAAAAGCAACAGCGGCCCAGAAGGGCAAAACAGTGGAAGGTAGGAGGACTGAGTGGGAACCGCCGGCAGACATAAAGGAGGGTGAGTCCCAGAATGAGATTCCATCTCAGACCTCTCATACTCCACCCATTTCAGAGGAGCACGAAGGAGCCTCAGCTCCAGCTCCAACACTTTCAGTTCCTCCACCAGATACCTCAGGCCAGGAGATGAGAGAGGCCATCCTTTTTCTAACCCAGTTAGTAGCCGCTCAGGCTCAGCGGTAGGGTGCGGGCCATGGTGATAGGGGTCAGAGTAAGAGGGCTAGGTTTTTAAGGTTTTGACAGTGAGTTCAGACGTGGCCCAAGGTAGTAGTTCTCTAAACGCTCAGCTCATTCAGCGGCTAGTGCACCTTCACAGTTACCTAGACCCAGGTTTGATAGACCCGCTTGTTTTGGGCCAATTCATAGTTTCAGAGTCCCAGTTCTCAGATTAGGGGTGGTTCCAATCAAACGAGACCACCTATACCACGATGTACTCAGTGTGGTAAGTTACATTGGGGACCGTGCCGATTGGGTTTAGATATTTGTTATGCCTATGGTCGGCCAGGCCATATCAAGCGCGACTATCCATCGATAGGTGGTAGATGTAGGGTCCAGCCCACAGGATCAGCAGCTGGGTTTTTGTCATCTGTGCGCCCTCTGGGACAAAGCTCACAGACACCAGCAGGCCATGGTAGGGGTAGAGGAGGAGCGTCTGGTTTGAGTGGCCCTCAGTAGCGTATCTATACACTAGCTGGGCGACAGGATCTTGAGACTTCCCCTGATGTTGTCATAGGTATATTATCAGTATTCTCTTATGATGTATATGCATTGATTGATCTGGGTTTTGTGTATCATATGCTACTCCTTATGTTACTGGTCGGTTTGGGGTGACACCAGAGTCGATTAAAACCTTTCGAAGTATCTACACCGTTGGCGATCCAGTGATAGCTGAACGGAGTTTATAGAAAAATGGTAGATTTTGCGATTGTAGTTTGCGACCGCCAGACCATGGCTGATTTGATTGAGCTGAAAATGGTAGATTTTGATGTCATTATGGGTATGGATTGATTGGCTTCCTGTTATGCTAATGTTGATTGCAGAACAAAAATGGTTAGTTTCCAGTTTTCGGGATATTGATTTCGCCTTTGATGTGTTACCGAATACTAAGTCCATATCTATTCCTCCTTATAGAATGGCTCCTGCAGAATTGAAGGAGTTGGAAGAGAAACTGAAGGATTTGCTCGAGAAAGGCTTTATCAGGCCTAGTTCATCACCGTGGGGAGCTTTGTGTTGTTTGTAAGAAAGAAAGATGGTTCCTTGCGGATGTGTATTGACTAGAGGCAGTTGAATAAGGTGTTAATAAAGAATAAATATTCACTTCCAAGGATTGATGATTTATTTGATCAGTTGCAGGATGCCAAATGGTTCTCAAAGTTAGATCTGAGGTCAGGGTACCACCAGGTGAGACTCAGGGAAGAGGACATTCCGAAGACAGCCTTTAGAACTAGATATGGTCATTTCGAGTTTCGGGTAATGTCATTTAGATTGACTAATGCACCGGTGGTATTCATGAATTTGATGAATAATGTGTTCAGGCCTTTCCTAGATCTATTTGTGATTATGTTTATCGATGATATCCTGATATACTCTCGATCTGAGGCAGAACATATGGATCATTTACGTGCTGTCCTTAGAGTTCTTCAGGCCCGGGAGCTATATGCAAAATTTTCAAAATGCGAGTTACGTTATATTCTGTAACTTTTCTGGGGCATATGATTTCAGCTGATGGTATTCGAGTGGATACCCATAAGATTGAAGCTATGAAGACTTGGCCATAGCCTACAATGCTTACGGATAGTTCGTAGTTTTCTGGGCTTGGCAGGTTATCACAAAATATTTGTAGAAGGCTTTTCTTCTATTTCTACACTATTGATGAAGTTGACTCAGAAATCATCTAAATTTCAGTGGACGAATGCTTGTGAGCGGAGTTTTTAGGAGCTGAAGAACATATTGACTTTGGCCCCGGTCTTGACACTTCCAGAAGGATCGGAGGGCTATGTTATTTATTGTGATGCTTCAGGTGTTGGAATAAGTTGTGTGTTAAGGCAACACAGTAAGGTGATTGCTTATACTTCAAGGTAATTACGGAAACATGAGAGAAACTACCCGACCCATGATCTTGAGTTAGCTGCGGTAATTCATGCATTGAAGATGTGGAGACATTATTTATATGGCGTTCATGTTGATATTCATATGGACCACAAGAGTCTCTAGTATATTTTCAAGCAGAAGGAGTTGAATTTATGGCAAAGATGGTAGTTGGAGCTATTGAAGGATTATGATGTGAGTATCTTATATCGTCATGGAAAAGGTGAATGTAGAGTTGATGCTCTTAGCCATAAATCCATGGGAAGTTTATGTGATGTTCGGCGGAGAAAGGAGGCTAGCTCGCAAAGCTTCGACATTGCTTGACTAGGAATTTGCTTGATGGACTCGGGCAATACGAGTGTCACTGTCCAGAATTCAGTTGTCTCATCCCTAGTAGTGAAGGCGAAAAGGCGCAAATATGAGGGCCCCCATGTTAACTCATTACAGAGGTACACTTCCTCGGAAGAAAAATCACCATTTGAGACTTCTACAGATAGAGTTCTCAAGTATCGAGGCAGATTAAGTGTTTCAAATACCGTAGGGTTACGTCGATAGATTTTTAGGGGAAGCCCATTCTTCCTGTTATTTCGTTCATCCAGGAGCGACAAAGATGTATCATGATGCTAAATCTAGTTATTGATGGGACGGAATGAAAAAAGACATAGCAGAGTTCGTAGCTCAATGTTGTAACTGTCAGCAGGTAAAGATTGAGCATCGGGAGTCGGGGGATTGTTGCAAGCTATGGAATTCCAACTTGGAAATAGGAAGTGATTAATATGGATTTCATTATAGGCTTGCCTCGTTCTCAGCGTAAGTATGATTCTATATGGGTAATTGTGGATAGACTTATAAAGTCAGCTCATCTTCTACCAGTCAAAACTACGTACTCAGTTGAAGATTATGCAAAAGCTTATCTCAAGGAGATAGCACGACTCCATGGTGTTCCAGTATCCATTACTTCTGATAGAGAAGCACAATTTACAGCTAATTTCTGGAGGTCTTTTCAAAATGGTTTGGGGACTCAAGTGAGTCTTAGTATAGCATTTCATCCCCAGACTGACGGACAAGCTGAGCGTGCCATTCAGACCCTCGAAGATATGGTAAGGGCATGTGTGATAGACTTTGAAGGTAGTTGGGATGATCACTTAACACTCATTGAGTTTGCATATAACAACAGTTATCACCCCAACATCCAGATGGCCCATATGAGGCTCTATATCGGCGCAAGTATAGATCACCAATTGGATGGTTTGAATTGGGAAAAAATAAGTTAATAGGGCCAGATTTGATCCATCAAGCAATGGAAAAGGTCAAGCTCATTTAGAATCGATTATTGGCAGCTCAGAGTCGTCAGATATCTTATGCAGATAACCACTAACGAGACCTGAAATTCCAAGTTAATGATTGGGTATTATTAAAGATGTCGCCTATGAAGGGAGTGATGAGATTTGGTAAGAAGGAAAAGCTTAGTCCTCGATATATTGGGCCTTACAAGATTGTGCATAAGGTAGGCTTGGTGGCTTATGAGTTAGATCTACCTTCGGACTTGGAGACAGTCCACCTTATTTTCCATGTGTCAATGTTTCGCAAGTGCATTAGAGATCCTTCCAGAATTGTACCCGTAGATGATGTCCAAGTTATTGAGCAATTTTCCTACGAAGAAGTTCCCATTGCGATTCTAGATAGACGAGTTCGGAGACTCAGAACTAAAGATGTAGCTTCAGTTAAAGTTCTATAGTGAAACAATAATAGAGAAGAAATGACTTGGGAAGCTGAGGAAAATATGAAGTCCAGGTATCCACATTTTTTTCCACTCCCGGAGAAGGTTCAGACCGAGGCACAATTGTCTTCAGGTGCATAATGCTTTCTTTTGATGATTTCTTGGTCGTGTGTGGCCATTATTATTGTTGTTGTTATAGCCCTGTGAGGCGTTGTGTATTTTGGGTTGTTGTGATAGGACGGTAGTGGCATATTTATAGGGGAAACTCTGGCGAAATTTTTGTAGAATCCCTAAGAGTCTAACATTCAGGGACGAATGTTCCTAAGAGGAGAGGAATGTTACACCTTGGAAAATTTTATGTCGTTTGCATTATGAGAAAACTACTGCAAGCCTAAAGTGTACATGAATCCCTTAAAAGGTTAAGGAGGGTATCTAATAATTCTAAGTATGCACCTTAAGGTTTCGGAGTTAAATGAATCGGTGAAAGTAAGTTCGTTGAAGAAATTGGAGTTTGAGTCATGTCTTGGGAAGATTTCGTATCATTTGAGTTACACATTGCTTAGAATTTCCTTGAGGGGGATCTATAGGGCCCTTTGGATGGTTAATGAAGTTTTATAAAAGTTCCAAGAAGGTTCCATAAGGATTGGAGGTCAAACGAATCGAAAAGAACGCATTTTCGCGAAAGTTGGAGTTTGTGGTCCAGTTTGTGGCCGCAATATGAGTTGCTGCGCAGCAAACTGGCTGCAAACTCACCTTTTTGGCAGCCCTAACTACCCAACCTCCTCCCCAAGGAGAGGAGCGGAGATGTGGCCGAATACCTAATATGCTGAGCCACATCTCCACCGCAAATTGGTGCGGGGGAGCGATTTTGTCACCTTTTTAAATCCCAAAAGATCTCATTTTCATACCAACCTCCAAAACTTATTTCCCCACACCTCTAGAGATTTTTTGAGAGTTCTTGAAGGCTCCATAACATTCCAAACCTTTCCATATCATCAAGAGAGAAGATCAACATCAAAACCCTAAGAGAATCCATGGAAGGTGGTTGTTCTTGTTTCTATTCAAGGTGGTGATGAACTTAATCTTGGAAAGAGTTGAGAAAGGTGAGGTTCTTCCATTATAAGGTATATTCCTCCTATTATTTACATGATTGAGTTGATGTAAAGGTTTAGTAACTCTTGGAAAGGAAAAGAATGAAAGTGGAGAAGTCATAAAGGGTTGAAGTGAAGAAGACGACTATGAGATGAACTTGAAAAGGGATTTGGATAAATTTGAGATTACAAATATGATATTTAGCTACGAAAATGCTAGCTACGGCGCAAAATTCGTCACTAATTATTCACTTTTCGTGACAAAAGTTACATTTCGTCCTTAAATACATGAGGCACATATTTTTAGTGACGAAACACAAAATTTCGTAGCAAAGTTTTGTCCCCTAAAGTTTCCCTCCAAAAAATGAGTTGGCGCCATTTATTGAGTACTATTAACCACGAATTTAAAGTTATCAGTGACACATTATTTTGTCATTAATGATGTACCCAATTTGCGACAAACTGATTTTCGTCCTAAAATTAGTTAAATTTTGGAGACGAAAAACTTTTGTTGCAAAAACTGTGTTGATACATTAGCGACAAATTAAAATTTGTAGTTAATCACTGTAAGTTTTAGCTACAAAATTTTATGTTTAATTGTGACCTTAGTTTTTGTCACTAATAAGATAAACAATTAGTGACAAACAATTTATTGTCTCTAATCAACATGCGACTTAGTGACAATAAATTTTTGTCACAAAATATGCAATGTTTTAAATAGCGACGATTAAAAAGTTCTAGTTGAATGATTTAACTATTGGTGACGAAAAATATTCGTTGCTAAAATCAATGATCTTTGTTTACAATTGTTTATGGTGACAAGTTATTGATGTTCGAGTGTCTCCTGATAGCGAACATTTTTCGAAAAACCATGATATTTATTAAAAAAAGCAAAGCGGGGTGAAAAAATAAGGAATGAGATGATGTTTCAAGTTTGGGAATCAGCCAATTCAGACGTTTAAAATATGGTTATAATCATATTTAAATTGTGGCTACTTTATTGCAATTATAGTCAAATCTGCAAATCAAATTCAATTCTAGAATCAATTTCAAATACAATTTATAATTTAATCAAATTGAAGTAAAGTAGAGAAAAATTAATTATTAAATTAATTCATTAAGCTTCTTGAACTTGAACAAAATAACACATATTCGTAAAAAATAGACTAAATATAATAATACACCCGTAAATGATCTGTATGTATGTGTGTGTGTGTGTGTATTAAAAGTACGAAAGCCCTTAGTGAAATGTCGTTCATCCTTTTTACCCGTGAAAAACATATTTTATATTAGGGAAAATGCATAAAACACCCTAGACTTGTTTCCAATTATCAGTAACACACGTATACTTTGCGGGGGTCCGATTACCCCCTAACAATTTTAAATTCTAATTATTACCTACGTGTTGAGGTGGAAAAGAGAGTGCATTTCACCCTCTTTGAGAGAGTGAGATAGTACAAAATAATGTTAAAAGTTTATTCTTGAATATTAATTGTTTTTCTTTTCTAATTCTTTTCTTTTCCTTTCCATTTTCGCCTTCATAGATTCAAATGGAAATCGGGTCAAACTATTCCATATTCAGAATTAAAGAAGCATATTTCTGCTTTCCCTAAATTAAATACTTCTATGGAACTTAGGAATTGGCAAATGATATGGATGGTTGATTAATATAGTAAAACCTTAATAACGAAAGATCATCCTCCATAAATGTAATGAAATACTAAGATAATTAACTCCGATTGCTTGAGATTTTCCAAGCTTAAACCTAGTTATGTTTACACCATGAGTAGAAGTTCAACTGATGAAATCAAAACAAATAAGATTTTTGGTTAAAGAACAAAATCCATTTGCAGATGTAGTCGATAGAACAAAAAAAAAAAAAGGACCAATTCTTTTACAGAAGGGACTAATTTCCTATTAATTGTTATCTCTGTTGTGGTGTGGCGAGAGATGGCGGCAAGGGACGACTAATCGACTAAAATGTGGTTCCATTTCTAAGAACATGAAAAATATAGAGGAATCACAACAATTTGTTCTTTTTTAATACGAAGAAGAAGAAGGTGGGTCTATCGTTAATGGTGGGTGTTTAGTGGTTGATCTATGGGGTTTTCTGGCAGTGAAATGAAGTGTTTAGAATTTTGTCGGTGTTTAGTCGTGAATGGTGGCTGTTTAATGGTTTATCTATGGTGTTTTTTGGTAGTGAAATGAAGGGAAGTCGGAAAAGCTCCAAACTCCATTTTTCGAAAGGAGCGAAAAAAGAAAAAAAAAAAAAGAATCAACAACAACTACCCTGTACATCATTTTCGTCGGCGATCATTTTCTAGTTTCTCCATAAACAACAACTTTGAACCTTCAACCAAAATTTTGAAGAAATCGTAGAGAATAATAAAGAAGTAAAAAAAAAAAAAAAAAACAAAACAAAAGATTTAAGTGAAAAAACACGCCAGGCGCGTGGATTTCACCACTTAAACACAAATTAGGTGGTAGCGTTTCAGGGGGTAATAATATCGTTTAAAAAATAGCCGGGGGGTAGTAGGATCCCCGCAAAATATAGGTGTGTTGCAGCAAATTCGGTCATAGTTTAGGATTTATTTTAGCCATTTCCCCTTTTATATTAAGCAAAATTGTAATTTATTGTCACTGTCTAATATTTAGGACATCGAAATCAACTTATATTTTAGTTATTAAAGTTTTCCTTATTTGAACCACATAAGAAATCCTAAAATTTAGGATTTCAATCAATAGAATTATATTTTGTACAAATTCTTTCCTTATTTGAATTTTATAGCACAATAAAAATAGCTCACATGTTAGAACGTCTAGATCTCACGTACTGTTTCTTGACTTTTGCCACTATAAATTGATTTTGCTTGGTATTTATTTTATGTTAAATAAATTATTGCCATGTTTTTTCCAATTCTGATTATGTTTGTTTTACTTTAGAGGTAAGTAAAATTTTGCTTGGTATTTATTTTATGTTAAATAAATTATTGCCTTTTTTTTTTTCCAATTCTGATTATGTTTGTTTTACTTTAGAGGTAAGTAAAATCAATAATTTATTTTTTCTTTTTGAATCTGTGGTAGGTGATTCAAGCATTAAAATAAAAAAGGTTTCTAAAAACTTTTTCCAGTTATATCGTCTCTCTCCGTTCTTGATTGTGTTGGTCAATATCCTTTTTTATTATCTTAGCATTATCAATTGTTTATAGATTTTGCTCGTTAAAATATAAAATTTAAAGATATACATACTAATTTAACATAATTATATACTCACCCGATATCAATCAATCTTTCAATTGAAGTTCTAGTGTCATTCGAATCCGTACACCGCATTACACACAAAATATATGTATCTACGGGTAATGTAACTTACTTTCATCACATGAATTGTGCATCAAAGATTAATTCTATTTATTGTTGAGTAATAGCAACAATTATTTCTCGGGCTTTGAGTTTGAAATCTACTTTACCATTCTCTTTCGTGGTGATATAAGATTTGTAGACTTTTACTTCGAGTCTAATTAGTTTTAAGATAATTTTATTATTTGAATAAAAGAAAAAAAGAAGATAAGAAGAAAAACTAATCTTGATTGAATGTAATTAGAATTTAATGTAATTTAGACTAATCTGATTGAATGTAATTAGAATTTAATGTAATTTAGACCCGTCATCGGGAAAATTTAGTAGAAGTTAAAAAGATATAAACTTAAATGGTAAAATCAATTTTTTTGTTGTGTTGATATACTTTTTGAAATTAGAATTTTAAAGCTAAATACATTTAGAAGTAGGAATGGAACACTTCTATAGAAGAAGCTACTATTCCATATTTTTATTGTAAAGTCTTTAACTGTATTAGGTCGAAAGTATGGTTCAAGCAAAAAAAAAAAAAAAAAAAAAAAAAAATTGACATATGACACTACAGAAAATAGGGACTAGTATCTTTGTGATATTACAATTAGTCTCAAGTGTGATTGTTAGATTGATATTTTGTATATAAGTGTTAATTCAACTGACCAACATAAAAATAATTTTATTTCGTATGCAGGCTAGTTTTGAAGAAACATACGGTAATTATATATTCTGATAAACTTGGAATGTCTTGGATACTTCAAATTGCAAAATACACGGTCGCAAATTTTTTAATATTGGACTGCATAATTTCTACAATATACTATATGTTTTCTTACATGACTAACAATATATTGAACTTTTAAAATGAATATTCAAGAGACGAAAGAGCAGCTACAGCGGCATTGTACATTGTCGCTATAAGAAAACATAGAATTGGCAACGACTTTTTAGGAACAACCACAAAATGTAGGTTAATTTCGATAAATGGCAACAACTCAATTTTTTTTTATTTTTAAATAATGAGTTTTTTCTTGTTACCAGATCTTGTAATCTTGTTGCCATATATTACTGGTTAATATAATAAATTTAATTATAAATACATTAACATTAATAGACTTTTATTGTCCCCAAAAGTATTACTGTTGTTGCTAAAATATGTACTCCCTTCGTTCCATTTTAAGTGTCTTAGTTTAACTAAACATAAAGTTTAAGGAATAAAAGGAGACTTTTAAATGTTGTGGTCCGAAATTAAATATGTGCATAATGTACGAAAATGTCCTTTGAATCTTGTGATTTTAAACTTGTCACGGCGGATGTTTGAATTATCAACTTACTAAATATAAAAAAATACACTCTTTTTGGGACAGACCAAAAAGAAAATTAAGACATTAAAATTGGGACGGACGGAGTAATATTTTTTTTTTACTGGAATTTGTGGCCTAAAAATCATTAATCCTTTTCAAATTTGAGGGAAAAGCTATCGCGGCAAAATTTTCCCTCATTTTCTCCTTTTACGGTTTTTCCCCAAATCCTTCCCTCTTATCTTCACACAACCTTTAGGTTTTATCTTTTAGAATCACCTTCCCAATCCTATCAACGTTTCAGTCCAGTGGCAGGAGCTTCGAATTAGGTATGAACGAGCATTGGCCTTCTCCCAAACCGTAATTAGGGTTTCAAATTGTAAGCTCCTTCCCCTCTAGTTTTAATTGTTTATAGTTTATGATTTTGATTCCCTATCTCTAATTATTTCTGCTTCGGTTACAGATTGATATACAAATCAATTACTAGGTTCTTTCTCTTCCTTACCTTTTTATTTCTTCTTAGTTCTTCTGTTTTTCCCGTTTTGTTTTTTTAACTGAAAATTGACATTAAAACTAGAGCTTGATAAATTGGGACTGAATTATCTTGGCGACATCGACAAGCAGTATACGTTGGATTATATCAACCAGATATTACCCACAGGTGTCTTTTACTACTTCTTTACGTGTCAAAGAAGGGTTTTAGGCCAATTCTTCTGATGTTCTAAATCTGTTCCCCTTTTCCTTTTTCCTTTTTCTTCCCATCTGAAGCTGATTAGTTAATTTCTGAATTTAGACTTATCCCAAAGAAATTCTAAATTTACAACTTTTGGTTGAGATTGTGGCTTGAATCGGAGGAATTTTCTTTGATTGCTAGTTGTTAATCTGGCATAAATACATATGGGACTGCCAAATGCTTGTCTTTTTAGAGAATCCCTCCATGTTAATATTGGGCGCCAATGCAGCTTGCCCACCAGCTTTTCGATTGAATGCTTGAATGAGTGATCACTGCAACTTCATGCTGCTCGTTATTTTTCTATGATGGGGTTTCTCCTTTTCAACAAAAAAAATACATTTCTTGCCGGTATATATCTAGCTGAAGTGGACTGCATAATTATCAATCCCCCAAATTTATTGTTGTTGCTTAAAGAAGTGTATGTTCAATATATAGATAAGGGATAATGGAATTGAGACAATTATGTTAGCTTATTGCAGGTCCAATTAGGAATTGTCAAAGTCCCAGATAGAGGTCTTGGCTTAACGCAACTCTGAAAAAACATTTTAAATTACTACTTAGGAACTCATAAGAAATAGAAAAAGATACTATTATGTTTACTTCTTATACTAGGAATTTGGGGTATAAAAAATGAAACCAATATTTAACTGTATTTAATGGTGTTCTTTTTTCTTTATTCTAGTAGTTCTAATATGTTATTCTTTTTTTCTTTATTCTAGTAGATCTGCAAACGTAGTTTCTTTAAGTGCTTTATAAAAAAATGGATAGCTTTTTTAAGTCCTAGTGAGGGTCAGTCAGCTGCAATTGTTTTAAAGCAAGGTTAAATGAGTTGTCTAAGGTATTGTGACTTGATCTTTAATTAGTTGTGTGTTCTGTTATGTGATTGTGCTTTGGATCCCTTCATTGTTCTTGATATCTAAGAGTAAATGATATTTAGTTGAATCATATGACTAAATATTTAGGAAGGATTGATATATTACAGTCTTTATCAAATGTAACATTCAAAGCTTTCTCCTTTGGCAACATGTAGCTGCAGTAGTGTTAAAAAAGAAAAGAGAAAATAGCATGTCATTTATTTCTTTTGCTTATTAAAAAAAAAAAAAAAAAAAAAACAAAGACTCACTGTTTTACAATAATTTTAGACAAACAAAGAGGATGATATTTCATCACCTAAACGTGTATGCATGGCTAAATGTAAGGTGGTTATGTTAAGCTTATTATTCTAATAATTTGTATTGTACGATGATTTGCACAATAGTACTTTGGTCGGTATTAATCCTTAAATGGTATTATGTGCATCTAACTTAGTGTATTACCCACTTGTACTACGTAATTAAATCGAGTTTTGGTATTTAATCACGTGGTTGAGGTATGGTCAGATGATTGATGATGTTGTCTTAATTGTCAAAGAGTAAGTGATCTTTATTTAGTTGTGTGCTTGCTTCACTTTTGGTAGTGTATATTTCACAATAGAAGAAATTGAGTATATTATCAATTGCTCAGGTACAATTTGCATATTTAAGTTGAGGAGATTTTCATATCGATTACGTGGAGTGCGTACTCTTATTCAAATTGCATCACTCATTAGGTCCTTTGGAGATCAATGTCTACTCTTTCACTTGTGACTGTCGTCTCTGCCATATTGCGATGATCCTTTCATTCAGTACGAAGTCAGGCTCAAAACAAGTGTAAGCCTCTTGTGTTAGAATCTCAATTTCAAACAAGTCTAGACTTTGGATTTTTTATTGCTTGATATATCTTGCTTAATAATATTCGGCTAAAATAAACTTGTGCTACCTTGCAACCTGGTACTTTCCAACAACTTATTTGAAGATAAGCTCATAGTTAGTATTTAGTTTATTAGTTTTTTGAATGTTATAAAATAGTTATTTCCTTAGTTATATTTTAAGTTTCTAAGTTGCATTATGTTCAACAAGCTTAAATTCTTGATGGAATTCTCAACATGATCACTAATTCAAGGGTTGAAAGTTGAGGGAAGTCGTACTGGTAAAATCCTAGCAAGATGATGAAGGTGTTTGGATCTTATATCTTACGTTTCTATGGTGCTTATTTTACTTGTGTCACTGTCATCTCTCTCTTTCTCTAGTATGTTTCTACTATATTAGAAGAGTGGGTTATGATTTGGGATCGATCTTTGAGGTTAATGTCGTTTAATTTCAATTTGAGGGCATTTTAGTCTTTTAACATACCTAAATGCAACTTGGCTTTTTTCGCTAAAACTAAATAGACACGTATCAGTTGGATACTTTTAATGCGCTCATTCTTTCGCAGTTTTTCATCCTCATCTCCTCTGATTTTGCAACTCTCCAGTTATACTGGTGATTTTAGCATTTAATGAAATATATATTACATGCCCATTGGGCTATATTGACTGCTCTTGGTGCTTTGAATTAAAAAATGTTATAGCTTATGGGACTCTCTCAGCTTTTGGAACCTATTAGGTGGTGAGAGTTGGCTATTCAAAAGCTTAAAGTTGATATCTTTTATTTATGTGCTGATGCTAAATTTTGCTTGATTAACAGGTGACGATATCCTTAACTATTGATATTACTACTGTAAATTCTTGGAACTCGCATGCTTGACTTTGGCTAATTTAGGAGCCAAATCATCAATAACCAAACTTCTAACTTTTGGATCACGGATCCATTAAGGTATTCACATAGACACCAAAATTTGTTTTATTCCTCTATTTTGTTACCATAGATGGACTCTGTGATTGTATTGGTTGGGATTTTCTATATTTTTACCAAGGTTCTAGATTGAGGATTTCAGGATGGTGTTGATATTTGCAAGTTTGTGGTTATAGACTTTTTATGGGTTCTTTTCTTCATGAATCAAAGGAGCAGAGCTTCTATTTGATTTTTCTTTGTTTATTTCTTCTCCTCCATCATCACCTTCTTAATTATTTTCTTTCATTCACTAATTCCATCGCCATTGCTATGAATCGAAGTCCTTATTGATCAATATCTATTTTTGTGGCTTCATTGTTGGAGCATAAGTAGCATAGTCAGAAACAGATGAAACGTCCACTACTGCTGATCACCTTCAGATAGAGCAAGACATGACATTTAATTGGGAAAAATCTCCTTCATCTATGAAGTTGACTAAATACCATTATTTCATCTTCATACTTAGAGGAAAGATAATCATAGCTCTAAGAGAGCTACCACATTCTTGGTGAAACTAGAAAAAAGGTACTGGTAGCTACAGTTATAGAAAGGCAAATAGAAAAGTTCCATTCTCTGTCATTAATAATAAAATTAATTCAGTGGTAAACTTTTGCTTACTTAGTTACTAATGAGATTTTTTCATTTTGATGAAAAGCAAATGCAACCATGTTTAGAAAGGCAAATAGAAAAGCCCCATTCTCTGGTTGTGCTCTCTTACATTTCAACATGTTAATGTTTCTTCTTTTTCCATGATCTCAAGTTCTTTTTCATAAGGCTTTTGCCTACAAAAAAATGATTAGGCTTGTGATAGTTGATTGTTCCTTATTCATTTGGTGGTAATTATAGCCCAGGTATCCTAAGATTTGATTGCTCCCATCAATTGGGAAGTGGCAGCCCTCCGAATTTGGACAAAAATCTTTTTTCCTTCTTCGGTGTGGTTAATGCAATAACTCAGGTTAGTTCTTTTCTCTCTTCTTCTCTTTTTTTATTTGACAAAGTAAGCATTTTAATTGATAAGCATCCTGAGGCTTCATATCATGGAGCTAAACATAATCAATAATTTGCTCTTATATTTTATTTCTATATAATGCTTATCCCTTTGGAAAATCTACTTCAATTAGTTACTACTGTCTCAAGTCGGCTACTCCATTCATAATGACGAGCACCATGCTGAGACAATGTATTTGCTAGATTGCTCCAAGATTTTCTGTCATTTACTTCGACATTGCGAGTTTCATATGATGAAAATCCAAGCAATAAATGGTTAGAATTTTTTTCATTTCTAAACCTGTTTTATCCAAACTGCATGGTCCCCAAGTAAGCTTAAATGTTCCACGTACTGTAAACTAGACATGAGTTTCCTGGAAGTTTAATAATGAAGTTGTGTAACTTCTCTTTCATTTTCTTTATGCAGGAGTTGTGTAGCAATACTCTTGAGTGTGTTATCAATAGGTTGAAAATGGCAGCTCAAAATTTTCTTTCGCTCGAAACAAGTGGAAGGAGCTCACAAGATAGGAGAGAGATGTTATGATTAAATTACATTGTATTTTTCAAGATAATAACATTTTTATCACAAGACATATTATTTTGTCATTAATTGATTATATTTGTGATAAAACATAGTATTTGTCCTAGAATTGCCTTATGATTAATAATATGATTCATTCTTTAACTACAAATTAAATTTGTGTTTTATCATAATTGTTATTGTCCCTAATCACGATAATTTACAGTGACAATTTTGTTGTGTCAGTAAAAAAAAGTATCTTTAGTGACGGCATGATTGGTTTCAATTACAAAATTATAAGCCATTTTTGTAAAGCAAAGTTGTCACTAATTTATACATTTGGGGACGGAATATCTTTTCGTATATAAAAGGTTGTCTTTGGTGACGAAATTATTATTTTTTAACTGCGAAATATATGTAACTTTAGTGACAATTGGCGTTGTCACTAATTAAATTGAAAAATTAGTGACGAGGAAGTTTTGTCCGTATTAATAATCTTTTTAGTGACGAAAACATACTATCAGCTACAAAATTTTTATACTTTTCTTGACGAATGAGTTCGTCATAAATATTATGCATTTTGGGACAAAAATGAATTTCGTAGTTAATGCAACTTTATTTAGCGACAAAACACTAAATTGTCTTTGTATACATTTAGCGACCCGCTTTTAGGGACGAATGATTGACGAATTTTTTTTCGTCACGAAAGATATTTTGTGACGAAATATAAATTTTAAGTGACAAAATAGTTCGTCACTGATAATCAAATTTGTTGTAGTGTATAGTTCTCGATGTTCTCGTAATATTATTGAGCTTGTTACATGATTATTGATTTTACTCATTGTTGTTGATCTCATCTTATAATAATTGTCCTTTCAAGGTGAGATATAGCGATGATGATGATTCCATAATATAAATCGAAGGCTTATCGACCTTACATCACTCCGATAGACTAGTAATGTTTCATTTGAGCTCTCATGCATGCTTATTACATATATAAGTATTTTCTCACACCGCGCCATTCTATAGCCGGCCGGGCAGACATATAGATGTACACACCACTGCAGTGAGCAGCTTATGATATCGTCTCGGAAGTGGGATGATGGATCGGGCTGCACATTCCACAACAATATATATAGATGATATGATATATGGTTCGAGATGCACGTTCTGCAGCAATATATATATATATATATGTATGAAAAATGTTTTTTTTTTTTATTAAAAAGCTAAGCATTCATGACATCAACCTTAAGAGGCATCCAGATTTACAGGTTATCTCTCTTATCTCATATTACTTTCCATATCATTATTACATTGCTATTCATACCTTACATACTCAGTACATTATTCATATTGACATCTTTTTGTTGGTGGACACTGCGTTCATGCCCGCAGGTAGGCAAGGAGATAGATCAGATTCTTCGGTGCTTCATCAGCTATCTCTCTGAAGGGCTCCATTTGCCTCGGCGCTACAGTCTATTGGTACTATTCTTTCGTGTACGTATGGCATGGCAGGGTCCTATCCCGTCCTTGTGATGTTATGCACTCCTTGTAGAGGCTCGTAGACAAATGTGTATAATTAGATGTCCTATAACCTTATCAGTTCATTTCCCGTTTATCATTTTGGCAGCCACAGCATTGTGTTTATATATATATATATATATATATATATATATATATATATATATATATACGTTTATATATATATATATATATATATATATATATATATATATATATATATATATATATATATATATATATATATATATATATATATATATATATATGGGCTTAGTTGATGATAATCATATAGACGAGCTATTATTTTTGCGGATTCATGCCCTTTTAGATTATGATATTCATAAGTTACCTCTCATGATCCACTTAGAATGATAACAAGAAGTGTACTACTAGGTACTCGGTAGGTTAGCTCTGGGTACCCGTCATGGCCCTCCGGTTGGGTCGTGACACAGATGCATTCTCTCATTTATGCCAAATACTCGAAGTCAAGGAAAAACATTAGCTGACTTTGACCTATAAATTGAACGGACATTACACAAGCAGAAAAAGCTGGCGAACAACGAGCATAATTTTGAATTGGTTGACAATTTCGAAGTCGAGAATAGGGAAGTTACGTAAGTTGCTGAAAGAGTTGTTGAGATGGCACAACAAGACCAAGTTCCAGTGTTGAATTTTACTAGACCTAGTCTAGAAAATACTTCTAAGGCTATTGTCAAGCATGATATCGATGGAAACTTTGAGCTGAACAAAGGAACAGTGCGGCTGGTGCAGAATACGTGCCAGTATATAGGTAAGCCTCATGAAGACCCGCATAATCACTTAATGATATTCGTGGAGTTGAGCGAAAATTTTCAATATCGAGATGTCTCCAACAATTATGTGAAGCTGGCCTTGTTTCCGTGCTTATTGATTGGTGAAGCAACGGATTGGTTGTAGAATCTTCCTGTTGGAATTATTACTTCATGGCAGATACATCAAGAAAATTCATCGAGAAATTCTTTTCATCTAGGAAAACGAAGGAGCTGAGACGAAAAATTGCTAAATTCACTCAGAAAGACTCTGAATCTCTACCACAAGCATGGGAGAGGTACAAGGGGTAATTGTGAGACTGTCCACACCATATGCAACCGAAGAAAATCATTGGGCACTATTTTGTGGAAGGGCTAAGGCATGATTTGAGAGCTTTATTGAATGCTTCAGCTCAGGGACAAATCTTATCTAAACATATGAGGAGATGGAGGCTCTTCTAGAGGTGATTTCTGAAGGTACTCAAGAAGACTCAGAGCCAAGTCGTTCAGGAATTGTACAAAAAGCTGCAGGAGTACTCCAAGTAAATGATGTTGTTATGACTCGAGCAGACCTTGGTCAACTATTTCATGTTGTTAACAGACTAAATAATGCTCCATTTGGGAATTAGGTGTAGTAGATCAATCAGGTACAAGAACATTGTGATGATTGTGCAGAGATCATCTGTTTGCCAACTGCCCTTCGAATCCTGCTATTCTAGAATCAGTCTACTACATGGGGCACCAAAATTGTGGCGGTGGAAACCAAGGAAATAATTTTGAAAACAACTACAATAATCACTAAGGTAAGCAGGATTACTACAAGCAGAATAATTATCAAAAGCCTCAGGCTCAGCAGGGCGGTAATTCTGTGGAGGACATGATGAAATTTTTTTTGGCTCAACAGTAAGTAGTTCAAGAGCAGAATCAGAAAGTTGTAAGCGAGATGCGAAAATCTATTCATGGGCTTGAATGTCAAGTGGGGAACATGGCGATAACTCTGAATGTCAGACCTCAGAGTGCTCTGCCAAACAATACTGAAAAGAATCCTAGAGAAGCATGTAAGGCAGTACTTTGAGGAATAGTAGAGAACTTGAGAAGATGCCACTGAAGAACAAAAGAGCAGATGCTGAACTTGTTCCCGCCAAGAGAACTGAGACAAAGCAGAAAGTTGCAGAGCAGCCAGTAGTCGTAGTGGCTAGGCCATCACTACCGTTGTCATAGAGACTTCATAAGCAGAAGGCAGATTCGACTTGTAAGAAATTTCTTGAGATTACAAACATGTAAGAAATTTCTTGAGATTCTGAAATAGGTATACATCAATATTTCTTTAGTGGAGCTTTTGCAAGAAGTTCTAGAATATGCTAAGTACATCAAGAATGTTGTTGCAATTAAGAGGCACTTCATGGAGTTTAAAGCGGTTGCACTTACTGAGGAGTGCAGTTCTAGAGTGAGAGACATGATTCCTCCAAAGCTGAAAGATCCAGGCAGTTTCACCATTTTAATCATTGGTAATATTGAGGTTGGGTTAGCATTGTGTGATTTGGGTGCTAGTATTAATCTGATGCCCACCTCTGTGCTCAGAATATTAGGGTTGGGTGAGCCAAGGCCAACAACAGTCACTTTGCAGTTAGTGGATAGATCTCTAGCATATCCCGATGGCATAATTAAAGATGTTCTTGTGAAAGTGGGTCCATTCATTCTTCCAGTTGATTACATCATTCTTGATTATGAAGCTGATGAGAATGTCCCTCTCATCATGGGAAGGGGATTCTTAGCTACTGTTGATGCGGTTATCCGAGTAAGAGATATGAAGATATCCATGACAGTAGATGGGCAAGAGGCTACTTTTGATGTATTTAAAGAAACTAAGTTGCCACCCTATTATGAAGAATTGAATATGGTCACCGTTGTAGAGCCTGAGCTAATACATGCAGAGCTAGATCACTTTCTGGCTACTAGAGATCCTTTGGAGATAGCCTTGGTATATTATGAGCAGTTGGTGGAAGATGAGAAGGTAGAGGAGTGCCTTCACATTCTTGACACTTTTTGTGCATATTCATGAGCCAATACACCCTTTAAAGAGTTGGACAGACCGAAATCTTAGAAGAAGCCAAAACCGTCCATTGAGGAGGCCCCGGTTCTTGAACTGAAGTGGTTTCCCTCTCAATTGCGCTATGCTTTCTTAGGTAGTGTGCTTTCTTGGGTAGTGGTAACACATTTCCCGTAATCCTTTCTGCCTTCTTGACTAATGTGCAGGTTGAACGAGTGTTGCGAGTACTAAGAGATAGAATTCAATCCCTCGGATGGACTATAGCTGACATTCGAGGGATCAACAGCCCATTTTGCATGCACAAGATACTATTAGAGGAAGATAGCAGGCCCAGTGTTGAAAATCGGAGAAGTAGGAACCCAGTCATAAAAGAGGTGGTAAAGAAAAAAGTGATTAAGTGGCTTGATGCTTGTATTATTTACCCATATCTGACAAAGAAATGGGTGAGTCATGTTTAATGTGTCTCGAAAAAAGGGGGCATAACGATTGTGAAAAACAGGAAGGATGAGTTGGTACCTTAGAGAATGGTCACTGGCTGGCGTATTTGTATTGACTATCGTAAAGTGAACACTACAAACAGAAAAGATCACTTCCCTTTGCCTTTCATTGATCAGATGTTGGTTCGATTGACTGGGCACGATTATTATTGCTTCTTAGATGGCTATTCAGGCAACAATCAGATTATGATAACACGGGAAGATCAAGAGCAAACCACTTTTACTTGTCCTTATGGTAGTTTGGCATTTCGGAGGATGCCTTTTGGATTATGAAATGCTCTAGGTACATTCTAGAGATGTATGATGTCTATTTTCACTGATATGGTGGAAAATGTATGGAAGTATTCATGGACGACTTTTCGTCTTTGGGGATTCTTTTGATAATTGTTTGTGGCATCTTGATGCGGTGTTGGCTTATTGTGAAGAAACAAATCTGGTGCTTAACTAGGAAAAATTCAATTTCATGGTTCGAGCAGGTATTGTTCTCGGACATAAGGTGTCAAACAAGGGCGTTGAAGTTGATAGGGCTAAAATAGAGGCAATCGAGAAACAGCCA
The DNA here is from genome assembly GCF_029784015.1 of Lycium ferocissimum. Classification (NCBI taxonomy): domain Eukaryota; kingdom Viridiplantae; phylum Streptophyta; class Magnoliopsida; order Solanales; family Solanaceae; genus Lycium; species Lycium ferocissimum. Next base: position 6,752,702 of record NC_081350.1, read on the forward strand.
CCTCCTATATTTGTTAGAGGGGTCCGTAATTTTTCTTCAACATGCAGGCTTCTATAGGCGATTTATCAAGGAATTCTCAAAGATCCCGAACTCGATTTGCAAGCTGCTAGAAAAAGATATGAAATTCTTATTCAATGAAGCCTGTCTGAAGGCTTTTGATGAGCTCAAATTGAGGTTAGTGACTGCACCTATTATCATCGCGCCAGATTGGACTCTGTCATTTGTGTTGATGTGTGATGCAAGAGATTTTGCTGTGGGGGTTGTTCTCAGTCAGAAAAGGGACAAGATCTTTCATCCTATTTATAATGCCAGCAAGACACTTGATGCAGCCCAGATAAACTATACAATTACAGAGAAGGAATTATTGGTGGCGGCCTACGCCTTTGTCAAATTCCAATCTTACTTGGTGGGGACGAAGGTGATAGTGTATACTGATCACATTGATATTTGCTTTTTTTTTTTTTTTTTTTTTGCAACGAAGGATGCAAAGCCCAGACTCATTTGTTGGGTGTTGCTGTTACAAGAGTTCGATATTGAGATTCTTGATCGAAAAGGCACAGAGAACAAAATAGCAAATCACTTATCCAGACTTGAGGATCGAGAGCACGTTGATCCCTATGATAGTGATGATAAGGAGAAGTTCGAGCGGGAGCGATGGCGAGGACGATGATGTCAGTGATGATGAGTAGTCCCTAGTGGGCCCCAGAAAGTATTTCTTGATTTGCTTTGCTTTTAATTTTTCTATCTATATGCATTGAGGGCATTGCATGATTTAAGTATGGGGTGAGAAATACGTCCCTTGTATTGTACATTTTTGAGTTTAAGGTTGATGATCAATATGCCTTAGGATTTTTTTTTTTTTAGTTTTTTGAGTTTTAGAGTCTTAAAAAAAAATCAGAAAACTGAAAAAAGAGTCAAAAAGATTTTTACTTTCTTTCATTTTATTTTAGTAACTTCTTAAGTCCCTCGTTAGTGGCATACATCATCCGCCCCCTTGGATTTTCTTATGGCCTCGGTTCTTTCCCTAGGGGGAACTTTGAGCCGAGTAGTAGTTTTTCTTTTTAGGGAGTCGTAGGGATAAATCATAAGACCGGTCTAATTCTAGGTACTCAGGCGAGGTGAAATTGACAAAAATGAGTTGTTCTTGGTTTTAAATTTAAAACATGCCTGAAATACGAATAGCCTATTTCGAAACATTTAAGCATGTTATCTTGACTCATATATGACCCACTTCGCTTGAATTGTGTTGTTTGATTTGAGGGTTGTTATGGATCCATCTTGAATTGATTGTGTGCCATGTGTGTGTCAGGTTAATCTCACATAATCCATGCTTTGTATTGACGTCTAGAACTTGCTCGGTGCGTTCGTGAAGAGAAATTGAGTTGTTAAGTTTAGGAAATGAAAGAGGCGTTTCTTTGTTAGTCGAATTTTGACCTCGTTTATCTACCCTTTCATGATATCCTAGTAAACCCCATTGATCCTTTAGCCTTTTTCTTTGGCAGTCATCGATAGGCTTATACCCTTTGTTCTGATAGACCGAAATTTGATTCCTTGTACTCGTTGAGCACTTTAATTATATATAATGGAATCAGAGTTGGGAAGCTGAGAATGGGGAGTTCGTTGATGGAATCCTAAGTAAAGTCTATTGGTGTACCTGAACATTAATAAGCATGCTTGCTAGAGGGAATTAGAAAAGAAAGAAAAAAAAAAGATGCTTCCTTTTAGTTTTAGTCATAGCCTTCCTTCTAGATTATCGAACAAAAATCTGTGGTGCTTAAGTTAGAATTAGAAAAGAAAAAAAATGGGTGTGACTGGGATGGATAGGTGGTATATGATTAATAAGTTGGTTGATGAAGGATTGTGCGAAATAAACAAGTCGTAACAGATCAAAGTGCTTCGGGAGGATAGTCACTATTTCATCCAAATGAATCCTACCCGTCCATTAGCCTACATAACAACCTTGTAAGTCCTACTTGATCCTAGGTTCAACGTACTCATATCAGTAAAACGGTTACACTAAGGGCAAGCTTATGGTTCGTCGTATGTCGCATGTCGCATGTGATATTCTTTAGAAGAGTGAGCGTATTTGTTTATGATATGTCCATTGAAGCACTGCTATTTAAATTCATGTGTGATCTTTGGACAACTTTCTTTCTGTGAGGGCAAGTAGTTGATAAAAGATAGGTGAAGTGTTGGTTTCTCTGTCGGATGACAAAAGAGTTTTTGCTTAAAGTGGTGTCATTGGGCCGGATTTTGAGGTCGCGTCATATTGAAGTGGTTGTCTGTGAACCTTATGAATTCAACTTTCTTAGTGGCATGACTAAAGGTAAAGTTAGCTCAAGAATTTGATTGATGACATGTTTTGTAATGGCATATTAGTCGAAACCCAAGTAGACCTGTTCGTATTGGCATAAAGTGGAGTGTGTGATCTATAGCAGTTGTTTGCTAGAGGGTGAGCAAAGTATAAGTGGAGGTGGTGATATTTGGCACAAATATCTATATTTCGTGTCATTTTCCCTTGGTTTTCTTAGTACTTTAATTATACCTTTGCGTTGGATTTGGTATATTTGAGCTTATATTTCGGAATTTGTGTTTTTTAGGTCCCATGAGGAAGATTTGATGAATCCCGAGCAGTTTGGCAAAGATTTGGAAGAGTTGCGCGTAGAAAAGAAAAAGAAGAGAATAACTGAAGAGGCCTGTAACGCAGCCCCATCGCAGGTGTACTTAGAAAAAAAAAGTGAAGAACTGTGTAGACTCGCGGCACCTCCACGTCGCAGGGGTGCAGCAATAAGAATGCCTCTCTGACAATAATTTGCTTATCCGTGGCACCCTCGCGACGCAGAGGTGCTGCATGTCGATTGTTTTTCCCGTTTTGATCAGGATTTGGTTTTTATTATTTTAGTTTTTAACCTAGATTAGAAATAGACGTGTTGTATGTTATGAACGGCGTGTTGGGATATTCTAAAGACTTTTAAGCCGCCGTCTTATTCTCTCTTAGGTTTTTGCTTTATTTTCTCCATAGAACCCTAGTTTACTCATGAATTCTTATGCTTCTTCTCAAATCATGAGTAGCTAATTTCTCTTATTCTAGGGTTGTGGCAAAGAGATGGTAGTTGGTTTGATGACAATTTTATTGAGTTTTCATCTTTTGGGTTGCTTATTTATTCTTGTGCTTAATTGTTTAATTACTTGATCACTAATTAGATACTATCTGTGGTGTGTGAGTTAAACTTGAAGGGAATTCATGTACGTAACAAGAATAAATAGAGTTTGTTCGATTTAATTTTTTCACTACTGAGGATAGGAATATACTCTTTAGCCCTACTTAGTTGGATATGGAGATATAAATGTGTTCTTGTTACTTCTTGCGATCATAGAAATATAGACATTGAGAGTAGCATCTACAGGCTTGTGAGTAGTTCGAAAGAATATCAGAAAGTTAACATCAACCCGTCAACTAGTAATCCAGTAAATAAGATAGATAGAGTTGTCTGAAGACTAATTGGATTATCGAAAGTCGTGACCCTCAAACTCTTTCTCATCTAATAAACCTTACAGTCTTATTCCCAGTCATCTAAATCACAAAGTGTTAGTTTATTAATTTTCTTTCAATCAATATTTTAGTTACAAGAAAAAACCCTTTAATTTTTACTCTCTTGAATAGTTAAGAAGAATTTGAATTAGTTGAACAATATAACATATAAGTCTCTGTGGGTACGATATCTGGACTTTAAATCCTATATTACTTGTATGACCACGTATACTTGCGTGTGCGTTTGGGAGCAACAACAAGCAACTCAAAACAGTGTAAACAAGCAATGCCAAAATACTAAAAAAGCATGAGAAAACTGTCTGGAAAAAAAGCAGTCATAACTACCACGAATTAATACAATAATCGAAATACAAAAACAACAAAAGGCAGAAATCAATGGACACTAAACTACAAGAATAATACTATGAGTACCAGTATGAAAGGCTAAGAAGGACAACACTCAACTACGTACTAACCTTCTACCCTAATCAGTGTCCTCCATAATCGCCTATCTGTCATGCTCTCGGTAAGCTGCAGTTGCGCCATATCCCTCTAATCATCTCCCCCAAGTACTTCTTCGGCCTACGTCTACCTCTACTGAAACCATCCATAGCCAACCTTTCACACCTACGTATTGGGGCGCTTGTGCATATCCACTGCATATGCCTGAACCATCTCAGCCTCGCTTCCCGCATCTTTTCCTCCACCGAGCCACTCCCACCTTGTCATGAATATCATTATTCCTAATTCTATCTCTCCTAGTATACCCACACATCCATCGTAGATCCTTATTTCCGCAACTTTCATCTTCTGAATGTGAGAGTTCTGACTGGCCAACACTTCACCCCATACAAAATAGTTGGTCTAACCACGACTCTGTAAAACTTGCCCTTAAGTTTTAGTGGCACTTTCTTATTGTACAAGACTTCGGATGCGAGCCTCTATTTCATCCACCCTGCACTAACACGATGTGTTACATCATCACCAATCTCCCCATTCCCTTGGATAATATACCCAATATACCTTAAACTTTTTTTTTTTGAATGACCTGAGTACCAAGCCTCACTTCCATGCCTGTCTCAGGCTCGTTAACGTTACTGAACTTGCACAGCAAGTATTCGGTCTTGGTCCTACGCAGTGTTTTAAGAGGTAGGGGCACGAGGTGAGGCGTTTTACGTAGCAGGGGGCGAGTCGTAAGCCTCGAGACACGGGGCGTTAGTCCCATGGATCTACGGGGCGTATGTCTCATGTATCTTCAATTTTATAATTTTATTACTGAAAAATAGCAAATGTAAATTTTAAATAATATTTTGCAAATCGATTCAAATAAATCATCAATAATATAAAAAAAATTATTATAATTATTATTTGAGAAAGGTAACAACACAAAAAATGATAATAACCAAGATAATCTTTAAAATGAAATCTTCATTTACTCATCATTAATCTCCAGATCTATTAGTCCTTCCCACCCTCGACTAACATTTACACAGACTTTTATTTATATATTTAAAAGAGGAGAAGGACAAAAAATGTAAGAGCAATGACAAAAAGTGGATGAAGTTGCTTCAAGAACATAATGCTATGAAATAATCATCTATAAAAACTATTTATGCCAGTGTTATTTTCTATGATAGTTGCTTTCTTTATTTATATATTTTAAGAAAAATCACTACAACATGAAAACATGATAACATAAAGTATAAATATCATTACACTAATAATAAAAATCATAATCACAGCAGAAATACTTTTAAAACGACAAAAATAAAATTTAATGCCCGGGGCGTACGCCTTTACGCCCGGGGCTTACGGTTTTGCTCCCAGGACTTACGCCCCAAATTCTAGGGTGTACGCCCTAGGGATTTGCGCCTTTCATTTGCGCTCCGAAGCTTTTTTGGTACGCCCCGCCTCGGAGCTCGCCCCGAAAATGCCTCTAAAAACACTAGTCCTACACAACATGAACTCTTTAGACTCCTGAGCTTGTCTCAAAACTCCAGCTTAGCGTTCACTCTGCTACGAGTCTCATCAATCAGGACTATGTCATCCGCGAATAACATACACCATAATTACTTCATGCATGTGATTATTGGTTTCTATGAATTCAAATAAAAATATGAATGGAATTTCACTATTTTACATATTAAAATGCCAAACTATGATGTACGACGTGAATTAGACGAGTTTCATGTCACCGAGGGAAAAGATGTATAACGTCAGATTGTCCTCATATATACCTCTGTATAGACTTATCATTCATCTTTAATCATGAAGGAAGTGAAGAGAGAAGAAAAGAAAAGGGAAGAAAAAATAAAGAATTATAGAATAGCATAATTTGCAAGTTTTGTTTGTAGTTAAAGCACTTGTGTAAAGGTACATAGAAAGTGTAACAAAATAGTGAAGTTGAATTTGAGAATTATAGAAGAGCATAATTTGCAAGTTTTGTTTGTAGTTATGTGTAATAAGGTACATAGTGTTGTGACTTGACCCAAACATAAAAGCCTTCAAGTACGCATCATAGGGGTTTTGTAAACAAGTGTTTTGTACTGTTTGACTCCCTTTCTCTTTTAACTCTCAAATCATTGAATATAATATTTAATCAAACTAAAAAGTTAATGTCATTTGTGATTCTTAATAATATACCACACTGCTCACTTCATTAAAGTCCTCTCGACTAGCTTTCATTGTCTTGGCTTTTTCTTTCCCTTCTTTTAAGTCCTAATTAAGTAGTTCAATTCATTTTCTCTCTTTTCATTATTTTTCCACTATTAACACATAATAATATATAGCAAGAGGACACAAAAATATATCTGAGCTATAGTGAAATTATCCGTTACACTTACACACCTATCTTCTCTTTAGAGGGATCCTATGAGTGGAAATAATGAGCCCCTAAGTTTTGAGCTGGCATAGAGAGTGTGCTTCACACTCTCTAAGTAAAAAGGTTATGAAATGTTATTTTTCTACTCTTTTTCTTTATCTTTTATTTTTGCATATTTTTTCTATAATCTTCACCCCCCCCCCCCAACCCGCCTTCTCACCACCATATCGATGCTATCACCACCTTCTGGCCGACGCCACATCGACACCCAAACTCAGATCTTACTCTATAGCTTCCCACCGAGAAATAGAGGTTACTTTTGATTTTTTTCTGCATTCGCCATTCATTTTTTCACTAATCTTCTTCCTCTTTCATACATAGATTAAAATCTTAAGATATATATATATATATATATATATATATATATATATATATATATATATATATATATATATATATAACATCAAATCTGACTCACAGTTAGAAAAAATAAATATCCCCATCGGTAACCTGAGCGCCTACAACAACGCAAGAGAAGATAATAAAAAAGAAAAGGAATATAATGAGAAAACAAAAAAGGGATCGAAAAATAAAAAGAAATTGTAAAATATACAGGTGATAGCGCATGCAGAACACCCTAGGCCAGATTTTTTACCGTCCAGTTTTAAGGTGATATTTATTCCAGTTAAAAATAATTCAGGAGGGTCATATGACCGTCACAAAGAAAAGGTGTGTAATTGATAATTTCGAGATAGGTTGGATGTAGTTTTAGGCTATTTTCCTAATATATATGTCATACTCAATGCTTTTAAGGAAAGGAAAGAGGGTCGAAAGTGCCCTCGAGAACAACTTTAATTTGCACTCTGCTTAAATTTGATCATAAAATGTCCTTATCATTGATGTATAGGCTCAGATTTGCATTGTGGAAATAGAACAACTTTATCCTTCATTAAATTTGGTCACAAATATGGCCTTATTGTTCAAGAACTTGCTCAAATATGTCCATCAAAATTAACGAACCATAAATATCTTATTTCTACCAATTTAAAATGTATATTTTATTATCGAAATAGAGTGCCACCTTAAACGACAAGTTGAGTTAAAAGAGATGGGTTACACTTAATTGATGTCTTTTCCCCATTAAAAGAATATTTAATCTCTTGAAGTTTAACAACCATTAAATAGAACACAAATTTCAGAAAACCAAACATTTGTTATGGAAAAATAAACAATCTTTAACAACTCAATACCGAATTGAAATTTTTAAATATGTGGAAATCATTGAAAGTAAAGAAAGAAACTGGAAGAAGTTATTATACACTTAACAAAAAGTTTTGACCTTGCAAAGACATTTTGATTGTTGGCATGCCAAAAAGAAAAAATAATAAGTAATAAATTATTAATTTTTTTTTTATGTAGAACTAATTTAAGCATATTGATCTTCAAGAAACCGAAAGAGAAACAATTTGCTTGGGGAAATATTTTCTATTCTTTTGATGGGTACCTTTATGAAAAACAATTCTACACGTTCTTTTTCCTTCTTTTTTTTTTGTGTGTGTTCTCTTCTTTTAGCTCTTTCTCGCGTTGTTTTAGAAAATAAAAGTCAAATAAATCGTTGACTCTAAAATAAAATGGTTGATTGAAAAAAAGTAAATTTTGTTAGTTTTGACTTTTGAATGACAAATTTGAGCAAGTTCTTCAACGATAAAGGCATATTTAGGTCCGAATCCAAACACAGGGCAAATTTATTCTATTTTCCATATAATTGAGGGATTAAATCCGAGTCATTCCACAACAATTAGGGCATATTTATATCCAAATTCAAACGGAAGATAAAATAGTATTATTTCCCATAATTGAAGGGCACTTCTAGTCCTTTAATCCTTGCAAAGGGGACTTACTGGTATTAAATTTTCTATGTACATCTTTGGAGTTCTAATTCTGGATAGATTTTAAATTTAGCTAGTAATTTGTGATATTGAAGATGGAATATAAATCATTTAATTGGACCAAACATTGTAATCCCCACGAGGCGAATGAAGTCCCAAAAATGTGAGAATCCGAGGCATGAACTGATCTGCTTTAACCAGAATATAATATATTGTTTTCCATGAAATGCGAAGGTTTATTGGTCCATCTATAGTAAAGAAAGCGAAAATCTTCTTTTATTTTCTCCAAGTTTGGAAATTGAATTACTGCTTGAGCTTGAAGTAGGTTGCACACGTTAAAATATTCACAATTTATATTGTTAATTACATTATATGCTAAATTGTGTTTTTGGATGGCTAATCCTTTAACAATAATAATTGATATAGAAAAAATTTAAATTCGTCTTTATCTTGTTTTGTTCTACACCAACCTTACGCATATGTTTTTACAACTTATCAATGAACAACGTGCTACTAGCTCAACATATGGAGAAAATTATTAAACTTAACTAAGAATATGTTTCAAATTAAGCTCAATATTTTGTAAATGGAAGTTTCAACCTCTTTATGGAAGTAGGATTTGGCTGTTCATTTTGCTTTTATTTTTGTCTTGTTAGTTACTTTTCCACATTCCAAATAAAGAAAAAAGCTAATCAAATAATCCAAATCATTAAATTTATTTGGGTTAGGTGGGAGTGGGACAATAGTGCCAGTTTGAGATGATTTTCCTCTCGGTAGACAATGATGGGATTAGTTTGGTTCACACTAGATTTCATTGTTTATATTTTCTGTATATTTGTTCGTATGTGAAATTTTTTCCCTATCACACAGTTATATAAACAGAAAATAACAAAAACCTAGGATCATCTTTTTCTGACTAAATATTATAATTGGATTCTCACATTCTTGTTTTGCTCAAGTAACTAAGCAATGTCCCGAAATTTGCAGTAAACTATATGAATTTGTTATACAATTCCTTACTCCTATGATATCACACAAATAATAAAAACTAGAATTTTGGAATTGGTTGCCATCAAAATTACTCCTACAATACAATCACAAATCCTATTGCTGAGTTTATGACTTGTACAATTCCTTACATTCTTGTAAAGGCGAAGTTTGATGAAACAAAAACTACCGTGTATAATGTGAAAGAAAAAGTACAAAGAGAACTTCAGTGAAATTAGATTATACATCTAAATGATGCCACGTGGAATTGTTACTTACCAAAATTCAACTTTAATCCAGAAACAATTACTATCTCCCTCCCATTATTACTTAGCCCGTATATTAAAAATTAAATTTTCCTTTTTCTTTGTTCATTTTAGCAAATCAGATATATTGTTTTTTCAAATATTAGCCTTAACATTACTAGTTTATAAATTACTAATAGTTAAACTTAGATTTTGAAAGGATATTAGTACATAAAACAAATTCTTAATAATTACTCCCTTCAGTCCACATTAAGTGGTGCTTTTACTTTTTCATTTTGGTCCAATAAGTGATATTTCACATTATCAAGAAGGTATTAATTGTCTTCTTCCAAATATACCCCTATTTAGATAAGTGAATTGTTATGTAACCAAGAAACTAAGAAACTATATATATTAAATATGTACGATTTGATTAAGAATAAATTAGTAAAATATATTTCTTGCTTTTAGGAGTGAGTAATTTTCTTAAAGGATATGTTGAAGTTAAAAAGACCACTTAATATGAAACGAAGGGAGTAACTATCTAAGGAGAATGTTAAGTTAAATCTTTTTTGACATTTTCTTTCTCCCTTCATCTCTAATCTTTCTTATAACTTATTTATAGTGACTATTATAAACTGGAAGTTCGCGCAAAGTAGCTCCAGTGCAATGGACAAGGCCAATTCATGATGGTTGACAATTAGGAACTAAATATTTTTAATGTTCTAATTACTATTTGAGTTATTAATTAGAAAAACTTAATCTATACATAAAGTAGTTAATCGGCCGACGAACCGCCTCGCATCTTTGATTGGCTCACATAATCATTTTTAATACCACTCTATCTGTATAGAAAAATGAGGAATGTTATAAAAGATGATCACATTCACAAGTCACAACCAGTAATTCAGCACGAAAGGCCTAAAACATTGGGAAAACCAATGGGTGAAATCAATAAATAAAAATCTCTAAGAGGAAGAATTAGAGTCAACTAAAAGCAAATTACTTTGACATTGTTTTGCAACTTAGAGTAACGTCTAACTCTAAGTAAACATTCTTTTGTAGAAATAAGATACGTGATTTACAAGCCGTGGCGGACCCAAGATTGTCATCAAGCGAGTTCAATATATTAAAAAATAATTACGCAAAGAAGCTAACAAAACTGTTAGTTTTCCTGCAGTGGTTAAATGCTTAAAAGAAAAAAGAAAGTTCATTTGTTGTAGGGCAGGCTCGAACTTGGGATCCGTTCAAAAGTTTGAACACACTTTGTCAGTGGGTTGGGCGTCGCCCTTAGTTCAAGTGGAGTAAAATTTTAATATTTACCTTGTATTCTTTCAAAGACAGATTAAATATACATATATATACTGTGTAATTTTTCGACGAAGTGAATTCATATGATCCCGCTTGACACCGTGTAGGTCCGCCGCTGTTGACAAGTAACGTATTTATGATGCAAAAACTATACAAGTAGGCCTACTAACATTTAATACGCAACTGGTGATGTATGCGACTTAGGTACTTACTGATATTGTTAAAACAAGCTGCTAGTACTTGGGGGACTTGTATTGCCCCACTTGAATAAGAGAAGCAAATGGTAATAAAGAAATTTAGCTGAGTTTTCTTTTTCCAACAGAACTGATATGTATTAATTAGTCAACCACTAGTCATTCGTACAAAGCAATAGGAAGCCTAATTGACAATCAAAACTGAGAAATTTTCACGCTAGAGACTTTCTGGAGTAGTGATACAAAAAACAGAGCTAATCTATGGAGCACGCCTACTTATATATGTAAAGGCATCATCCAGGTAAGATCTGAGATGTCAGATATTCTCACCAATATTAATCACTTCCCAAGAAGAAGCTATTCTCCTATTTAGCATTTGAATCATTGTTGATGAGTCTTGACAAAATTTGTATGTTCCTGCATTCTTGCTCCGCCGCAATTTAGAGTGTTTTCCGAAGTGCTAACGCTTCAGCTGTCACGCCTTTCCCAATAAAATGAATTGGATTACCATAGGCATGAAGCACATGACCATTAGCCTTCAAAGCTACCATCGCAATACTCGCTTTTTGAGTACTATTTGGAACCAAAAACAAACTTGCATCAACATAAAGCAACACATTTTCTGGAGGAAAATTTAGTGAAGTTGGGGTACTCACAACATGTCACTCCTATTGCATACAACTTGCATTATTTTCATCTGTAAAATCATTAAAGTCAGATAAAGCTTTTGATAGATTTTCAGCATCACTCCAAAATAAGGAACTAAACACAATCATTTCTAGCTTTCCAAATCATCCGTAAAATAGAAGCTAATAATTGCAACAAAATATTCTATCCGGAAATTGTTTAGTATCCAAATATAGTTTATACCACCATGCCGAAAAATCTAAAATGAGTTGCAAGCCATGCCAAAGAATAGGACCTTTTTTCATGCCTTAACAAACTAGTGTCATTTGAACCGATCTTACAAAATTCAATTTGTAGACATTTCATAAAAATTTTCTGCTATTGTTTCTTTGTTTTTCTAACATCAATTTGATACTTTCAATAGACTTCTATCCCAAAGTTAAAGGAAAACATTTTTTCAGTTTATATATTAAATTTAAAAAAAAAAAAAAATCAAACATTGGCTTTTCTAATTGCTATTTTACTTAAATATTTTTAGACTGAAATCTTCGATGATCCAGATTCGGCTTTTCATATGTTAAATTAATTTCATTTGTTTTTTGAATTAAACTTACTTATTTTTTACCAAAAAATATTACAATATTCAATTACAAAATATTTACTGCGAAAAAATATTGTCGTATGATGAAATCATTAAAGTTAACTTATAAATAATTAAGACCCTTGATATTACAAGATATTTTTGCAGATGTTTGCTCAAATTAAACACAGGAAAAAAATATTGAGAAGTCCATAAAATTAAATTGTTCTTACTTTAAGCTTTCATTTTCCTTCCAAAAGATGCATGTTAAAAAATAACATCTTTTTCTATTTCTTAATTAAATAAATCATTTTATGAAATTCACATTGTAATAACTTTTTCATGTTGAATTTAACTATTTTGTCTTTGATTATGCGGTATTTTGCAAAATATTTTAATATTAAAAAGGTAAAAATTATACTCCACTTTTTGCAATTGTTTAGTATTATTACTGTTTGGTTTTTTTAACTACAGTGTTTTCATAACTATAATATTTTATAGTTCCTCTTTTAATATATTAATTTATTAGATAAGTTTTATGTTGAAAGCGTGCGCACATAAAATTTGCATAATTAACAAACGTACTTCGGACGATACTTTACAATTTCAATTCATTTTTAATTATATTAACAATGATAGTCTATTTGTATTTATTCTTTTGATTTTAAACCTAATTTTACCTTAAGTGAAATCTTTGTTAATTACTTATTTTTGCCAGCATGTACGACACAAAATTACAAGAGTAAATAAAAAACTTTATCTATAACCGGACGAAGAAATTTTTAAATAGCAAATGGTAATTGGTAATTAACATAAAAAATAATAAATAGTATTATAAAAATAATATTTTAATTCAATAATTAAGCCTATATTATAGAATTTGATTGACATGATAATTATATTCTTTAAGTGTCTAATAAATTCTTAAGGAAATATATAATTTTAAACAAATGTAATATATTTCTCATAAAAGACTCAAATATATATAAGCATGTTTTGTAGGGACTCTTTTCCATGACATCATCATCTTTAGTAGCATAAAAAAAGCCCTTAAGATTCTCAAAATTTACCAAAATTTGTAAGAGTTCACAAAGTAATAAAAACTTTAATTAGGGGTAAAAAGAGACAAAAATTCCATGTGAGGACTACAAAAATTGGTATTCTCCCTTATATAAAGTAAGTAATCTTGAACATTTAAAAAACACGTGCTCTACAGTTCCAGCTTCCACACCACAAATAGGGCAAGTTGAATCTATGGTCCTAATTCTGTTTGCAATTAGATTTTTAACAGGTAAAGTACTTAAGATACATTTGCGTAAAAAGTGTTTCATCTTGTTTTTAATCTTCAAGGACCAAAGATGATTTCAGAAGGGTTTAGGAAAACACTGAGAACTACTTTCATGTCAACTAGCCAAATTTTTTAATCATTTGATAAGACTAATTTTGCAAGATGACAGCCAGACTTCACTTCATAGTTACCAGAATTTGTAAAGTGCCAAATAAGTCTATCATAACTTCCCTTAAGAGATATTGGAATGGCAAGAATTGTTTTGACATCATCCTCATTAAATAAAATATTCAGATGTTGGGTGTTCCAAGATTTATTATTGTCATCAATCAGATCTGAAACTTTTAAATTTTGTGAAACACCACTAATCATACTAATACTAAATGGGTAAAAAGAGATTTCTCTTGGCAACCATGGATCCTTTCACACTCTCACTGATGCACCATTTGATATGTTTCATCTAACAGATTTGACTAATAGATCACGCAAGATGCTTTTCCAAACCCATGAAGTATACCTATGAGATTGTACATGTAACAAAGACTCATTTGAAAAATAATTACCCATTCACTTGGAAAACTAGCAAGTCAGGCTCAATTAAAATTCTCCATGCTAATTTGGCTAGAAGAGCCACATCAAAATCTTTAAAATCTCGAAATCCTACACCATTTCTAAATTTTGGTTCACATAATTTTTCTCATCTTTCAAAATGCATTTTCAGCTTCTCATCATTTTGACCCCACAAAATTTTGAGAATATACTAGTGATTACATTGGATAAACTATCAAGGCACTTGAAAGCAAGATAACACATATGAAGGATAGCAACTATAATACCTTCTTCCCAGCCTGACTCAAAAACATTTCTTTCCAGCCTTTTATTTTAGACGAAATTTTCTCTTTTATAAAATATTAATACTTTTTTAATTTTCGTATGGCAATAGGCAACCCTAAATAGGTTCCCCTCGCACACAATCTAATATTATGAAGTGAGGAATACATTCTTGATTTTTCCTCCTTTATAGTATTCTTGCTAAAAAAGGCTATAGACTTCTCAAAATTAATCATTTGTCCTGAGCACCTTGCATATGTATCCAAGATAGAGTTAATTTGAGAAATACTACTCATATCAGCTTTACCAAAAATAGATGAGTCATCAGCGAAAAATAAATGTGAAACTGAAGGTCCATTTCTTCCTAACTTCAAGCCTTTTGGAGTTTTCCTTACCACTCCAATAAATGCAGTAATGCTGACAGCCCTTCCGTACTAATAAGAAACAAATAAGGTGATATAGAGTCTCCTTGTCGCAAACCTCACGATTGTTTGACAAAACCTTTAATATCTTTTTTTAGGTTAAAGACAAAAGAAGCAGTTGTTACACAAGTCCTAACCCAATCAACAAATTTATTGTGAAAAATCATTTTAAGCATTACTTGTTTGATATATGGTTATTCAACAAGATCATAAGCTTTGTATCCAACTTTAAAGACATAATCTTTTCTTTCCCCTTTCCTTTTATTCTTCAATAACCCCATAAATTTTTGACCCAACACAACATTATCAACTATATGTCGGTTTCCTACAAAGGTTGCTTGATTAGAAGAGATCATTAAAGGCATTAGAGGTTTCTTTCGTCTCACTATAATTTAGTAATATCTTATACAGAGTAGAGCATAAACTAATGGGTCTGAAATGTTGGACAGTGGTAGGTGTTTTGATTTTAGGGCACAAGAGTTATTAAAGTTTTGTTCCAAACAGGAAAAAAGGTGACATGTCTCAGAGACATCTAACCTCTTTGCATACATCATTAGAGATTACAACAACAACAACAATAACAATATACTCAGTGTAGTCCCACATGGTAGAAGTCAGGGAGGTAAGATGTATGCACACTTTTTTTCTCTACCTTTATAGGGTAGAGATTAATGATCAAAATTACTGAAAAAATAAAGGACTCATTCCATCCATACCAGGAGCCTTTGAAGGTTTCATTGAAAAAACAACATTTTATTTCTTCATTAGAAATTGCACCAATAGCAAGTCTTGATTCATGTTATCTATAATAGATGAAGGGATATGTAGCAACACTTGAAGGAACAAATATATATAGTAGAAAATAAATTTCTATAACAACTCTCAATTTCCTTCACTATACTAAGTTTATCATATATCCACTGCCCTTTCTCATTTTCCAATCCTTTAATGGGGTTCCTACATCTTCTTTGGGCAATAGACATAAAAAAAAAAAAAAAAAAAAAAAAAAAAAAAAAATTAAAAAAAAAAAAAAAAAAAAAAAAGAGAGGTATTTTTATCACTCTCATTTAACCATTGAATCCTAAATGTTTGCTTCCAATTGGTCTCTTCTTCCTTATAAGCAACACTAAGTTCTTTTCTCGACTTCTAAATAAGAGTAGAATCAGTTCCAGATGGATATTTTTTGCCCTATTGAGCTGCTCTTTTAAAGACTTAATCCTTATTTTTGAAAATTCAGCTAAGTTTAATATCTTACAAGTCTAATGAAGAGAAATGCTAAAAAGAATCAACTTATGACTTAATATCAATAGAATGCTACTTCAAATGACCTACTCCCTCCGTTTTAGTTTATGTGACGTTATTTCCTCACCATTAAAAATGAATGACATCATTCTATATTTGAAAAAATCGATCTATAAACTTCTCTTTTACCTTTAATGAGAAGTTTTATAGCCACATAAATGTTATGACATACCTAGTTAAAAGTACAAGTTTCAAAAGTCTTCTTTTTTTTTATTTAAATTCCTCACTGAGTTAAACTATATCACATAAACTGAAACAGGGGAGTATAATTTTTCTTTCTTTCTTTTCTTTTTTGGGAGGTTGGTGATCATTTTCCTTCTAAAGAAAAGTTAACACCATAAACTTGCAATGCAATTGCAAGTATTCACTACGTGTTTCCCTTTTATTGGAAGAGGCTGGTGCGGAGTTATTTAAGAAAGTACTAGATCAACCCGTGGGTGTTGAAATGTTGATTAGTCTGACTAAGATTGATCAATAAAATTTATAATTAAATTAAGAAATCATGAGTCTATATTGAAAATACTGAGATAAATAAATAATGGAGAAATTAGAAGGGGGTCAACACAAATTAAGAACAAAGAAAAGGGCAAAAAACGAAAAAGAAATAAGAAAATAGAGAGAATCTAATTTAAAACATATATACTCCAAGTCAACTAAAAGAAATTAAAATTAGGGAAAATATACCCTAGAAGAGAAATGCCATTATCTATATAAGAAGGGGCGAAAATTACTTAAACTTAAGCCAATGTGGTTGCAACAGCCCTTATTCAGTGCACATTGCCATTTGTTGAAAGTTGAAGGTTGACTTTTATTCTTTAATCTTAGAGGAATAGCAATATTTGCTGTTGACTGTAGAGCAACATATTTTCTTGACCTGAGGTTTTGACTTTTAATGAAAAACTAATTTAATTTATAATGTCAAACGCCATAAAACCCCTGAGTCATGTAGGTCTGGTTGCTTGCAGGCTTTGTGCCAATAAAGAAACAAGAAATAAGATTTTGTCAAAACTTTAATGTGAAAAATTAGGAAATGGGATCTATTGACCTTGTAATCATTCTATTTGACAAAAGAAGATTGACCTTTCGAGTACATGTGTTGTGCATATACACCATTTTTGTGTATACGTCAGGGACAAGAATGTTCGGTCCATTCTGTTTTAAAGTCAAAACACATGACTCATCCAATCAAAAACAAATTTCATATGTAGAGGGCCTATATAATTAAATTAAATACTAGTAATAATCCAATAGAGGAAGTTCAACGTGCCTGTTAGAATTCT
Organism: Lycium ferocissimum; assembly: GCF_029784015.1. Taxonomy (NCBI): domain Eukaryota; kingdom Viridiplantae; phylum Streptophyta; class Magnoliopsida; order Solanales; family Solanaceae; genus Lycium; species Lycium ferocissimum. The sequence continues at coordinate 6,770,011 of NC_081350.1, forward strand.
ACTTTCATTTGCTAATTAGGCAATAGTTTCAAACTTTTCGACGGGAGTGAAAATTCACTATGATGTATTTGATAGTAATAAATAAATAATTTTCCAGATTGTACAGAAGACAAAAACTTCATTAATGCTATACATATTCTAGTCAAGAATTAATACACCATTCTTTCACATAAGATCAGCTAATTAATCTTGAGGAGATCATGATTAATTTCTTCGAACTCGTAATCATATTATTATTTAATTTTGATTCAAGAAAATAGTGTGGGTTATATATGGTCTACATTACTTTTTTAGTTTCTATCCATGTGCGACTACCGAAGGTCAAATAGAAGAATATTTCGTGGGCAAATGTGGTAAAGTATATAAACCTAATCAAACGAATATCAGTCTAAGATAATAAAGATTCGAACCTTCATCCTATATTTTTAAAGATGGAGATATCATGGTAGAATATTTGGTGCTCATAGTTTCTAATAGCTATATATTGAGAATTGTTCTTAATTACCAGACCCTTAAAGTTCTATATATAAAATATGCTTAAGGGCTGAGTTTTTCTTTAAGAATGCATCACCTAAGATATGCTAATCTCGAGAAGAAGTAATCGAATATGACATTCATTGAACTTGTAATCATGTGTTTCTCAACATTCATTAAGAACAGCATTAATAAGAGATAAAGAAGGAACTTTTTTTAAAAAAAAATGGCAGTGGCTTAGGTCAAAAACATGATTGATTGGCTGATTTTTTTTCGCATCTTTTTTGTTATCGTTTTGAGCTTGTTTATTGCTCATAAAAAAGTCACACACGTTCCCATAATTTGTAAACAAATTTAAAGGTCAATCTGAAGTTGTTTACTCGGATACAAAAGTACTTCCTCTGTCCATATTTACTTGTCGCATCTCTTTTTTTTTTTTTTTTTTTTTTTTTTTTTTGTTAAAAGTTGGTACACTTGCCTTAAGAAGCAATAAATAAAATGATAAGTATTGTAAATTATTTAATGTTGGGAAATGAATTGAAAATAATTAAAGGGAAAAGGTGCAAATATACCTCTCAACTTTGCGATTTAGAGAAGATATATCCTTGTAAAAACATATATACCCCTGCCGTTACAGAAAAGGTGAAAATATACCCTTTTTGCTTACATAATTTTCTCAAAAATCATTGAACTTGTTTTTTTTAATTAAAAAAATGTCAGGTGGCTTAAAAAAAAATAAGTCTACTTATTTTTTAACTCACGTGGTAATTTTTTTTTACGTGGTTCGAGTCTGGTTCGTTTAAAAAAATGAGTAGGTTCGTTTAAAAAAATGAGTAGACTTATTTTTATTTTAAAGCCAAGGAGATATATTTTTTAAACGAACGAAACAACCCACTAGAAAAAAAAAATTATCTCGTGACTTTAAAAAAAACAATTGTACTTAAAAAAAATTAGTAGATTTTAAAAAAAAAAAATCACGTGACGTTTCTTAATTAAAGATAAGCTAAATGATTTTTAAAAGAAATTCTAACAAAAAGGGTATATTTGCACCATTTATTTAACAGCACAGGGTATATTTGCACCATTTGTGTAATGACAGGGGTATATATGCACCACAATTTTTATGAAGGGTATATCTGCTCTAAATCACAAAGTTGAAGGGTATATTTGCACCTTTTATTCATAATTAAAACATCAATAATAAAGGTAAAATAGGTATAACACTGTAGATTATCCCTATTCTACGCTCTTCATCATCTGTTTTAGCAATTTTCCTGTGTAGCATGGAATATGCAACTGAACTCAAAGAGGATTTGGCGTTGACCCGCGGTGCAATTTGTTTAACTACTTCGAAGAGTGTACATATGTGCAAAATATCTAAAAACACATATACGTAATTTATTTATATCATTTTTTAACACATTGATTTTTATCTTCATCTGCCTTTACCATAACTAAAATAAGTTAATACAATCATCGTTCACTATAACAACTACCATTTATAATACTAACAATTCACTATAACAGAAAAATAGAAGTATTTTTTCTCTATCAATATATAACAACGTTTTTGTCACGATCCAATTTCATAAGTCATGAAGGCACTAACTCCCCCGAATCAGTAAGTCATTCACAACCCAAAATAATGAAAAGGATAGATTAAACATGTGGAAATATCATACAAATCAATTTAAAGTCTAGCCATAAATACAGAATAAGTGATACAACCCCCAAAATTTGATGTAACTAGTACAAGAACTTCTACGATAAGATTACAAGTCTGTAATAGTACTTAATACACTATCTGAAATAAAAGGATAGAAAATAAAGGTAGATGGAGAGGATCCGGTGCTACGGATCAGCATGTAGCTCACCCCGAACTCTCTGGAATGGACTCCTCAACGTGCAGCTAGATAATCTCTCGGACCACTGATACTAGGCACCGAATCTGCACACAAAAGAGTGCAGCAAGTGTAGCGTGAGTACAAAGATCAACGGGTACTCAGCAACATCGTCGACCAACCCTAACGAAAATGGAGACAAGGGTTGGCCTACGATTACTACTTCCACACTTAGCCGCCATTAGTCTATGATAATAATAATCACAATAACTCACGATAATCTCAGTTATAAGCCTAAATGAATCTTCTAATCCTCAAGTCCGTTAAGTTTCCAAGTAAACAATTCAGGTAAATCAAGTAATCGATTCAACAAAGCACAAACAAGTAATAGATGAGATAATATGATGAACAATGATATGAGATGCTATACAATGCAAGGCCTTTTTCCATCTTCCGGTGCACACATGTTCAAATTATATGAATCGTGACCCATGGGGACTCGTGAGGTCCGTATACCAACCCAAAATTTCCCTTTGGGTTCCAAGCCACGTTTGGTATCAAATCACAATACTCAGCCTCGTAGGCTCCAAATCACAATACTCAGCCCTTAGGCTCACATTACTTGTCTTTAGCCAGTCTGGCTCATAATACCATCATCACTCCGTCCGGAACAATTTCTCATCGGACATCACAAATGTATCCTCAAAAGCACATGAGATACTATGTAAAGCATGAATATGGCGTGCACAACATGAGAAACCAAGCTAAGTAAATAATGACTCAATCTTTAACTTTTTTTTCACTTTTAAACGAGTATTAGGAATGATGAGAACATACTAGATAAGACACATAATAAGCATTTAATCAATAAATAAGGGACATCATATCCCAATCACAGACACCAATCAATCTACACTATCAGCTAATGCCCAAAGCGTGGCTTTCAGACCGAACTATACAATTGAAATTACACAAATACCTTTATCATGACACCGGTATCCGATACAAGTGCTCGTCACCTCACAAGTATCGGAACCCCCTTTCGTTCCCCCGTTGTCCCCTCTTGTTAGTCCAATTTTAACCAACCATGACGCTTAAGTTAAGGTTCATAGTCTCAACATGCCTGGAATTAGAAGCTCGAAAATCACAACCATGACAAAGATTTTTCAACCGTTCCTGTCACGACCCAAATTATCGATCGTGAGGGCACCTACCTTATTATCACTAGTAGGAGAACCCTTACCCGTTAAGCCATTAATCACTAGCCAATTTTAACTTTTTTAATCATTTATACTGTAACAATCAATAAATAAGTGAATGGATAAATAGTCTGACCAAGTCATTATTAATAGGTAATATAAGTGCGGAAGTCTAACTATTACACCCCCAAAATCTGAAAGTCATCATACAAGGACTCTAACCAACAATGCCTAAAGAATGAAGTATATCTCAAATATAATAACAAACAATTTCTGGAATGAAAGTAGATATCTAGGAAGAGAGATCTTCAGGTGGCATGGCATGGATAGAAGCTCACACTCGGATCCGATCAAGCTAACTAGATTCAAGCTAGAGATGTGGTCTAGATGAAATCTCTGGAACATAATCTACACTCAAAAAGGGTACAGCAAGGTAGTATCAGTATAAACACTATGTACCAATAAGCATCATAGGCCGACTAAGATTAGTTCACGTATATAAGCATAAAATCAACAAGATAAACAGATAGGCACTTAATACTCAACTCCAGTCACGAGATATCCCATAACCGAGTCACGACCTAAGATGAAGCTTAAAACCATAAGTCCGTCAAGTCTCAATAATCTCACCTGATAATCACAAGTCCAAGTTTCGACCCTAGGTAGAGTCACTAATCCACAATTTAACTCAGTCAATGATCATATTTATATTACAATAGACATTCAACATCATATCAAAATCAGAACCAAACGAGCATACAATAATGCAGAATAAAATGTAATGATGTGCAATGCAATGCAATGATCAACCACACACTGTACATACATGCTAACTGGTGTCATTGCTCAGTAGTCATGACCTGCAGGGGACCCATGGTGTCCATGTACCACTCTTGTCGGAATCACTCCTCAGACCCGAGCTTACAACTAGGACACATCCTCACCCACGGTCAAATGTGTCTGTTCATATCTAGGTCTCATCCTCACTCCCGGTCAAATGAGCCTTTTCACATATATATATATATATACACACACACACACATTGTCACATCACTTTCAATGATCGGTTATCAAGTACCATGTATCAAATAGTATCATAAGTTCAACAAGAAGATTATATTAACTTCTTCACTAATTCCACATCACTTTCTATCATGTATGAATGTATGAATGCATAAATGAGTGCAAACATGGTAAAACAATGCAAATAAACTAAAAATGAAGGTACAATTCACAAGCCATAAGTCATATCAAGACTTAAATAAATCAGCTCAACCATAAAATGAATCATGCAAACCATCTCAGCCAACATTAGAGGCTATGTCCCTCTTTACTTCCCAACATAACAAGTACACCTCACAACAAAGTCTTGTATCACCAAGGTGCTCCATTTAATTATATATCATCATCAACAGTAAAATCATACATCAACCTAAGCATCGTTTCATCTTATGGCTGGTAGCACAAAAGAAATTATTGACCAAGGATAGAATGCTAGGTATGGGAATAGTTTGTGACTCTCGGCGTAATGTGTTTGTGCGACAAAGATGAACTGGACGACCATACATATTTGTTTGTGGAATGTGAATGGGCCAGGGCTGTTTGGAGGGACATTGAGCAATGGATGGGGGAACAGATTCCTCAACAAGACACTATGAGGACACTTAAATATATCAAGTGAAGGCACTGGTGTAAAATGAAAAGAGAAGCCATAGCTGTTATTCATGGTTCGCTGATCTACTTTACCTGGCAAGCTAGGAATTGGAAAATATTTAGGGGGATAAGTGTGCATACGGATAGGGTCATACAACAGATACAAATTGTAGTGAGAGAGAGGATAGGAATATTTATAGGATCAAAAGAGGCAGGAAAATGTATAGGTTTTCTTGAGAATCTTTGTCATTAGGATGTGTTTATGGAGGCCTGTAGCACCTAACACCCTTCCTGGTAAGGTGGTTAGAAGCACGGGTGCTCGCTGAGTTTGTAATTGTTGGAGGTTGTGGTAATAAAATTTTTACATTTTATTGCCAAAAAAAATCATACATCAAGTTTTCATCTATATACTATCATAAGTTTATATCACAATTCAAGTCTAAACTCATTATCCTTCCTTTCTCCGATGCTATGTGTCACAATAAGAGAAAATTGGGTACAACACAATAATTCAAGTAACAAGTCTAATCACAATAATAGGGAAACAAGCCACCATCAACAACAATCAACCTAATAGAAATCCATCCCGGATCACCACAGTATCAATACAACTACACCTTTAACTATTGCTTAAATAACAGCGACAAGCCCACATAATCAGAAGTCATACCAACCTAGCTAATATCCAACCAAAACGCCATGTCCGAAAATCTAATCATGCTTTATCCCATCAATTCTACACAATATATACGTTTCACTAATCAAAGTCTAACTAAAGTAAGCCGTAGCCTACCTGGAATGCCGAACAACAGTCTCGAATCATGAAATCTTATCCTTGCCTTTCTCTTTGGAGAACCTCAAAATCAAATATGAATTCTATGTTAGAATACAAATCTAAGGATCCCCGTATTGTCATAGTTTTACCCAAAACCCAAAACCCAAAAATGGACCAAAAATAGCCAAACCCGAGCTACAAGGGCAAAACTGTAATTTAATTGAAAATTCAGGTAAAATATAGTCAAAATAGTACTCGACGAGTCTAAATGAGTCCAACGATACCCATATTGCTATACTTTTAGAAAAATACCCAAAATACCCCTACAATGTGAATCCGGGTTCATGAGGGTAAAACGGGAAACTTAGTGCACAATTATGTTACCCATCATCTAGTTAACCTTCAATCTTAATTTCATGGAATTCTATTCATCACAAGATATCCAAATTCATCTTTTCTATCTTTAGCCCTAGGGTTCTTAACCCATTAGTTCTTCACAATTAGTGTGTAGGATGAATATGAGATGATGATAATCGACAATAAATAATGAATACTAGGTTAGAATCTTGCCCCAAAGTGCTTGTGAATGCTTTTCCATTGCTATCTCCCCAACCCTTCAACTATTGAAGTTTTCATCAATTTTTGGGTTCTAATTTTGCACCCACCATTAATGGAGCTTAAGCTTGTCATGGGGATTTATAGAAGGGAAGATAATGAATCACGTAACGGTTTGCACTTACCTTTAAGGAGGAACTCCACCCTAGCCCCAGAAAAATAGCCTCTCACTTTCTAGGGAAGTGTTTTGGGTTTACAAGGGGAAAGACTTGAAAATAGCACTTAAAAACGCACGTTACGCCCGATTTTATTTGCATACTGTGCACCCTTTCGCTACAAGCATGACGGTGCCCAAAATTCTGAAATGTTCAAACTTTGTTTTAGCCCCCAAAACTCATCCAAACCTCCCGAACACAAACCATATATGCGTTTTGATTGTAAACCACGTTACAGACTCAACCGTGACCTCAGAATTCCCAAAAGAGATCATTTTAACCCAATGTTGACCAAGTCAACCCCAACATTATGAAACTAAGCCTTCACTCAAGACTTAAAACATCCCCGAATGCCTTAGGACCCAAACCAATGACTTCACTAAGTCATAGGTCGTACTAACAAGACTCGGGGAAAGGGTCAACAATGTTAAATGAGTCAAAACACTATAACAACCAAACGGGTCGTTACGGTTCCAGTCAATAATGATCCCACAGGTTGGTTACATCAGGCAAGTAATCTTTCTAGCACTGGATGATATTTGCACAAAAAGGATCGTTTTGAAGCAAATCATACAAAACAATCCAGCTCTTGATAATACATGCAGCAGGTCCGATCTAGTCATTGGGTCAAGTTGTTCATGCCATGTCCCTCAACGACGAAGGAGATTCAAGCGGTTGGACTCCAGTCCCAGCAGTGTTGAAATCATTGAAATGTGAAATCCATTGATCCTTAGGAAGGACGGCTAGGTTCATTAGTGAACATGCCACTCTATTGTCCATGAAAGCAACAACCTGGATTGGTTTATCCCATTTGGATGGATAGAATTTAAGCTGGACTTGAGGGATTACCATGATGCTGTTGATTTCTTCTTGAGTCTTTCCTTCTGCTACTGAAATCTGGTAATATTCATGTCCATATTCTTTGTACAAATCCATGGAAAAGAGGGTCTTCTCTGTGGGTTCGTCTTCCAATGAGAGAACAGATTCAAGATCATCATCTTCATGCAGATGGATACCACTGTAGTCCTCTATTTTAGTAAGAAGCTTGATCGACCTTCTGGATTGGGGACAATTTTTTGCATAATGCCAAATCTTGTTGCAGATGAAACATCTGTCATTTTTCCAAAAATTGCCTCGGCTTCTTCTTCTGAAATATTTTGTCCGCCTATGGAACTTAGATCTTTCGCCGGACGAGGATGGAATTGACTCAGACATATTTTACTAAACTGCTCCTCCCTCTGAAATAATGAACTGGCTCTGATACCACAAGAGTAACAAAGGAAGAAGAAATAGCAAGCAAGACAACAAGACCTACCCATCCTACACACATCACTAGTTTACATTGATGACATATTACAGTTTAGTGATATTGTGGAAGAACACCTCAACTTGCTCCATCAGTTTCATGATCTAGTAAAAGAAAATGGAATGATGCACTCAGCAAAAAAGATGGTTCTTGTTAAAAGAGAGATTGATTTTATGGGAATGCATTTTGTCCATGGCGCATACAGCCCGGGGCTGCACATTTGCCAGGAGTTGCTCAAGTTTCCATATACTTAAGAATACGAGTTAATCGATATCCATAATGCCCTATAAAAGATTCGTCCAGAAAGTCAACCCAAAAATCTCGTTGTAAACCCTGAAGGTTAAAATCGTAATTTCGTAGGAAAAGCGGGTCCAATAAGGTCATATTATTATTCTAGGATGTCACACCAATCCAATGATACCCATATTAGTATATTTAAAATCCGAACCCAAAACGTCAACCAAAAAGGACTCCGAGCCAAAAAGGGCTAAATAGGAAATTCGACCCAAAATTGGTTTTCCCAACATCTATGGAGTCTATTCCCCAAAAATGAACCAAATCCAACATCAATTTCATGCTTAAATCAAGAATTCACCATTTCTAACTTAGGATTCATTTCCCTCCAAATTCCCTCCTTAATTCATGATTTCTACCATGAAAATATCTACTAATTAATGATATAAATGTAAAAAAGAGGTTAGAAACTTACCCATTAGATGAACCTTGCAATTCCCCTTAAAAATCTCCTTAATATGAGGTTTAAAGCTCAAAATATGTGAATGGGGGTTTAAATTTGAAATGGGATCTTTTAAATCTGTCTAGGTGAATTTTACCCTTCGCGAACGCGACAGAGCATCACGATCGCAAGAGCCGACCTGACCCGACAAAAAGCCACGGGAACGCGGCCAGACCATCACGAACGTGATGGTTAGTCAACCCGGCCCAGACCCTAATCTACTCTACGCGAACGTGAGGCCATGCCCGCGACTGTGAGGCCCTGATCCACCCAAGCTTCGCGAACGTGAAGAAGGACACCAGAACCACTGAAAACCAAAAAAAATAATCTAATTTTTCACTATTCTAACCCGAAATCCCGAGACTCATCTGGAACCTCCCGGATACAAACCAAATATGCATCTTAGCTATAAAACACACTACGAACTCACTCGGGCACTCAAAATTTCCAAAAGAGGTCATCTTGACCCCGTCAACCCCAAACGCCTTAAAACTAGAATTCCACCCAAATGATCAAAATACCCCCGAGTACCTCAGGAATCGAACCATCTACTTTACCAAGTCATAATCAACATTCCGGACCTATTGGAGTTGACAAAATTACCGAGAAGACCCATTTACCCCTGATGTTGACTTTGGTCAACCGAACACTTAAGAACTTCCAAAATTTCCATTTTCTCACTCAAATCACATCTGAATGCCTCGGGAATCACGTCAACCATCCCCACAAGTCAACTATATGCTAATGAAGTTGGGAAAAGGGTCAAAAGGGATAGAATTGTCAAAATAGCCAAAACGGCCTAAGGGGTCGTTACAGTTTTACATATCTATAACAAAACAATAATCATTACGACGGTACAACCTTTATAAAATTAGCTCAATATAATATCCTTGCTCAAATATAAGTGTATTTATTAATTTGTTATAACCAAAAGTAAATTATACTCCCTACATCCATTTTTACTTGTATTGACTTGATACACCTTTTAAGGAGCCATAAATAGAATGATAATTTTAATTTATCACCCCTAATTATTACTATTTTGGTAATTAAACCTTTTATTTACCAAAGTGATAGTTACAACCCAGTGTAAAAAAACATGCAGGTCTGGACAAAGTCCCAGCCTTGCATACAACTATTATTTCTTTCTAATTAAAGCATCTATCCTATCTTGTAAGTAAACATAAAGCTAGGGATAGTAGTTTAATTCCTGCAATCTCTTTGCTAACTTCAAATGCATATGACCTCTACATAGTGCCACTTGGATGATCAATCGTAATACCACTTCTGGACTGCTCTGTACTTTTTGAAATATTCTTCGATTTCTTTCTTGTCATATGAAGTATACACCTACAGCCAGTGTTACTCGATACATCTCAGCTATTGATGACCTTCCTTTGGCATGATGTTCAGCCCATCCTCTCTCTTGATGCCATGCTAGTGAGGTTCTGTTGAATCCTTGCCATTGAAGTAGTTTATCCCACACTCTAGCAGCCCATGTACAAGCAAAAAATAGGTGATCCACACTTTTATTTTGTGTCCCACACAGTGGACATCACTTATTCCGAGATACCCCAACTATTCAACCTATCTCTCGTATACAACCTTCCATGCAAGACCAAATATAATATAAACTTCCATTTAGGTGCTCCTTGGTCGTTGCGCTGCGGCCTTCTCCATGACACTTTCGGATACACACCCCTCATTTTAATGTACATTTCTTTGATAGAGAACCTTGACATATTTCTCACTTGGTCAGCATCTATACTAGCCTCCAACATATTTCTCACTTGGTCAGCATCTATACTAGCCTCCAACATGTATTTTTTTGCCTTGAAAACTTTCTAAAGCATCCAAGAAGCTTTCTTAGGCATCACTGTCCATATTGGTTTCCCTTTAATATAAAATGTGTGCACCCACTTTACCCACAATTTGTCCTTTTTACAGCTCAAGTTCCACAACATCTTACATATAGCAGCTCTATTCCATGTTACCACATATAGTAAATTCAGGCTCCCGGCAGCCTTGGGTTCACATAACTTCTCCCAAGCTACTAATGCTTTCTTTGATGGTTTAGCTTCCCCTGTCCATATAAACCTCCTGCAAATAGCATCTATTTCATCCAGAACTTGTTTGGGCAATACAATGAGTTGTGCCCAAAAAGTTTGGATCAAAAATAGCACTGCTTTGACCAGTTGTAGCCTACCTACATAAGAAAGAAATTTGGAAGTCCAATTAGTAATTCTGCCTAGCATTTTATCTAGTATCGGCTGGCACTGCATTGCTGATATCCTCTTTATGCTTAGGGGCACTCCTAGGTATCTAAAGGGTAGTGAACCTTTAGCAAACCCAAGCAGTTCCAGAATCTCTTATTGTACATCATCTGCTACTCCTCCAAAATAAATGGAGCTTTTCCCAATATTGGCAACCAGATCTGATGCTTTAGAAAATTGGAGGAAACAATCATACACTTTCTTTACAGAGGTTGCCTCTCCTTTGCAAAATAAAAGGAGATCATCAGCAAATTCCAGTTGGATGATATTCATTTTTGAGCGTCTGGGATGAAACTTGAACTGGGGGTCATTCTTTAGAGTTTTCAGCATTTTAGTGAAGTATTCCATCACTAACACAAACAAGTATGGAGACATAGGGTCTCCTTGTCTCAGCCCTTTTTTTGTAGGGAAAGGCTTAGAAAGCTTGCCATTGATAGTCATAGAATAAGAGACTGTGGAAATACATGTCATGATCCACTTGATAAATAAACTTGGGAAGTTAAGATTAGATAGGACCTGCTCCAAATACCCCCACTCTACTGAATCATATGCCTCCTGCATATATATCTTCATCATACACCTAGGTGTTATTCCTTTCATTGTGTACCCTTTTACCAATTCATGACTAATGATTATATTGTCTGATATTACCCTTCCTGGTACAAACCCTGCCTGACTATTATCCACCAGTTGCTTCATGACCTCTCTCGAGTCTCCGTCGGTTATCACTTTAGTTACTATCGTATACAACACAAAGGCAAAGAGGAGATAGGCCTAAATTCTTTAAATGTGGATGGGTTAGGAACTTTTGGTATCAAGGTAACACTTGGACAGTTCACTGGTTTATACATATGTTGTTTGTCAAAGAAATCCAGTACTACTGAGGTTATGCCATCACCTATAACAGCCCAAGACTTCTTATAGAAGCAAGCATTTAGTCCATCATGCCCTAATGCTTTTAAAACGTCAATATCCTTCATGGCTTGGTATACCTCTTCTTTGCTGACAGGTTGAATTAACTTTAGTTGCTACTCCTTATTCAGTTTATACCCCTCATTCAAATCTTAGGATGTATTGCTAGCAATGCTGCTGCTGAGGTCCCTAAGAGTCCTATGTAGAAACCAAGCAACTCTTCTTCTACCTCTGTGTCATTCTGAGTAACTTCCCCATTCTCTTTAACCAAATTTTTAATCCTCTTTTGAGCTTCTCTATGTTTCAATGATGTATGAAAATATCTTGTATTAGAATCTCCTAGTTTCATCCATTGTTGTCACGACCAAGCCCCGTAGGCCGTGACTAGTGCCCGAGCTGGGCACTCGTACCCACTTATCAACTATAATCAGATCATAGTCAACATAATAAGAACTTGTACGGACATAAAGGCACAACATCGCGCACACATATATACATATATCATAAATACAGCCTGAGAATATACAGAACGCAAACACCACTAAACAATGCTACCCACAACCCACATTTATGTCTACAGGCCTCTAAGAGTAATAACAGAAACATATGACGGGACAGGCCCCGCCGTACCCCTGAATAAATATGTACAAATGTATAACAAAGAGTCTGTACCAAACTACGGGCTCCGGACAAGGGAGCTCTCCAAAATGGCTGAGTAGGGGTCCTAAGCTGGCGGCTCACCCAAACGAGTGTCTGTACCTGCGCGGCATGTAACGCAGCCCCCGAAGAAAGGGGGTCAGTACGGAATATGTACTGAGCATGTAAAGCATGAAACACAGTAAGCAGGATCGTACGGAAATAAAGTAGACAGAAAAGTAGTACAGTAACCGGAAACTCGTAAAGCTTACCTTGAAACGTAAATCATGCATTTCAAAATCATAAATAGTCTGAGTGACATAAATAGAAAAATCATCATGAACATATGCATACATAACGTGCCCCGCCCTCGAGCGAGGGACGCGGTGAATAATGCGATGAATTGCACGAATACATGCCCGGCCCGGACGCAAAGGAAGGAAATAGTAACGGCTCGCACGAGCAGAGTAGTGAGAAACCATATGCATACAAACCATCATCATAGACTCAATGGATAGGTAAGTAGCCGACGCTTGAGAGTCAAAACGGAAATCATGTTAAGTTCTTCCAAAAACAAGTCGTAATGACTATACAAAAGTAAATCTCGGGAATCCCGGATATGCATCAACCAATCCTGGCCCGCCCACGAAAGTTAACATCATTATGCGTTACAAAACTTTCTACGAGCATTTCAAAGAAATCTGGTTCCATCTACGAAAGTTACGGACGTTCGTAGTTTCGGAATCGTTTAGGAACAAAACTCTTTTTGAAGGCAAAACTTTTATGCAACTTTTGAAATCCATTCATGTAAAGGACATAAAGACCATAGCATGACCATATTAAGAATGCTAGCATCAATAAACGAATATGAATCATAACGTACTCGGAATCTAAGAGTGGAATTACCTCGAAGCTCGTGTCATAGCCTAATTACACTAAGACATGCCAAAGAAAGAAAGGGTGAGCTTTACATACCTCGTCCGCTCTCCAAGCTAATCCAAACTTACGTCGTGGACTTTCCAAGATCTACAATACGTTATTAAATACTAACATTAGCTAAAGGCATTTAGGAACCCGATGAACACCAAATTCTCTGAAATTTGGGCAGCATTTCCCCTATAGATACAACACCCCGAGAATTCAACTCGGCCAAATTCATCAACAACAATACCAACAAACATTCTAACAACATCAACCATTAATTCAAAATGCATTCTAGCATCAACAACTTCCTTTCGCATAATATGACGACATTCACTTATATTTGATTCAACCGCATATAATCAAGTTAACACCAACACTCGCACATTCGATTATTAATCCGAAACCATTCAAATAATATTCAAGAACACTTTAAACAATTCACACAAGATTTTAACCAATCCAACCACACCGCCACCTTACCCGAAATCTCCCCAACTCAACATAAACAACACTAATACATTCCCTTCTTCCAACACTCATAAACTACAACAACAATCTATACATTAACAATGTCATTCCCATGAATACAAAAATTACATAAGATTCACATTAACCTCCAAATCAGCCCGTAACCATTACAACATCAATTTGAATCATTGAACTTGCATTTTCATCATAGAATCCACAACGACGACAACTAAAATACTAACTAGAATTAATTCGTTCTTAACCATACAAAGTAGGCCATATTCAGCCACCTCCCTAACACCAAGTTTCATGATTTCCCATCCATTTCAACACACTACAACAACCAACATGCTAAGTAGAATTAATTCATCACTTCTACACAACATTACATAGACTCCTACACACACACAATTTTCCATGTTCACGGTTCAACATCAACATCTATGTTTTCATGATTTTCATTCACTTCCACATACTACAACATCCACAAACCATCCATAACATATAAAAGAGAAGATTGAACCATACCTTCTTCACCCAATTCTTTCACTCGGCTAGGACTTGTTCTTGCAAGAATGAGTGCTTTACTTGTTCCAACAACTACTCCACGTTGAAGAGGGCCTTCTAATTGGTAGAAAAACTAGAAGAAAATATTTTTTTTGAAGTGGATTCTTGGTCTTTAATTTTTACTCCATGGCCGAATGGCCCTTATTGTTCTTTCTCAAAGCTTCTTGATTTTTCTAGGTGGTAAAGGTGATGAAATATGACTACTTAGTCATGCTTTACTACATATATTAACCAACCATGTGGCCATGGCCCACACTCCATGTGGCCGGCCACATGGCCTTTTAATTTTCATGAATTAAAGTTTTTCCATAATACACTTTTAGTCCCAAATTTCCTTAATATTCCATACCAACTAAGTCACAAGTAACTTATGTCTTAAAACAAGGTCGTAGTTAAAAATCTCCATTCCGCCTCCCGGAATAGTCTTGTCCTTAACTTATCATGGTTAATTCGGATTGTCCCAAGGCACGAAACACGGGATATAACAATTGTAATCTAGATATCTGTCTAATAATGGTCTCTTCTAACTTATCCCACTTATCTAGTTGTACTCTGAGCTCCCTTTCAGTGTCAAGCAGTTCCATATGTATCCCATCCTTCATTTGATTATGTACTTCTAACAACTATTATCTAGCTAGGGCTGCCTTCTCACCAATACCAACAAATTCCTTGGTGTTCAGTTGTTTGGAGCCATTCTTGACATTTCTTAGCTGCTCACACACCTTGGCCATATTAGCATGGTGCTCTTGTATATTCCATTGCTATGTAATAACTTTAAGAAAATCCTTATGATCAGGAAGAAAATTAAAAAATCTGAATGGTTTTCTACTTCTAGTGTGTTGCCCACCAATTTGCATATATAAAGGGGAATGGTCAGAGCACAAAGGTTCCCTCACATTAACATTACAACTTTGCATCTGTGGCATCCAGTCTGCATTTGCCAGGGCTCTATCAATATTGCTGAATATCATACCATTTGATCAAGTGTAATTCTTTCCCACATAGTTCAGTTCATTCACTCCTGTGTCCAGAATGAAATCTCTAAAGTCCTTTATTTCATTTGCTTGTACAGGGCTTCCATTTATTCTATCATCCAAACTGGTAATAGTTTTATAGTCTCCCATCATAAGCCAAGGTTCTTAAATCCTCCTGTGCAGGTTTTTAAGATCCCTCCATAATGATTTCCTATTTTCAATTATATGCAGGCCATAAATTGCAGTAAATTGGAATTTAATGTTCAAGTCCATAACATGCACCTTTCCATGTATGTATTGGTCTTGCTTTTCAAGTTCCTCATAATCTACTGCCATTGGATCCCAAAGCACCCATATTCTACCTTTACCAGTAGAGTTGTATTTTGCACACCAACTCCATCTTCCAGCAATCTTCTTAATCAACTGAGTAGCCACTCTTTGTTGCACTCTATGTTCAGTTATTGCAATAAGATTGACTTTATTTCCTACTATATACTCCTCCTACTATATACTCCTTTAACTCCTTATGTTTGCTTACTTTATTCAGCCCCTTATATTCCAAGTAACTAAATTTATGTAGTTGTAAGATGGGTGTTACCTTCTCTTCCCCTTCTATTTTGCCCCTTTGCTTGTCCATTTGGTGATTGATGAGTCATTAAGGCACCCCCTTCTTCATTCAGGTTATTAAAACCATTT
This sequence comes from Lycium ferocissimum, assembly GCF_029784015.1. Lineage (NCBI taxonomy): Eukaryota > Viridiplantae > Streptophyta > Magnoliopsida > Solanales > Solanaceae > Lycium > Lycium ferocissimum. The sequence goes on from NC_081350.1 coordinate 6,786,215, forward strand.
GGGGACTGCACTGATATGATGGCATTCTTTGGTGTTGTTCCCTTTGCTGCATCTTTTTTCCTCACTGAGAGCCACTGCTCATCAGGAATAAGACTTTCTTCCTGTCCTGTACTCCCTTGTCCAATTGCTCCTTCTTTATTTATGCCCTCCTGTTCAGTTGGTGCCTGCTCTATTATTTCAATGTTGGTGTTCTCCTGCTGAATATTACTTTCAGACACCTACTCTGTGTTAGAGCTTTTTGCGGGTTCTACAATAACCATCCCTATAGCTTTCCATCTTTTTTGTGGCTTGCATGGTATAGTTGGCTTAGCTCTATTTGCATTGTCTGGCTGTTTCCTGTTCTTCTGACAGTTATGCCCTACTTACAAGCAGCTATTACAATATATAGGTTTCCAATCATACTGCACTCGTTGAGTAAAATAGTTACCCTTAGGATCTGGTACAGTAACTTTTTCAGGTAATTCCTTGGTAATATCATTCTCTATTAGCACCCTCACATATGTTACCCTTTCCATCATTGTTGTACAATCATCTGCATATAATGGTGTACCTAAGATACTTGTGATTCTACTCAATGATTTCTTCCCCCAACAATTCAGTGGAAGTCTTGGAAACCTCACCCAAAGAGGGGTAGACCGTAATAATTATCACCCCTAATTATTACTAATAACCTTTTGACTAAGCTTCTAAAATCAATTTATTTTTGAAAAGTGTTTTTTCTAAAAGTGTTTTCAAAAAGAGTACTTTTGGTTAAAAATAGTTTGTGTTATTGGCCAATTAATTTAAAAACCACTTTTGAGCAGCATTTAGTGTTTGACCAAACTTTTAAAAGTGCTTCTAAGTGTATTTTCTCAAAAGTGCTTTTCAAGAAAACTGCTTTTGGGGGAATATCTACTTTTTTAGCTTCTGAAAAGCAGCTTCTGCTATTCCCCATAAACACTTATTTTCTTCTAGAAGCTTGGCCAAACACCTCACTTTTTTAAAATAAGCACTTTCGGCCTCCCAAAAGCTTGGTCTAATAGGCTATAAGTCATCTAGTGATTGAATCAAACATACTTCAAAAGTTGTGCAACCGCTGACAATTCATTTGTTTCCAATCCAATAATTAATAATAGTAAGGGTAAAATAGGTATGAAATGGTAAATTATCTATTGGTTTCCCAACTGAACAGTTAAAAAATTGACATCTATTTTACTATAGAGGACAAGTAAAAATGAACGAAGGGAATATTTTATTTGAAACATAATTTTAACAAATTTTGTAAGTCCCAAGAAATGAGGAACGTAAAAAAAAAAAAAAAATCTCTTGCAAACTTGGAACAAGAGAAATTAAAATGTAAACTTTGATTCTTTTTTGTTTTATGACATTTGTTGAAAAAAAGAAGAAGTAGTTTTTGGGTAATTTTGTCTATAACACAGCCTAATATATAATATCTAACTGTTAAATATTGTCATAGGTGTGTGTTATTAGTCCCACATCGGTGGGTGAAATGTCAACTTGTCTCCTTCTATGGTCTCGGAGGATGATCCTAACACTTGAGTTATTTTTTTATGTGGAGTTAGACTCAAGATTCCTTTCTTATCAAGGTATCAAAGCTGAACCCACCAAATTCTTGTTTCACCCAATGTTGAGGCTCCATGTCCACACTCTAATTGCTAGGCCTTAAGGATGCGGGAGGGGTGATATATATATATATATATATATATATATATATATAAACGAGGTTAAAGCAACAAGAAAAATCTCAGAAAGCATTTACACTTGCCTGAGAAGAGAGAGGTTTGACTGTATCTGCTTTGATTTAATATTAAGCCGAGCAAGATAGATGAATCGGTCTAAATTAAAATTGGCTAATTAAAATTAAAATGAGTCGAATAGGAGCTGCTTATTAGTTGGTATTCGAAATTGCTTCCTTCATTTGAGGGGTCAAATACAACAACCTATATTGTTTTATTTTTTCTAGACTAGGCTTAACGCTAGTTCTTTTTTTCCAATTGAAAAATAAATTTATATTGAATACCTGACCTCATTTAGAATCAAAACAGTTCCTAACTTGCTCTCTTTTTTCTTCCATGAGATTCAGTTAATCTTCTCCTACGTCGTTAGAAAAGGAAAGGCTAGATTTGCTTTTGCAATCTAGCTACGATAATTTGATCTCCCCTTAATTATATACGTGTTAAAATATGTTCACCTTGATTAAGACTTGTTCAAAGGCGGCATTAATTATTAAGAAAAAATAACACCCTTTGTTTTCATTTCCTGATGTACAAGTTTTTATGTAACTTAGCTCGTGTGTACATATCCAAAAAAAGTTTACTTGAATAGATCAAGTAACTAACAGATCGCTATAATCTCAGATTTATTCATGCATGTAGTCAAAAACTGAGATCACTTTCCCCCAAAATATATTATTATTATTATTATTATTATTATTATTATTATTATTATTATTATTATTATTATTATTATTATTATTATTATTATTATTATTATTATTATGTGACTGTGGACAGATCATTGAGCTAACTTGTATTAAGATCTTAATCGTCGTTTATAACTTGTAAATTATAAGTACTTATGTTTGAACTTGAAGATTAAACTAGAGAAATAAAAAAAATTCTACAGCTGATATGACAATTTTGCTAATAAAATGGAGATATCAAGCGGAAGTCATCGCAATACGTATCTAATTTCGTGGATTTCATACGTTGTTAAGGTTGAAAAGCCCCAAAACAAATTGTTAAGAAAATGAAGAAATCCTGCAGGTTGGATTTTCTGATTCAAACATGGTTGATGCTTTTAGAAAACGATATTGCTGCCACCATCCAAATTTAAGTGTATGAGTTTGACTGGGTACAAGTTTAAGTAATAAAGAGAGACTTTTAAATTTTGTGATCTTTTATTAATAATGAGTATTGTCTTTTAAATCTTGTGGTCTTAAACTTGCCACGTAAAGTGTTGAAATTGAAAAACTTATTAGTTATAAAAAAAGACTTTTTCTGAAATAAATAAATAAAAAAGTAAAATAGTTAAATTGAGGCGAATGGAGTAATAGTTTTGTTTTGAAAAGTTGTTGTCATTCCTTAGTTTTGAATATTCTATGATGGTTACGAAGTTTGAATAATGATTAGTTTTTCGATTATTTAGGATCTTATGGACTATGGTGATTAGACATTTTGTTTTTTAACTTGACCTCTGACGTAGACTTAATAAAACCAATCTTTCCCTGACATAATCACGATCAGATATTTACCAATTTAGCTACCTGCCACTTTAACTAAACCAAAATAAGTTGAAAAAAAAAAATCGAGTTCAACTTGGAAGGACTTCTTCTCATTTATAATTGGCTTGCCATAATTGCCCTATCGATTTGAGCACAACCTCAAGAGCTTTAGGTTTATGCAATTACATTCCACTCCCTATCTTTCACTTTTCAAATTGGGTGTGCGGAATGGAGGATTTCTAATTTTTTTTCATGTTCTTTTGGTTATAATTTAAAAAAAATATTTTTTCTAGAAAATAAATATCTTAAAAATGAGAAAAATAATTTTCTTAATGAAAGTAGGAAAAATAAGTAACACAAATGATATTTCGCATTGATCGTATCCTCCCACTCTCCAATAAACTTTATCTTCACTCCCCCCCCCCCCCCCCCCCCCCCCAACCATATACAAATACTTTTAGAATACCAATTTTGCTAACGAATACAAGAATATAAGAAAAATTAAACACTTTTTTCCTGAAAAGTATTTTTCAGGAAAACATTTTCTTTCATACTAAACACAGGGCAGATTTAGGAGGGGTGAGGGGGTGTTCACCCGAACCACCTCGGCAAAATTCTCTCTCTCTCTCTCTCTCTCTCTCTCTCTCTCTCTATATATATATATATATATATATATATATATATATATATATATATATATATATATATATAAAATGCACCTTGAGGTTGCAAGTTCAAATCCCAAACCCTTTATTTTTATTTTTCGGATACCCTTAGTGAAAAATCCGCAATAACTCCCCCTTGATCTTTATAGTCATAACTTGAAAAAGCAAAAGAAGATCGGTCACCTCTGTTAACGACTATCCTTTAGTTTCATCAATTTTTTTCCTATAAAAAAGAAAAAGTATTATTTACTTGTGTGCTATGTTAGTTATCTATCACTTGACCCTTAAAAAGAGTTCCCTTAAATGATAAAATCTTACAATAGAAGCAAAGACAAAAGTAAGATTATTCTTTTTTGTTTTGGGGGAAGTTTAGACGAATGAGGTTGTGAGGGGTTCCACAAATAATAATAATCATATTCAATCTACCTCAAGTGTAAAGAAGAGGGTATTAAAACACTATAAAGGGTTTTAAAATAACTTGTACAAGTTTGCTGCTACTTTATAGGTCATGTAAAGTAATGATAACGACAATCTCCCTTTCCTGATGTAAAGCAAGCAAATTATTTACTTGCCAGACTAGCAAATTTATAACTTTTCCTTTTCGGCTAGTTCTAATTTTTTCATAACCAAATCTTTGAGATCCCAGATCCTTGATAATAAAATTAAACAGCAAAATCAGATGGCAATGTGTATAATAATGGTTCTTGAATTGAACACACAAACACAGATATATATATATATATAATTTTTTTTTATATAAAAATATATATATATATTGCTTTCACCTATTGAAGGATAATTTGAGTAGTTGGGTAAATATCTCATCACATCTGTATCAGAATCTTATCTTTGAATTATAAGACCCTTGAAGGATGATTAGTAAAAGAGGAAATCTCATGACAATCTTTGAATAGCAAGAAAATCTTGTAAATTAGTTTGTTTGATTGAAAGTAAGGAAGACACAGCTTTGTGAAGTTGCTATCTTTGTTGATATGATATGACGGTATCCAACCAATGAATGCCAACATCAAACGGAAAAAAACTCGTCCGCATTCGGTGTTCATCCCAAATCAATAAATAGATGATAAAACTTATTCACGCTCAATATTTACACAAAATTAATGAACAAATGGGACACGTCTTATACGTACACTTTTATATATGACTTAATCATAATTAATTAATGTATAACTTTTAGCTTAATAAATCAGTTATCCATGATTAACTGATGTGGTTGGTGCAAACATCACTAAAATATTATATATTTCTATCACGACCCAATTTGACATAAGCCGTGCGGGCACTTATCTTTCCCACCTTGGTAAGCGAACCCTTAACCGAACGATAAAGAAGGACACAAATAATATATCAAGCAAGCGGAAAAGAATAATTACGTAAGTCTCACAATTATATATAATAGAAATAGTGCGGAATAAGGAAAATACCCCCAGGGTCTAGTCTAAGTCATACAAGAGCATCTAATGAAAATGTACAAGTCTAGAGTAATAATACATAAATCTGTCTATGTCTCTGAATAGGAATAGTAAGACATAAAATAGGAAGAGTCTTCAAGGCAGCGAACGCTCGTGCTCACCCTGGAAACTCGCAGCAATACTGATGACGACGATCAGCCACGTGAGATGGAAGCAGACCCAACCTGATACTCTGCATTCATAAAGGAATGCAGCAAGTGCAGGTCAGTGCAATACAACAGTACTGGTAGGAATCATCGGCCGACTAAGCATAACTAACATAATGCAGATAATAAAGCAAGATAGGCAGATAATCCAACAAGTATAAGTCGAACATAATCGAAGTTAAGTACACATCATCGCCTAAGTAGAGCATCTAATCCCAAATGTGCCAAGTCTCAAATATATCAAGTCCGAATCCAACATCACAAGTACAACACACATCTCAATGTAAACCATGATGCAATGCAATGCAATAATGTATGGATGCAATGCAATGCCATGCAAATGCTGTGTACACATGTACTCCGGACGAAAATATCGACATCTCGGTAGCACAACCTAAAGTGACTCGCGAAGTCTAAGTGCCACTCGTCCCGGATCTTTGCCCAACAGAGGACGATGAGACCTCGGATCTTTGCCCACGGGGGATTCTCACTGGCGCTACCCTGGGGGACCCGCGGAGTCCATGCACTCACTCAATCCACGATTCTGGAACTAACATCAGACATCGGACTCTCATGTCACTTTCATTTAAAAACCGCGCCTAGCTCATCACAGTGTTTCGTCAAGTGCCAACAGTATCTCAATAGTATATCATGAAGAATGAGAGTGCGTGCAATGCATGTATCAACATCAATAATCATGCTCAATATCACAAGTACCAACAAAGGGGTACGCCAACAATAAATCAGTGTCACAAGTACCAACAGTGGGTACGCCAACAATATCATAATAAAAAAGGAACAACAGATCCCAATATCTACTAGCAACACGTGGCATCACGTCAACACAATAGAACAAATCAAATCACAACACAACGGGGTGGCTAGCCCCAATCACGCAACAGGGCCCAACCTAAGACAATATCCAACCCAACTTCATACCCAAAGATTTATATGCTTTCTCCGATAATATAATCTAAATATGTGCTTCGCTATACGAAGTCTCATCAAGGGTAAGTCATAACTTACCTGGATGGCCGAACAACAACACCAATAAATCACTTTTTTTCCTTGCCCTTCCGCCAAGCCTCAGAACCAGAGTAGTCTAGGCATATTCGAAATCTAGATTAGAAAACATGAAGAACGATACTAATATTGCTATCTTTCAATTTAGGTCAAATCCAACCCTAGAAATTGGGGAAACGGGGCCCACAAGGCCAAAAAGGGAAATTCGGGAGTAAGATATCAAATTAAGAACTAGGTGACCATAACCCAACCTCTAATTGCTGATTTAACTCAAGGATTAACCTAATTTCGAAATTCAAGTGAAACCCCCAATTTTGGGTATAAACCCTAACTCCTTAATTCAAGAATTCAACGCTAAAAATGGAAGATATATGATTAGCGACCTTGGATTTATCAAAAATCTAGCATAAACCCCATCAATTCATCATTAATAAGCCTAGATAGAACATTCATTATCTTCACTTTTATCTTCCATTACTAAGGAATTACTAAGGGAAAGAGAAATCTATGATCATTAGGAACAAGGAATTAGTAAAGGGATTACCAAGACTTACCACTAAGAGTTTTCTCCAATAATCTTCTAAAATAGTCCGCAAGAGCTCAATTTTCGAAATGGGAATAAATTGTTACACCCCGTAGTTCTGTACGTTGAGATTTATAAGTGTTGGTTGTTTTAGGTATGGACTCTGGAGTTGCCTTCAAGGATATATACGATTGTATGCGCTTATCTTATGGTTATGAGGTTTTAAGTTCATATAATAAGCTACGGAAGGATTGGAGGGCAAGTGAATAAAGGAAATTAAGTTTGTTGGACTTTGGAGAAAAATATGAGGGGCTATTTTGGTCCAACTTGGAGAAAGAACATCTTTTAGTATATGAGGAGTTTTGGAGCAAAGCAATAGCCTAAATTGAAGTTCATGAAGTCTAAAGTTCATGAAGTCTAGTTTCCAACGCAACAAACCGTTCGTCGCTAAGACATCGGAGTAAAGAGTTATGGACGTTACAAGTTAGGCCTCTAGAGCACAAATTTTTACCCTGCGTGAACGCGGCCAAAGGGCCGCTAACGTGAAGAGTAGTAGGGATTAACCCTTCGCGAACGCAACCCAAGGCCGCGAACGCGAAGGGCAAATTTTAAGTCGGTTCTAAACCGACTTCAACACCTATATAAGGGTCAAACCCCCTCATTTTCACCCATAATATTTTCTAAAAAGTTCAGCCAACATACATGGGTGTGTGTGTAACATAAAAGTGAGGGATTGGAGTGGTTTCAAGTGACGGGTTTATATACGAGGCTCGAGAAACGTGTAGCTATGAGTGTAGTCTTGGTTTGCGGTGGATTTTTGGCTTGGATTCAAAGTAGATATTGAAGATATTGCCGCTCTAGAAAGAATAAGGTATGGATCTTTCCTTATTGATGTTGATTTCGGTTTACGTACAAAGATAGAGTTATTAAATAGCCGTATAATGAATTGGTTGGTTGAGAAATTAGGAAAAACATCGTGTGGGATGTTTATTGAGTATATTGATATTGATAATGATGTTGTTGATGTTGGTATTGGTATTGTTGTTGTTTGTTGTTGGTATTGTGATTTCGGGCTAGGCATATAAACAGGGGAGATGCTGCCCGAATTTCGGCAGATTCTAAATGGATTTAAATTAAAGGCTTAAGATGAGCGTATGACATTGAGCCTAACAATAGTATGAATGGTTTATATGTAGATCCACGAGCTTGGAAGAACAAACGTTGAGTGGCTAAGGAGACCGAAAGGTATGTTAAGGCTAGCCCTTTTCTTTTGAAGGCATTATTCCTATGCTATGACTTCGGATATTTTGCCATAACATTTTTACATCCAAAAGTTAGAAGTTCATGATTCTTAAAAGCTTCTTATTATACTAAAAATGAGATGTTTTCTATGATGAACATGATGTTGATGATTCTAATTCTAGAAGTTCCAAAGCTTATGATTTTAATGCTATTATAAGATTATTGAGTTTATTTCATGATTTCCTTGATTCTACTCATTGTTGTTGATCTCACCTTATGTTACTTCTTCCTTCAAGGTGAGATATAACGATAATAATTGTTCCATAATATAAATCGGAGGTTACCGACCTTACGTCACTCCGATAAAACCTCCGCTAAAGTTGTAGCTTTCACATGAGCTTTCATGCATCCATATATATTTATTTATAGATCGGGCCGTACATTCCTCGGCACTAACATGTGATATTTATTGATCGGGCCGTACATTCCTCGGCACTAACGTATTATATTTATGGATCGGGCCGTACGTTTCTCGGCACTAACATGTGATATTTATGGATCGGGCCGTACGTTCCTCGGCACTAACATATTATATTTATGGATCAGGCCGTACGTTCCTCGGCACTAACATGTGATATTTACGGATCGGGTTGTACGTTCCTCGGCACTAACATATTATATTTATGGATCGGGCTGTACGTTCCTCGACACTAATATATATGGATCGGGTTGCACGTTCCGCAACACTAACATTTATATTATATATATACGTGTATGTGCTTACTTACATATGATTTCTAAGATTCAAGCATTACATGTTGTACGTTCCCAGATGACAGGTTATCTTGGTCTGATGTTATGTTCCACGTTCCTTCTTATGTTATTTTCATGCCTTATATACTCAGTACATTATTCGATCGACGTCCCTTCTGCGGACGTTGCGTTCATGCCCGCAGTTCGGTAGTCGGGCGAGCGACCAAAGACGTAGGATTTTCTCTTAGCTACAGTCAGTGCGCTCCACTTGGTTCGGAGCTGCAGTCTTTTGGTATAATATTTTGATATATACACATGAGTACGACGAGGCCTTGTCCCGTCCTTCCTACAGTTTATATTCCATAAGAGGTCTGTAGACATTTGTATGTAGTTAGAAAGTTAGATAGACTTGCCAGTTCTTATTCCATTATACGACATATGTAGCGGCCTAGTCGGGTTACAGTGTTATTTTCTGTACATATATGTAAATGATGGTTATGGGTTTTGGACGTGGAGTTTGTACATATATGTAAATGATGGTTATGGGTTTTGGATGTGGAGTTTGTTATGTTGAGATCACCGATGTGTATAATTCGGTTAAAAGTCATATATGGGCCACTATGTTGCTCAGTGAGTTTCAAGTTCGAAAGTAGGAGTGCTTGATCAGAAAAGGTCGGGCACTCGTCACGACTCCTCAGTTTGGGCGTGACATAAATGATAGACTAAGGGCTAATTTAATACACACTTAATGAAATAGCGGTAATGGGGCTGCAACAGCGCCCAGCAGATTGCTGGGACGGTCTGGGCCAAATCATACGGCGGCCATCACGCCGCAATAGCTGTGCCGCTGGGACGGCATTGGTGCCGTATTGGCGGACACCAGGTACCAGAACCCAATAATTTTCTTAAGGCTCAACCGAAATCCCGAACCACTCTCGAGGCCATCTGCTCACAAACCACACATAGAGACCCACATAAAATATGCTACGAACGCACATGTGGCCTCAGAATTTCCAACGGAGGTCTCATTGACCTAGTCAACCCCCATACCTCATTTCTAATTTCTCGACCTAAGTCCTAAAATGTATCCGAGTGCATTGGGAACCGAACCAGATATACACAAAAGTTATAAACGACCATCTGGACTTCTCGAAATCGATAAAATTTCGAAAAAGGTCTATTTATCCAAAAGTCAACTTCGGGTCAACTCTTTTTCACTTTAATCCCATATTTCACAAAAAGTCACCGAATCAAATCTAGACTCCTGGGGAAGCACATTAACGGTCCCCTCGGGTCAAAATGAGCTAACCAAGCTCGAAAAAAGGGGCGAAAATGCGAAAAAGACTATAACGACCAAATAGGTCGTTACATCAGATACCAATTGAACCGTTGCTCGTCCTCGAGCGAAGAAGAGAAACAAGTGGGAAATACCTGAATCCGTGAACAACTGGGGATATCGGCTACACATGTCGGATTCGGTCTCCCAAATAGCCTCCTCAACAGGACGGTGCTTCCATTGCACCTTCACAGCAGCAATCTCTTTCGACCTCAACTTTGAACCTGCCTATCCAAGATCGCGATAGGCTCCTCCTCATAAGTCAAATTCTCATCAAGTAATACAGAATCCAATGAACATTGTAGGTATCGTCGGCATGGTACATTTTCGGCATCGAAAGTTGAAAAAGCGGATGAACTCCCGCAAAGCCTGGCAACAATGCCAACTCATATGCTGCATCACCCACACGGGCAACAATCTCAAATGGACCAATGTACCTGGGGCTCAACTTGCCCCTCTTGCTAAACCTCATAACACCCTTCATGGTTGAAACCTTCAATAGAACCTGGTCACCAATAGCAACCTCTAAATATCGGACCTTCCGGTCTGCATACCTCTTTCGCTGACTCTGGGCTGCCAAAAGCTTAGCCTGAATAACTCTCACTTAGAAAATTTAGCAAACAGGCTATGCTTCTTCAACAACCCAAGAATAGAACGAAGATGGCTCTCATGCTCCTCTCTACTCTTGGAGTACACCAAGATATCATCAATGCTGTCTTAGGAATATCTTCCGCCCTGATCTTCAACTGGTGATAGCCTGAATACAAATCAATCTTCGAAGATGTCGAAGCACCCTGAAGCTGGTTAAACAGATCATCAATACGAGGCATAGGGCACTTGTTCCGAATAGTAACCTTGTTCAGCTGGCGATAATCGATGCACATCCTCATGGTTCCATCTTTCTTCACCACAAATAACACAGGAGCACCCCAAGGGGAGACGCTCAGTCTAATGAACCCTTTGCTTAATTAATCCTGTAACTGCTCCTTAAGCTCTCTCAACTCGGTAGGTGCCATTCGATATGGCGGAATAAAAATAGGGCGAGTGCCTGGATCCAAGTCAACACAGAAATCAATGTCACGATTGGGTGGCATACCCTACAGATCGGACGATAATGCCTCCGCAAACTCACTCACAATAGGAATAGACTCAAGGGGTGGAGATGCAATAGTCGTATCACGAACATGAGCCAAATAGGCTAAACATCCCTTACTGACTAACTTCTTCGCCTGAAGGAAGGAAATGATCTTCTTCGCAGCGGGACTAGGAGTACCCCTCCACTCAAGCCTAGGAATGCCGGCATGGCTAAGATGACTGTCTTGGCGTGACTGTCCAAGATCGCATGATAAAGAGAAAGCCAGGACATCCCCAAAATAATATCAAAGTCCACCATATCGAGAATCATCAAATCTACCCAAGTGTCATACCCCATAAAAGTAACCAAACAAGACCAGTAAACTCGATCAACAATCACCGAATCTTCGACTGGAGTAGACACATGAATAGGTATATCTATGATATCACAAAGCAAATCCCAACCAATGACATGAAATGCAAATACATATGAATAGGTGGGTCCAGGATCAAATAACACAGATGCTGCTCTATGACGGACATAAATAGTACCTGAAATCACAGCATTTGAGGCCTCTGCCTCGGGCCTACCCGAAAATGAGTAACAATGGGATCTACCATGCCCAGTCTGAGATCCCCCTCTCGCACCCTAGGAACTACCTCTAGCTGACTGGGATCCACCTCTAGAACAATGAGAACCTCCGCGGCTTGACTGAGCACTGCCCTTCTGAGAAGCACCACCTCGACCACTAGATGATGTCGGAGTCCTCGGCGGCTGATAATCCCACCTGGGTCGGGGACATCTCCTAGCAACATGCCCCACCTCTCCACAAGAATAAAAAGTAAAAAAGAGACGAAGGTTGATACACTGAAGTTGATGACCCGGATGAAGCAATCCTGTCTACTGGTCAGGAAAACAAACTCTTAGAAGCTCTCTGTCTGGGTGGTTCACTGGGGGAAGCCTGTAAAGCTGAATGCACAGGGCGGCCAAAATATGGCTGATGCGGCCTAAAAGACTGACCGGCCCCCCTCGAACTAGAACCACTAAAACTACCAGACTGACGCGGTCTCTTGTCACCACCACCAAATGCACGGGCCTTAGCGCCCTCAACTATACAAGCATGCTCAATAATGGACTGGAAGGAAGCCCAATACTCCATCTGAAGACAAGGAATCTATAGAGAGCCCACTAGTTCCCCAACAAAACGCCTGATCCTGTCGGCCTCAATTGGGATCAAAGGAGTGAGATAACGAGCCAGATATAGAAAGCGGGTCACATAGGTCTCCAAAGACATACCCTTCTACTCAAGATGTAGAAACTCCTTCCTGCGCACCTTTCTCAAGGACCTGGGCACATACTTCTCAAGGAAGGCCCGATAGAACCGAGTCCAAGTCTGGGGAGGGGGACCCTCAGGTCTGCAAGCCACGAAATACCTCCACCAAGTCTTCGCGTCGCCGTGAAACTGGTAGGACACATAAGCAAACCTGTGGGTCTCCACGATCCCTATCCGGTGTAGCAACTCGTGCATATCTAGAATGAACTCATAAGCATCCTCAGAAGAAGTACCAGAAAACCTCAGCGGCTCTAACTTCCGGAATCTCCCAACAAGGTCCTGATTGGAACCGATCATAATAGCGCCCTCCATGGGCCTAAGTTCATCACCAAGAGCGGGTATCGTATCAAAGTGGGGAACCATAGCTGCAGCGGGATGTGCTACTCGACTAGGTCCCTGCATAAGGGTTTGCGTCCCAACTCTGGTCTGTGAACCCCCAATGAGAGTAGTAACACCAGCTGCCGCCAGCTGGGTATCAAGAGGAAGTAAAACCCTGGCCATAGCATCATGCATGGCTTGATCAGAAGTAACCTCGGGTTATGTCCGTGCTGGGGCCAAACCATCCTTATGGCCTGGCCTCGATCCGACTGATACTCAGCCTCAGGAGACGGTGATCTCTCTCGCCGTCCCCATCGGCAGAGCTATGCCCCGGCCGGGCACCTCGTGGCCTCTAGCTCGCCCGTGCCCTCAGCCGTCGCTCGCTTCGGGTGCCGCCCATAGCTACGGGCTTTGACACCTGACCTCGGGCCATAGTAGCTCGAGTCCTCACCATCTGTGAGAGAAAAAATAAGAGTCAGATACTAATTCGATCTTTTTAGAAACCAATTAGAATAAAGTAGCATGAAAGAAAGTGAGATTTTCTAAGTGTCCTATAGCCTCTCGCAGATACGTACGGAGCTCATCGTACCGATCCATGAGACTCTAGTAGACACACTTTTGTATTATTGACCGGGTAACCTAGGGCTTTGATACCAACTTGTCACGGCCCAATTTGACATAAGTCACGTGCGGGCACTTACCTTTCTACCTCGATAAGCGAACCCTTAACCCAACGATAAAGAAGGACACCAATAATATATCAAGCAAGCGGAAAAGAATAATTACGTAAGTCTCACAATTATATATAATAGAAATAGTGCGAAATAAGGAAAATACCCCCAGGGTCTAGTCTAAGTCATACAAGAGCATCTAATAAAATATACAAGTCTGGAGTAACAACACAGAAATCTATTTATGTCTCTAAATAAGAATAGTAAGACATAAAATAGGAAGAGTCTTCAAGGCAGCGAACGCTCGTGCTCACCCTGAAAACTCGCAAAGAATACTGATGACGATGATCAGCCACGTGAGATGGAAGCAGACCCAACGTGAGACTTTACATTCATAAAGGAATGCAGCAAGTGTAGGTCAGTACAATACAACGGTACTGGTAGGCATCATCGGCCGACTAAGCATAGCTAACATAATTCAGATATTAAAGCAAGATAGGCAGATAATCCAACAAATATAAGTCAAACATAATCGATGTCACGACCCAATCGGAGGGCCATGACGGGCACCCAGTGCTAACACACCTGGGCACCTCTTATCGTACATTCATATTCACATCTAGGTGAGCCATATAGCCAACTCATGATTTCTATACATCAATAATACTAATCTCATTAGGATATGACACATTTGTATCATCATCAACAGCTATGCCCATATCCATATACATAAGCTGACGAGGCTAACAAAATAACATACAAAATATGAGCCGACAAGGCTAAAGGACATCTAACCATGCATAACTATCTACGAGCCTCTAAAGAGAGTATGTAACATCATATAGACGGGACAGGACCCCGCCCAGCCCATATGTATGTACACAAAAGAATAATACCAACAGTTGCAGCTCCGGATCAAATGGAGCTCCTCTATGCAGTCTCTGAACAAGCAGTCTATGGGTCGAGTGTATCTCCCAGTCCACCTGCGGGCATGACGCAGCATCCACAACCAAAAGGACGTCAGTACGAATAATGTACTGAGTATGTAAGGCATAATCAACATCATAGTAGAAGCATAAGAAATAACATAAGATAGGAGAGTCATGAGATAATAGAGCCATTTGTACCTCTAGTGGCAACTATCCTGTTTTCTTATCCATTTTCTAATAGGAATCTTCAATTTCTAACGCTTACTTATATATTAGTGCCATACCCGAACATGAAGGTTAGGTGTTTCACATACATGGCTATGGCAAGGCTCGGTGTTATACATACCTGGCCCTATCAGGGCTCAGTGTTATCCGTACCCAACTGCAGTGGTGTGTACGCGTTAGACATCATACCCGGCCATAGAAGCTCGGTGTTACATAATAGCCATACATACTTATACACGTATACATACTAGTCCGTAAGTATCATCAAAATCATCATCATTTTCGTTACATCTTTCCTTAGAGGATCAACTACCATATAAATGAGGCAATAGCATCGTGAAAATATCGAGAATCATGAGCTTTAGTAATTCTAGGGATGGAGTCATTTAGAAGACATTTTGGAACCCATGAGGAGGTATATAGCAAATGAATCATGCCTTAATGAAAGAAGGGTTAGACTTACATATATCGTCGTCTTCTTAACTACTTAACGTTCACCGTCGAAGCTTGAGAAATCTACATTTAGAAGGATTCATACCATAGTTAAGCCTTAATGATACTCTTAAACCCAAACTAGAATAATTCATGAGCTAACAAAAATTGGGCAGCATTTCCCCTATTTCATCGACTTCCACCATATTATAAAACAACTCCCAAACATCCACAATAACATCCACAATATCATAATCAAGTAATCACATTCTATTAAGTCTTCAAAATTCATTCTCATGTTCAACTTATACTAACAACTTCACACCCAACCTTAGCACATTTTCATACAACTCTTCCTCATCATCATTATTATCTTCCTTAATGAGATTATATCCATATCGTACTAAAATCATGGCTCAAATTAGTTTACTACTCATAAACATCATGAAATCCACATTTAGAACTCATCCTCTACATTTCTCCTTTCCTCCAAGTTTTGTTACAACCAAGCTTTCTTAATAACATGAAATAAGCATGAAAACTAACCTTTTTATCTCATAAGAACAAGCTTTGGAGCAAGATATTAACTTGTGCAAAAACCCTAGCTACAATACCCAAGTAAATCTTGAAATCTACCAACCCTAGGGAGCCTTCTAACATATGAACACTTCAATTCTTGCTATTTGATCTTTGTAATCTCTTGGGTTTAAGTGAATTATGTTGGGAGAAGGGTTTTGGGAGCTTTCAAGACTTGGAGAGAAGGTGGAAAATGAAATAAATGAACAAGGGGGCCATATATAACAAAATAAAATTCTGGCCCGACTCGGATATATGGCCAATTATACGAGCCGTATAATTTTTACAATTCGTACAAATGGCCGTACAAGTGGAAATTCCCGAATTTCATTCTTGTCGACTCGTTTGACTTTCAATCCTTGTGGAACCTTCTTGGCATTTCTATAACACCTCATTAACCATACAATAGGCCCTATAGCAACCGCTCAAGACATTACCAAATAAATATTAGCTCAATTATAGCGAAAACCTTTCCGAACGCGACTTACATTTCACTTCAACAAACTAAATTTCACATATCCACATGACTTCAAAATCTTATAGTACGCACTTTGAGACGCCTAATGCTTTCCTTAATCTCGAAAGGATTTCATGTTCATCTTAAGCTCACATTAGTTTACTCATAAGGCAACAAATCTGAAATTTTCAAGGTGTAACATTCTTCCCCCCTGAGGAACATTCCTCCTTGAATGTTAGGTTCTTTGGGATTCTATAAAAATTTCGCCAGAGTTTCCCTATAATATGGCACTTTCATCCTATCACAGCAACCCAAAATACATTGCCTCATAGGGCTATAACAACAACATCAATAACCATGGCCACACACTACCAGGAAAGCATCAAGGAAAGCACTGCATACCTGAGGACAATGGCGTCTCTGCCTGAATCTCCTCTGGAGGTGAAAATAAATGCAGTTACCTGAACTTCATGTCTTCTTCTGCTTCCCAAGTCATCTCCTCTCTATTATTATTCCTCCATAAAATTCTAACTGAAGCTACATCTTTGGTTTTGAGTCTCCGTACTTGCCTATCTAGAATGGCAATGGGTACTTCTTCGTAGGATAATTGCTGAGTGACTTGGACATCATCTACCTGTATAACTCTAGAAGGACCTCTATGCACTGACGAAGCATCGATACATGGAAAATCGGATGGAATGACTTTAAATTCATAGGCCACTTGGCCTACCTTGCGTACAATCTTATAAAGTCCAACTGTAATATCCCATAAATTCGAGTTAGGTGTGAATGTGTAAAAATCTAGTGTAACATGATATTATATCTACATGACTCCATTCTTGATGAATTCAGGTGGAAGATGGTCGTTTTGAAGTCAAACCAACAATTGAAGTTCTTAAGGGCTCTTAACTTTGCCTAAGTTTTGATAGGTCTGTCTTCTGGGCGATTTTCATGAAAATGTGTTGCGAATTTGGAAAGACTTCCTTAATGAAAGTTGTAGATATTTGAAATAGATTTCCAACAGTAGGTCACCCAGCCCAAGAAATTCTATGTACAAAAAGTTATGTCCGTTTCTTGAAGGGCACAAAAGCTGGAGATTTAGCCCAAAGTTCGCCCAGAAAGTACGGGCCGTACTTTAAAGTACGGGCCGTACTTTAAAGTATGGGACGTCCTTTTGGACGTACTTCTTCCGTTCTTCACTGGTCTTAGCAGCCTAAATACGGGCTACAAGTACGGGACGTACTTTGTAGGCCGTATTTTCTTCGTTTCTGGCAGAAAATTGGGTTTAAAATGGGTATGGTCTTATTTTGTTCTCATTTTTTTTCATTCTTCCAAACCCTAAGGATGAAAATCATCTCTCCAACTCTTCAAATCAATGGTAAGAACACCCTTAACATTACTAATCTATTCTAACATCAAACCCATGATTCTTACCATGATTTTTGTGATCAAGACCTAGGGTTTGCAGCATAAACCTTCCTAAAGTGATTCAAGCTAGGATTTGGGTGTTCTTTATTAGGAAAGTGAATTGTTAAACTTTGTTTAACATATTAAGGTATGTCTCTTTAAAAATAAAATCCTTTTCGAATATAAAGGTAATTTATATGTCTCTTTTGCAAACTCCCTTAAAAGTTATAAAAGCATGTTTTGAATGATATGATGAAATGGTTTTACACTCTTGAAATCTATTACATGTTTTGATTAATGGTTAATGTGCGTGAGGGGACAAGCCCACATTAAACATAGAATGTATAAACCTTATAATCTGCATGATATGATAAGTGTTTTCAAGACATTCTTTGAAATAAACATTCTTTCAGACTGGCATAATGAACTTGAAAAACCATTGTTGACTTGATTTCATTGAAAACTGGTTTTATGTTTTGACTTGCTATTCGGGGGGAAGAGTAGCCCCTATGGATCCTAGTGTATTAAATGCCTTTCTATTCGGGAGGAAGAGTGGCCACTTCCAAGTTTGCTACCTGGGGTGTATTAATGGCCTTGCTATTCGGGAGGAAGAGTAGCCACCGTGAATCCATATTCCGGTGTATTGCGCAGTGTTTAGGAAACCTCTACGATCATCCCTTCGATGTGATTGATTCTTGGGCCCGTATTGGCATGTGTGATATTCTTATTCTCTCATGGAACTATTATTGACAATCATGATCAATTTGAAAAGCATAGTTGAAAGGAATTGGGCCTCTGTGGGTGATTTTGATATCCACTTTTATTATGGAGCTGGTATTTATGCCTGATTGATTTAAAGCATAAATGAAAATTGGGATTTTGAAATGGCTTGTAAACTATTTAACAAATGATATTAAGAATCACAAAGTGGAATAACTGTTTTTATACTATTTTTTTGGACTGATTTCTTTATGTATTATTATAATTTATTTTCGTATTACTTGTTGTCCCCGAGACACTCACTGAGTACGAAGTACTCAAGCATACCATTGTTGTTTTTGATGGTATGTTAGGTAATGGAGAAGAGTAGGTTCTTGATACTTCAGGTGCTTAGTAAGGACTTGCTGTTGCTGCTGATTTGGTGAGCCCACACGTTCATTCTTGGTATACCCTATTTATTCATTCATTTATTATTAGTTCTTGGGCTGCGTCCCGATGAGTCAAACTATTATCTCTTTATCCTAGAAGCTCCATAGTATACATTCTTGTGGGTAGCTGTGGAGTTATTGATTAACTCTTAGGCATGTTGTTATGTTGAAAAATATTGACTACTAAAGACTTCCGTTGAATTAATTCATATATGCATGATTTGTTTACTTTTATTTTATATAAGCTACCGTGGCGAAGGTTGAACACAGCGGGTTGAAGTATTATGTGTTGTTTAGGTTCTTCCGATGTTATTCATGACGTCGAATACCGGTCACGTCTAGGGTGTGTTTTGAGGCATGACAAGCTTGGTATCAGAGCCTTGGTTTAAATACGTCCTAGGATTGTTGTCGGTGTTTGTGGAGCTGTGTCTAGTGGAGTTTCCCTCGTGCAGCCTGATCACCTGCATGATCGAGAAACTCCCAAGACATTTATAGGTGTATCCTATTCTTCTTGATTCTAGATTGTGCTAAAGTCCTTTTAGGATCGTTCTAATTCGCTCGTTAATTCGTGCCTTACAGAAATGGCTCTGACGCGATCCAAAAATGGTAACCGAGGACGTCTTGTGGGAGTTAACGAAAATCTTGGGGACGCGAATGCTGGTAATAGGAATGATGTTGGAAATCAAGCACCGCCTCCAGCACCGCCTGCTCCTGCTGTTCCTGTTGTGGGTGTACCTGAGATTGGTACTATGCAGATGGCTATTCAAATGTTAATTGCATTGGTTGCTGCTCAGCAGCAGCGTGGAGGTGTGGGACCTCACGGTGGAGGCAGATTTAAGTAATTCCTCGACTTGAAGTCACCAGAGTTCTTTGGGTCACGAGAGATGGATGAGCCCCAACACTTTTTAGATGAGACCTTCAAGGCATTGAGGGCAATGGATGCCCAGGATTCCAAAGCTGTGAGGCTTGCTTCTTATCAGTTTAAGGATGCTGCACATGTATGGTTTGAGATGTGGGAATCTGAGAAGGGTGACGCTGCTTTAGCTCCAACATGGGCTGAATTTGAGGAGGCATTCATGGGAAGGTTCTTGTCTGATGAGGAAAGAATTGCTATGGCTACGAAGTTTGAAAAGTTAGAGCAAGGTAATAAGTCTGTTCGTGAGTATATTTTGGAGTTCACCCGACTATCAAGGTATGCTTTATACATGATCATGACTGAAAAGCATAAGTTGACTCATTTTGTGAAAGGCTTGGTACCCCGTATCAAGTCTGCATATGCTGCTGTTGCTATGTCTCCTACTTGCACTTTCTCATCTCGGGTTGGGTTTGCTAAACAACAAGAGAGTTAGAAAAATCAAGAGAGGGTGGATCGAGATCAGAACAAGAAGGCCCGATCGGCGGGTGGTTTTAGTGGTAATAATTATAAGGGAGGGCAGAGTAAAGGGTATTCGCACACGCTCGCTCGGCACTTATTCCCATACTGATCGACTTAAGGTAAGCAAAACCAGAAAAATAATAATAATAATGGTAAGTTTCCGCAGGGGAAGTAGTCGTCCGCCAGTGTGGGAAGATCGTATCTGTCATCACTGTGGTATTTAGGGGCACCTTAAGAGGGACTGCAGAAAGTGGTTACGTGAGATGGCTGTTATGAATAACCAAAAGAATGATTCTCCTGTCTCTGCATCTGCTAAAAATCAACTCTTGGTAATGCTAACAATTATAATCGAGTTGAGTAACAACGGCAAGGGAAAGGAAGTTGCTAATACTTCGAGTGGAGGGACAAATAATTTATAGGTCGACTCGTAGAGGCGCAATGAGGCTTATGATGCTATGGTTACAGGTATCCTTACCATCTGTTCTCATGATGCTTACTCATTGATTGACACGGGTTTAAATTTATCCTATGTGACCCCTTATTTTGCTCTTGATTTGGGAATGAAACTCGAACCTTTGTGTGAACCTTTTGCTATTGACACACCTTTTGGTGTTCCTGTTATTGCTTCTAGAGTGTATAAAAATTGTGTTGTTGTGATCAAGGGACGTGAGACCATGGCTGATTTGTATGAACTTGAAATGGTGGATTTTGATGTAATTATGGGGATGGACTGGTTGTCTGTGTGTTATGCTAATGTGGATTGTCGCCATAAGTATGTTCGTTTCACCTTTCCCGATGAGCCTGTTATTGTGTGGGAGGGTGAAATTTCTAAGCCAAAGGGTAGATTTATTTCCTATCTTAAGGCTCATAAGATGATTACTAAGGGGTGTATTTACCATTTGATTACTGTTAATGATACAAAAGCCGTAGTACCCGAATTTGCATCTGTTCCCATAGTCAGTGATTATCCCAAAGTATTTCCCGAAGATTTTCCTGGTATTCCTCCTGATAGAGTTATTGATTTTGGAATTGATGTTATCCCCGACACCCAACCTATTTCTATTCCACCTTATCGTATGGCTCCAGCGGAACTAAGGGAATTGAAGGACTTATTGGATAAGGGTTTTATCCGACCAAGTTCCTCACCTTGGGGTGCTCCAGTCTTGTTTGTTAGGAAGAAGGATGGTTCCCTTAGAATGTGTGTTGACTACCGTCAGCTTAATAAAGTGACCAGTAAGAATAAGTATCCCTTGCCTAGAATAGATGATTTGTTTGGCCACTTCAGGGTGCTAAGTTCTTTTCAAAGATTGACCTGAGGTCTCGGTATCATCAATTGAAGATAAAGGAGGAGGATATCCCAAAGCCGATTTTAAACGCGTTATGGGCACTTTGAGTTTCTAGTCATGTCCTTTGGGTTGACTAATGCGCTTTGTTGCATTCATGGATTTAATGAACCGTGTGTTTAAGCCGTATCTAGACCGCTTCATTATTGTGTTTATTGATGACATTTTGGTGTACTCTAAGAATCGTGAGGATCATGCTAATCATTTGAGGATAACTTTGACAACACTTGAGAAGAACGAGCTGTATGCAAAATTCTCTAAATGTGAATTCTGGCTTGATTCTGTGTCTTTCTTGGGTCATGTGGTGACTGGTGACGACATTAAAGTAGACCCTCAGAAGGCCTAGACCCACTAGTGCGACTGAAATTCGTAATTTCTTGGGTTTGGTAAATTATTACCGAAAGTTTATGGAAGGTTTTTCATCAATAGCCTCTCCACTGTCTAAATTGACACAAAAGACTACTAAGTTTCAGTGGTCCGAAGCTTGTGAAAAGAGTTTCCAAGAGCTTAAGACAAGGTTGACTTCGGCTCCTATTTTGACGTTGCCTTCTGGGTCTGGTGGATATGTGGTATAGTGTGATGCTTCTAGAATTGGTTTGGGTTGTGTGTTGATACAGAACGGTAAGGTGATTGCTTATGCTTCGCGTCAGTTGAAGAAGCATGAGAAGAATTATCCGACTCATGACTTAGAGTTGGGCTGGCGTGGTATTTGCTTTGAAAATTTGGCGTCATTATCGTATGGTGAGCATTGTGATGTTTTTATCGATCATAAGAGTACGCAATATATCTTCAAGCAGCGAGAGTTGAACCTCAGGTAGAGGAGGTGGTTGGAGTTGTTAAAAGACTACGACTTAAATATTCTGTATCATCCTGGTAAGGCTAATGTGGTTGTTGATGCTTTGAGTAGGAAATCTATGGGCACGTTGGCTTATTTGCGTGCTCATGACATGCCCATGGGAAAGGAGATTCGAAGGCTTGCTAGTCTTGGGGTTAGGCTTGATGAAACTGAAGATGAAGAGTTAGTGGGAATCACTCCATCACGGTCTGACATTGTAGAAGGGATTAAATCCAAGCAATATGATGATGAACTTTTGGCAAAGGTGAGAGATGGAGTGGAAAGGGGTGAGTACACTTCCTTTACTGTGGGTACTGGTGATAGTGTTCTGCGGTTACAAAGACATTGTGTGTTCCTGATGTTGATGGTCTTCGACAAGAATTAATGATGGAAGCTTATAGTTCCAAGTATTCGGTTCATCTGGGATCCACCAAAATGTATAAGGATTTGAAACAACACTCTTTGGTGGAAGAGCGTGAAGGTTGATATTTCTAACTTTGTGGCTAAGTGTTTGAAATGTCAACAGGTGAAGGCTGAACATCAAAGGCCTGGTGGCCTGGCTCAGAATATTGAGATTCCGTAGTGGAAGTGGGAGGAGATCAATATGGATTTCGTTGTGGGTTTACCCCACACATAGGCCAAGTTTGACTCGATTTGGGTTATCGTGGATAAACTCACAAAGTCTGCCCATTTTATCCCTGTGAAGACGTCATATACCGCGGCGGAGTACGCTAAGTTATATCTAAGGGAGATAGTTAGATTGCATGGTGTTACGACATCGATTATATCTGACAGAGATACGTAATTTACTACTCATTTTTGGACATCCTTTCAGGAAGGGTTGGGAACTAGAGTGAAATTGAGCATTGCCTTTCATCCTCAAACTGACGGGCGGAGAGAACTATTCGGACTTTGGAAGATATGCTACGAGCTCCGTGCGATCGATTTTGGAGGAAGTTAGGATGAACACCTACCTTTGGTGGAATTCGCTTACAACAATAGCTATCAAGCGAGTATTCAGATGGCTCCTTATGAGGCTCTTTATGGGAGGAGTTGTCGGTCTCCCATTGGTTGGTTTGAACCAACAGAAGTAGAGTTGTTGGGCCCACGATTCGGTTCATGGCGATCGAGAAGGTAAATCTTATTGTGCGGCGCGGCGAAGACCGCACGAGTAGACAAAAGTCTTATGCGGACATGAGGCGTAGGGAATTGAAATTTGCTGTTGGTGACAAGGTTTTCTTGAAAGTGTCACCTATGAAGGGGGTAATGCGTTTTGGCAGAAAGGGCAAGCTTGGTCCTCGCTATATTGGTCCTTACGAGATTACGAAAAGGGTTGGGAAGGTAGCGTACGAGTTGAGATTACCGGCTGAGATGTAAATGGTTCATCCGGTGTTTCACATTTCGATGCTGCGATTGTACAAACCTAATCCTTCCCATGTGTTGAATCATGAACAGATTAAAATTAATAAGGCATTGTCTTATGAAGAAGAGCCAGTTCAGATTTTAGATCGTCAAATTAGAAGGTCGAGAACAAAGGATGTAGCGTCGATTAAGGTGTTATGGCGAAACCATAACATTGAGAAGCTACTTGGGAAGCGGAGGAGGACATGAAGAAAAGATATCCTCACTTATTTCCTACTACATGTATGTGTTGAACCTCTCGGATGTATTTTCCTGTAAAAGTTTAGAGTGAAGTATAAATCTCACAATTGTGTTTAGGCTTGAATGATGCATTCGTTATATGTTTAGTTGTATGTTATCTCTGAGGATGTTTCACCTTGCTAGGAGAACTGTTGAAATTATGATATTTGAGGTTTAGTAAAAATTCCTAGGCCATGAATTTCATTCGGGGACGAATGATCTTAAGGGGGGGATAATGTAACATCCCGTAAATTCGAGTTAGGTGTGAATGTGTAAAAATCTAGTCTTAACATGATATTATATCTATATGAATCCATTCTTGATGAATTCGAGTGAAAAATGGTCGTTTTGAAGTCAAACCAACAATTGAAGTTCTTAAGGGCTCTTAACTTCGCCTAAGTTTTGGTAGGTCTGTCTTTTGGGCGATTTTCATGAAAATATGTTGCGAATTTGGAAAAACTTCCTTGCTGAAAGTTTTAGATATTTGAAATAGCTTTCCAACGGTAGGTCGTCCAGCCTGATCAAAGCTATGTACAAAAAGTTATGTTCGTTTTACTGAAGGGCACAAAAGCTGGAGATTTCGCCCAAAGTACGGGCCGTACTTTAAAGTACGGGACGTCCTTTTGGACGTACTTCTTCCGTTCTTCACTGGTATTAGCAGCCTAAATACGGGCTACAAGTACGGGACGTACTTTGTAGGAAAATTGGGTTTAAAATGGGTATGGTCTTATTTTGTTCTCATTTTTTTCATTCTTCCAAACCCTAAGGACGAAAATCATCTCTCCAAGTCTTCAAATCAATGGTAAGAACACCCTTAACATTACTAATCTATTCTAACATCAAACCCATGATTCTTACCATGATTCTTGTGATCAAGACCTAAGGTTTGCAGCATAATTCTTCGTAAAGTGATTCAAGCTAGGGTTTGGGTGTTCTTCATTAGGAAAGTGAATTGTTAAACTTTGTTTAACATATTAAGGTATGTCTCTTTAAAAATAAAATCCTTTTTAAATATAAAGGTAATTTATATGTCTCTTTTGCAAACTCTATTAAAAGTTATAAAAGCATGTTTTGAATGATATGATGAAATGGTTTTACACTCTTGAAATCTATTACATGTTTTGATTAATGGTTAACAAAGCGTGAGGGACAAGCCCACATTAAACATAGAATGTATAAACCTTATAAGTCGATGATATGATAAGTGTTTTTCAAGACATTCTTTGAAATAAACATTCTTTCAGATTGATGGTGTAATGAACTTGAAAAACCATTGTTGACTTGATTTCATTGAAAACTGGTTTATGTTTTGTCTTGCTAATCGGGGGGAAGAGTAGCCACTATGGATCCTAGTGTATTAAATGCCTTGCCATTCGGGAGGAAGAGTGGCCACTTCCGGGTTTGCTACTTGGGGTGTATTAATGGCCTTGCTATTCGGGAGGAAGAGTAGCCACCGTGAATCCATATTCCGGTGTATTGCACAGTGTTTAGGGAACCTCTACGGTCATGCCTTCGATGTGATTGATTCTTGGGCCCGTATTGGCATGTGTGATATTCTTATTCTCTCATGGAACTGTTGTTGACAATCTTGATCAATTTGAAAAGCATAGTTGAAAGGAATTGGGCCTCTGTGGGCGATTTTGATATCCACTTTTATTATGGAGCTGGTATTTATGCCTGATTGATTTAAAGCATAAATGAAAACTTGGATTTTGAATGGCTTGTAAACTGTTTAACAAATGATATTAAGATCACAAAGTGGAATAACTGTTTTTGTATTATCTTTTTTGGACTGATTTCTTTGTGTATTATTATAATATATTTTCATATTACTTGTTGTCCCCGAGACACTCACTGAGTACGAAGTACTCAGGCATACCATTGTTGTTTTTGATGGTATGTTAGGTAACGGAGAAGAGCAGGTTCTTGATACTTCAGGTGCTTAGGAAGGACTTGCTGTTGCTACTGATTTGGTAAGCCTACACGTTCATTCGTCAGACACCCTATTTATTCGTTCATTTATTATTAGTTCTTGGGCTGTGTCCCGATGAGTCAAACTATTATCTCTTTATCCTAGAAGCTCCTTATTATACATTCTTATGGGTAGTTGTGGAGTTATTGATTAACTCTCAGGCACGTTGTTATGTTGACAAATTTTGACTACTAAAGACTTCCGCTGAATTAATTCATATATGCATGATTTGTTTACCTTTATTTTATAAACTGTTGGAGGCGAAGGTTGAACCTGGCGGCTTCAAGTATTATTATTGTGTTGTTTAGGTTCTTCCGATGTTGTTCATGACGTCGGATGCTGGTCACATCTAGGGTGGGTTTTGGGGCGTGACACCAATATACCAAGGACTAAGCTTGACCCTTTTATCAAATCTCATGACGCCTTTCGTTGTCGACACCTTCAAGAATACCCAATCTTTCACTTGAAACCCTAAGTCCCTTCGACGATTATCTACGTAGGATTTCTGATGACTCTGAGTTGTTAATAATTGATCCTGTATAAGCTTGACTTTCTCTATAGCTTGCTGGACCAAGTCTGGCCCTATCAATTTTGTCTCTCCTACTTCGAACCACCCAATCGGAGATCTACACTTACGCCCATATAAAGCCTCAAACAGGGCCATTTGCCTGCTAGAATGATAACTGTTGTTGTAAGAAAATTCAATAAGCGGTAAGTGATCATCCCAACTACCTCCAAAATCCAATATACATGCCCGTAGCATATCCTCAAGGGTCTGAATGGTGCGCTCAGCTTGCCCATTAGTCTGCGGGTGAAATGATATGCTAAGGCTCACCTGAGTCCCCAAACCTTCTTGGAAAGTTTTCCAGAAATTGGTTGTAAATTGAGAGCCTCTATCGGAGATAATAGATACTGGAACACCATGAAGTCACACTATCTCTTTAACATAAAGCTTTGCATAATCTTCTGCTACATATGTAGTTTTGACTGGTAAGAAATGAGCTGACTTCGTGATTCTATCTACAATCATCCATATAGAATCATACTTACGTCGAGAACGGGGTAAGACTGCAATGAAATCTATGTTAATTACTTCCCATTTCCAAGTCAGAATTTTTATAGCTTGTAACAATCCGCTGGGCTTTTGGTGTTCAATTTTCACTTGCTGACAATTAGGACATTGGGCCACGAATTCTGCTATATCTTTCTTCATCCCATTCCACCAATATATATATATATTTAAGATCATGATACATTTTCGTTGCTCCGGGGCGAACGGAATAACTGGAATAATGGGCTTCTTTCAAAATCTGTCGATGTAACCCTGTAACATCGGGAACACACAACCTGCTCCGACATCGGAGAACTACATCTCCCGAAATCTCGAAGGATGACTTCTTCTTCTGAGGGAGTGTAGTTCTGTAACGAACTAGCATGGGATCCTCGTATTGATGCTCTTTCACCTCAACTACTGGCGACGAGACCGCTAAATTTTGAATGATAGCTCCCGTACTGCCTGAGTCCACTACTCGAACTCCTAGGCTAGCTAACTATTGGAGCTCATGAGCTATCTCTTTTTTCTCTGGCTCAACATCGCATAAACTTTCCATGGATCTACGGCTAAGAGCATCAGCCACAACATTTGCTTTCCCGGGATGATATAGGATGTTAACATCATAATCTTTCAACAAATCCAACTATCGCCTTTGCCGCAAATTCAATTTCTTCTGCTTGAAAATATACTGGAGGCTCTTATGATCTGTATAAATATCAACATGGAAGCCATACAAATAATGTCTCCACATCTTCAATGCATGAATCACTGCAGCTAACTCAAGATCGTGGGTTGGATAATTCTTCTCATGTTTGCGCACAAGAATCGCCTTGAGCGTAGCAATCACCTTACCATCTTGCCGCATCAATACACATCCTAATCCCATGCCCGAAGCATCACAATAGACAACATAGCCTTCTGGTCCTTCTGGAAGTGTCAGGACTGGGGCAGAAGTTAATCTATTCTTTAGCTCTTGGAAACTACATTCACAAGCATCTGTCCATTGAAATTTAGCTGATTTCTGGGTCAATTCGTGAGTGGTGCAGAGATAGAAGAAAAGCCTTCTACAAACCTCCTGTAATAACTTGCTAAGCTTAGAAAACTACGAACCTCCATAGGTGTTGTAGGCCTTGGCCAAGTCTTCACGGCCTCAATCTTTTGGGTATCTACCCGAATGCCATCGGCCGAAATAATATGCCCCACGAAGGTCACAGAATTCAACCAAAATTCACACTTAGAAAATTTGGCGAATAACTCTCGAGTCTGGAGAACCTTAAGGATGGTACGCAGATGATCTGCATGTTCTACTTCGGATCACGAATATACCAGGATATCGTCAATGAACACGATCGCAAATAAATCTAGGAAAGGCCTGAACACATTGTTCATCAAATCCATAAATATTGCCGGCGCATTAGTTAGCCTAAATGACATTACCCAGAACTCAAAATGGCCATATCTTGTTCTGAAAGTCGTCTTAGGAATATCCTTCTCCCTACCTCTCACCTGATGATACCCGAATCTCAAATCTATTTTTGAAAATCGTCTGGCACCCTGCAATTGATCAAATAAGTGGTCAATCCTTGGAAGCGGATATTTGTTCTTGATCATCACTTTATTCAGTTACCTGTAGTCAATGCACATTCGCAAGGAGCCATCTTTCTTCCTCACAAACAACACGGGTGCTCCCCACGGGGAAGAACTAGGCCTAATAAAACCGTTCTCGAGCAAGTCCTTCAATTACTCCTTTAACTCATTCAATTCTGCGGGAGCCATTCGGTAAGGAGAAATAGATATGGGCTTGGTATCCGGTAGCACATCAATAGAAAAATCAATCTCCCGCTCAGGAGGAAGGCACAAGCTCATCCGAGAACTCATTCACCACGGGGACAGATTGAAGAGTTGGCGATTCGGCTTCTATATCTTGAACCCGGACTAAATGATAAATACAGCTTTTAGCAATCATTTTTTTAGCCTTGAGGTAGGAAATAAACCTACCTTCCGGGGACGCTGTATTTCTTTTCCATTCTAAAACTGGTTATCCCGAAAACTGGAAGCGAACCATTTTCATTCTATAATCCACATTGGCATAGCAAGAAGCCAACCAATCCATGCCTATAATAACATCAAAGTTCACCATTTTCAACTCATGTAAATCAGGCATAGTATGATGATCACAAATCACAACTACACAATTTCTATATACTCGATTAACTATTACCGGTTCACCAACGGGTGTCGATACCTTGAAAGGTTTGACTGACTCCGGTTTAACCCCAAATTGACCCGCAATATATGGAGTAACGTATGACAGTGTGGAGCCCGGATCTATCAATGCATATACATCAAGAGAAAATACCGATAATATACCTGTGACGACATCAGGGGAAGACTCAAGATCCTGTCGCCCAGCCAATGCATAAATACGGTGCTGAGGACTACTAGAACTGGGAGCTCTTCCTCTACCTTTACCATGAATGATCGGCGCCTGTGAACCTTGCCCCAGAGGGCATATCGATGATGAAGACCCGGCTGCTTATCTTGAAGGCTGGACTCTACCCCTTCCACCAATCGAGGGGCAGTCACGCATGATGTGGCCTGGCCGACCACAGGTATAGCAAACCTCTGAGCCTAATCGACACTGGCCCCAATGTAACTTCCTGCACTGAGAACATCATGGCACGGGTGGCTTTTCCTGACCCGAATTGCCTCTGAAATGAGAACCTGAAGCCTTAAAACTCTGACTCGGCCCCGAGTGAGTAGATCTATCAAAGCTCTAGCCCGTAAATCGTGGAGGCGCACTAGTCATCGAATAGCCTGAATGCCTAGAAAGCTGCTGCCTTTGCCTGCCTCTGAACTCACTAATCGGACCCGAAGATCTAGCCCTTTTGCTATACCATCCGTCATACTCACGCTCACTTCTTTGTTGTTGTTGGCTTTCCTCCAAATTCTGGGCATGGGCTTGAATGCGTGAAATATCCATGTTGTCCTGAAGGGACGCAATCAAGCATTTATCCATCAAATGTGGCCCCAAACCACTCACAAATCGGTGCACTCGATCACCCATATCCGCTACCATAGCCGGAGCATACCTAGCCAAAGAATTGAAGCGGAGACTATACTCTAAAGCACTCATGCTTCCTTGCCTAAGATTCAAGAACTTATCGGCTCTAGCCCGCCGAACCTCTAGAGGCAAGTAATGTCGGAGGAAGGCATCCACAAATTCTTTCCGTACCGAGGGAGGTGCATTAACTCCCCTTAAACCCATCCAAATAGTATACCAATGAACCGCGACATCCCGCAATCTATAAGATGCTAGCTCTACCGATTCAATATCTGAAGCATGCATTAACCGAAGTGTCCTTAACGTCCCATCAATAAAGCTCTGAGGGTCTTCATCCGGCTTTGACTCGAAGAATTCCAGTGGGTTTAAGCAAATAAAATCATGGGCTCTTGCACTAACAGCCCTATCATCTTGACCTACACCTTGCCGCTGGGTCTGAGCGGCAACCAACTGAGCAAGTAAATGAATGACCTCTTTCACATCTTGGCCTAAAGCATCTTGTGGAGGAGCTAGGGCTGAGGCTCCCTTATGCTCCTTTGAAGCGGGTAATGAGTGGGAGGATCTAGACGGAACCTCATTCTGGGATTCATCCCCCTCTATAACTGGTGGCGGTATTCTTTCAGCTTGCTTTTCCATCACTGTCTTGCCTTTTTGGGCTGCCGTAGCTTTCTTCTTCACAGACATTTTTGAAATACATAATATACGGTTAAGGAAAGAGAAATCCTTATATCATGGCTCTATCGCACGACCAAAGAAGAAAGAAGGTCATTCATTCCTAAAATGCCCGCAGCCTCCTGTTTATAATTGTGGAGCGCAACACACCCATAAGCAAGACTCTACTGGACACGGCTCGTAGACACACCCTAGGACAAAACTGCTCTGATATCACTTTTGTCATGACCCAACTAGAGGGCCATGGCTGGCACCCGACGCTAACCCACTCGGGCACCTCTTATCGTATATTCATATTCACATCTAGATAAGCCACATGGACTACTCATGATTTCTATACATCAATAATGCTAATCTCATTGGGCAACGACATATTTATATCATCATCAACAGCTATGCCCATATACATATACACAAGCCGACGAGGCTAACAAAATAGCATATAAAATATGAGCCGACAAGGCTAAAGGACATCTAACCATACATAACTGTCTATGAGCCTCTGAAGAGAGTATGTAACATCATATAGACGGGACAGGACACCGCCATGCCTATATGTATGTACACAAAAGAATAATACCAATGTAAATTGCAGCCTCCTATCAAATGGAGCTCCTCTGTGCTGGATCTCGAACAAGCGAGCTATGGGTCGAGTCTATCTCCATCCCGCCGATGGGCCGGGCGACATAGCGTCCATAAACAAAAAGACGTTAGTACGAATAATGTACTGAGTATGTAAGGCATAATCAACATCATAGTAGAAGCATAAAAAATAACATAAGATAGGAGAGTCATGAGATAATAGAGCCATTTGTACCTCTAGTGGCAACCATCCTGTTTTCTTATCTATTTTCTAATAGGAGCCTTCCATTTCTAACGCTTACTTATATATTAGTGCCATACCCGACCATGAAGGTTCGGTGTTTCACATACCCGGCCATGATAAGGCTTGGTGTTATACATACCTGGCCCTATCAGGGCTCAGTGTTATCCGTACCCAACTGCAGTGGTGCGCGCGCGATAGACATTATACCTGGCCATAGAAGCTCGGTGTTACATAATAGCCATACATACTTATACACGTATACATACTAGTCCATAAGTATCATCAACATCATCATCATTTTTGTTACATCTTTCCTTAGAGGATCAGTTACCATATAAAAGAGGCAATAGCATTGTGAAAATATCAAGAATCATGAGCTTTAGTAATTCTAGGGATGGAGTCATTTAGAAGACATTTGGAACCCACGAGGAGGTATATAGCAAAGGAATCATGCCTTAATGAAAGAAGGGTTAGCCTTACATACCTCATCGTCTTCTTAACTACTTAACGTTCACCGTCGAAGCTTGAGAAATCTACATTTAGAAGGATTCATACCATAATTAAATCTTAATGATACTCTTAAACCCAAACTGGAATAATTCATGAGCTAACAAAAATTGGGCAGCATTTCCCCTATTTCATCGACTTCCACCATATTACAAAACAACTCCCAAACATCCACAATATCATAATCAAGTAATCATATTCCATTAAGTCTTCAAAATTCATTCTCATGTTCAACTTATACTAACAACTTCACACCCAACCTTAGCACATTTTCATACAACATTTCCTCATCATCATTATTATCTTCCTTAATGAAATTATGTCCATATCATGCTATAATCATGGCTCAAATTAGTTTACTACTCATAAACATCATGAAATCCACATTTAGAACTCATCATCTACATTTCTCCTTTCCTCCAAGTTTTGTTACAACCAAGCATTCTTAATAACATGAAATAAGCATGAAAACTAACTTTTTTATCTCATAGGAACAAGCTTTGGAGCAAGATATTAACTTGTGCAAAAACCCTAGCTACAATACCCAAGTAAATCTTGAAATCTACCAACCCTAGGGAGCCTTCTAACACATGAACACTTCAATTCTTGCTAGTTGATTTTTGTAATCTCTTGGGTTTGAGTGAAATATGTTGGGAGAAGAGTTTTGGGAGCTCTCAAGACTTGCAGAGAAGGTGGGAAATGAAATAAATGAACAAGGGGGCCATATATAACAAAATAAAATTCCGGCCCGACCCGGATATACGGCCAATTATACGGGCCGTATAATTTATACGGTCTATATAATTGGATCGTATAATCTCACCATGAAATCACCCCTCTCTGGAAGTAATCTACGGACCATTATACAGGCCGTATAATTTATACGGTCCATACAAATAGCCGTACAACTGGAAATTCCCTAATTTCATTCTCGTCGGCTCGTTTGACTTCCAATCCTTGTTAAAACTTCTTGGAACTCCTATAACACTTCATTAACCATACAATAGGCCCTATAGTATCCCCTGAAGACATTACCAAATAAATATTAGCTCTATTATAGCGAAAACCTTTCCGAACGCAACTTACATTTCACTTCCTTCAACAAACTAAATTTAACATATTCATATAACTTCAAAATCTTATAGTACGCACTTTGAGCTGCCTAATGCTCTCCTTAATCTTGTAAGGATTTCATGTTCATCTTAAGCTCACATTAGTTTACTCACAAGGCAACAAATACAAATTTCTGAGGTGTAACAATCGAAGTCAGGCACACATCATCACCTAAGTAGAGCATCTAATCCCAAATGTCTCAAGTATCAAATATATCAAGTCCGAATCCAACATCACAAGTGCAACACCAAAACATCTCAATGCAAACCATGATGCAATGCCATGCAATAATGTATGGATGCAATTCAATGCCATGCAAATGCTGTGTACACATGTACTTCGGACGAAAATATCGACATCTTGGTAGCACAACCCAAAGTGACTCGCGAAGTCTAAGTGCCACTCATCCCGGATCTTTATCCAATAGACAGACGAGACCTCAGATCTTTGCCCATGGGGGGTTCTCACCGGCACCACCCTGGGGGACACGCGGAGTCCATGCAATCACTGAATCCACGATTCCGGAACTAACTTTAGACATCGGACTCTCACATCGCTCTCGTTAAAAAACTAAACCTAGCTCATCCAGTGTTTCGTCAAGTACCAACAGTGGCTCAATAGTATATCATGAAGAATGAGAGTGCGTGCAATGCTTGTATCAACATCAATAATCATGCTCAATATCACAATTACCAACAAAGGTGTACGCCAAAAATAAATCAGTATCACAAGTACCAATAGTGGGTACGCCAACAATATCATAATCAAGAAGGAACAACAGATCCCAATATCTACTAGCAACACGTGGCATCAAGCCAACACAATAGAACAAATCAAATCACAACACAATGGGGTGGCTAGCCCCAATCATGCAACAAGGCCCAACCTAAGACAATATCCAACCCAACTTCATACCCGAAGGATTACATACTTTCTCTGACAATATAATCTAAATAAACGCTTCACTATACGAAGTCTCATGGGTAAGCCATAACCTACCTGCTGGCTGATAGTAACACTAACAAATCACTCTTTTTCTTTGCCTTTCCGCTGAGCCTCAGAACCAAATTAGTCCAGGCATATTCGCAATCTAGATTAGAAAACATGCAAAACGATACTAATATTGCTATCTTTCAATTTAGGTCAAATCCAACCCTAGAAATTGAAAAAACGGGGCCCACAAGGCCAAAATGGAAAATTCGGGAGTAAAATAACAAATTAAGTACTAGGTGATCGTAACCCAACCTCTAATTGCTAATTTAACTCAAGGATTAACCTAATTTCAAAATTCAAGTGAAACCCCCAATTTTGGGTATCAACCCTAACTCCTTAATTCTCGAATTCAACTCTAAAAATGGAAGATATATGATTATAAACCTTAGATTCATAAAAATCTAGCATAAACCCCATCAATTCATCATTAATAAGCCTAGATAGAACATTTATTATGTTACACCTCGAAAATTTCATGTCGTTGTGCGGTGAATGGGCTGATGCAAGTTAAGGTGTATATGATGTCCCTACAAGTATGAAGGGATACTTAGTGATTCTAATTAAGATTTCAAAGACACTTGAGGCAAGAGAAGAAATTTCGTCGAAGGAAGTGAAGTATAAGTTGTGTTCGGAAGGGGTTTTGTAACAACCGAGCTAAGGTTGATTTAGAAATGTCTTGAGGAGAAGCTATAAGGCTTATTAGATGGTTAATAAAGTATTATACAAGTTCCAAGGATATTCCATAAGGATTGAAGATCAAACGAATCGACGAGAGCAATTTTGGAAAAATGTGAGTTGTACGACTATTTATACGGTCCGTATAATTTTATACGGCCGTATAAAGCTCCATATAACGGTCGCAGTGAGGGGTCAGTATTCATGAGATTATAAGGTCACTTATACAGACCGTATAAGTGTCCGTATAGCAGTTACAATATGGGTTGATTGTTGATGCAATTCTACGGTCACTTATACGGACCATATAAGTGTCCGTATAAATCATGTCGGGTCAGATTTTCTAATTTATAAATATAAGACCCCAAAGTTCTTATTTTCATTTCTCATTTCCTCTACACCCCTTGAAACCTCTAGAACACTCTATACATCTTATTAACACAAATTCAAGGGAGATCAAAGATCAAATACAAAAAATTAGTGGAATCAAGTGCAAGAATGCTAGCTAGGGTTATGGGAAGCTACAAATTCCTTTGGAATTGAAGTTGGGGTTTTCTTCAAGTGAAGTATTTTCATCCAAAGCCCATTCCTACCTAATCAAAGGTGAGTTTTTTTGTGTATTTCATGTTATTAAGAATGTTGAATGGTTGAAAGACTTGGATTATGGAAGAAAATAGAGTACGAAGTGCAAGTATGGAAAAGGTGAAACTCTTGAATGGTAACATGACATGAATCATAGTTCTTGCTATTCCATGAGCATAATCTTGTTATGAATGATATTAAGGATGTCGAAGAAGCATTATATCTGGATGAATATGACGTTGTGTTGTAATTATGGTTATGGATACCCTTGAAGGGGAATTGTGAGAATTGGATAATGCTTAACTTGAAGAGGTTTATTGATTATGATATTGTGGGTGTTATTGATGGTGTTTGGGAATTTTTTATTATATGGAGGAAGGTGTTTAAACAAAGGAAATGCTGCCCAATTTTCATTAGCTCTTAGTTGCTTTAGCTTAAGCTTAAGTATGTTTCCGGTTGTCTAATCTTAGTACAAATTATCTTGAATGTAGAATTGTGAGCTTAGAAGGAAAGCGTCTAGTCGATAAAGTTGAAGAGACGTAAAGGTATGTAAGGCAAGTTCCCTTCTTTCAATGGCATGACTTCTATACTATGATTTCTTCTCTATATTTCCATGACCTTCTTACATCCCAAAGATGAAAGTTAAAGGCTCCTAAGAGCTTCTTATGAGATAGAGATGAGATATGTTCCTTGATAATGATGCTTTCATGAGTTGATAATCCTATTTCTATGATTTCATTGATGTTACTTCTTGTTGTTGTCTCACCTCATGACATTGGTCCTTCCAAGGTGAGGCATAGCGATGATGACGATTCCATAATGTAATCGGAGGTTCCCGACCTTACGTCACTCCGATAGAGTTATAGCTTTTGCTTGAGTCCCATGCTTGCCTCATATTATGTATATGTATGATAACACCGCGCCGCCCTATAGGCGGCTGGGCAAACACACCACTACAGTGGGCAGCTTATGCCCCGGACACGGGAGGCCTGGACGCTGGCTAATGATGATCATACGGTACCTATATAGTTGGGCAGCTTATATATATATGATATGATATTATTTTTACTATAACAGTTAGCATGTATGACTCCGCCTTAAGAGGCAATCAGTTACAGGTTTGCTCTTTATCTTATGCTTCTTTATTCCTTTATTATGCTGTTGTACATTACTTACATACTCAGTACATTGTTCATATTGCCGTCCTTTATTTTATGGACGCTGTGTTCATGCCCACAGGTAGACAGGGAGACGACGCAGACACTTAGGAGCTCTCTCAGTAGATTTGTAGGAGCGCTCCACTACTCTGAAGTCGCCATTCCTTGGTATATTTTTTTGTGTACATAGTGGGGCATGGCAGGGTCTTGTCCCGTCCTTATGATTTCAGTACTTTAGTCAAAGGCTCGTAGATGCTTATGTGTGGGTTTTAAGTGCTATGTGACCTCTTCATTGTGTACTCTATACATTATTTTTGTAGCCTCATGGATATATGCATATATACATGTGATGGGAGATATTTGGAGATTGTTTCATGATAAGTCTTGCGTTGAAGTTGATATGTGTCTAGGTTGAGTATGATAGATAGCATGATGAGTGGTGCTCGGAAGTCAGCTCCGAGTACCCGTCATGGCCCACTAGTTAGGTTGTAACAAAAGTGGTATCAGAGCAGTTTCGTCCTAGGGTGTGTCTACAAGCCGTGTCCAATAGAGTCTTGTTTTGTGGGTGTGAAGCGCGCCACACTTATAAACCAGGGCTGTGGGGCATTTAGGAATAATGACCGTCTTTCTTCTTTATAGATCGTGCGATAGAGCTATGTTATAAGATTTCCTTTCTTCTTAATCGTGCGTTATGATTTCAGTGATGCCGGTAAAGAGGAAAGCAACAGCCGCCCAGAAGGGCAAGACTGTGACAGGAAGACGGGTTGAACAGGAATCCCAGAAAAATAAAGAGGAGGGTGAGTCCTATAACGAGGCTCCATCTCGGACTTCTCACACTCCGCCTATTGTAGAGGGGCATGAAGGGGCCTCAGCTCCAGCTCCAGTGCCTCCAGTTCCTCCACCGGGTGCTTTGGGTCAACATATGATCGAGGCCATTCAGTTACTGACTCAACTAGTTGCTGCTCAAGCTCAGCAGTAGAGTGCGGGTCTAGGTGGCAGGGCAGAAAGTGCTAGAGCACGTGATTTTATGAGTTTGGTATAATAATTGGATATCTTCAAGGAAGGAAAATGCATCTCTTCCAGTTTGGCAGGAATTCGTGGATGCTTTTATTCGCTATTATTTTCCACCTGAGGTCCGTCGAGCCTGAGCTGACAGATTTTTGAATCTAAAGCAAGGAAGTATGAGTGATCGGGAGTATAGTCTTTTTTTCATTTCATTTGCCCGATATGCTCCGACCATGGCGGCCGATATGGGAGACCGGCTACATAGATTTGTAAGTGGCTTAGGGCCACATTTAATCAAAGATTGCTTGACAGCTTCACTTCAGGATGGGATGAACATTTCCTGTATTCAAGCCCACACTCAGAATCTAGAAGAGCAGCAGCAGCCACCCCGAGGTGAGCGTGATATTGATAGAGGGCAGAGCAAGAGGGCCAGATCAGCCGGTGCTAGTAGTGAGTATAGAGGGGGTCAGCGGCAACAGTACTCCAGATATTCAGGCCAGTCTGCAGCTAGTGCACCTCCTCGATTCGTGGGCAGGAGATTCGATCAACCCGTTTATTCTGGACCTAGTCAAAGTTTGAGAGTTTTGGGTTCCCAGTTTAGAGGCGATCCCAGTCAGAGGAGACCACCGTTACCACGATACAGCCAGTGTGGTTGGTTTCATTTGAGTC
Organism: Lycium ferocissimum; assembly: GCF_029784015.1. Lineage (NCBI taxonomy): Eukaryota > Viridiplantae > Streptophyta > Magnoliopsida > Solanales > Solanaceae > Lycium > Lycium ferocissimum. The sequence goes on from NC_081350.1 coordinate 6,824,673, forward strand.
CATGTCACCGAGGCTCCGATGCTTGTTATGCCTATGGTCAGATTGGGCATATGATACGTGATTGTCCCTCGATGAGTGGCAGAAATAGGGCCCAGCCTGCAAGATTTGCAGCTGGTTCTTCTTTATCCGTACGCCCTGTAGGGCATACCCCCCCAGACTTCAGCAGGTCATGGTAGGGGCAGAGGGGTAGCATCCAGTTTAGGTGGCTCCCAGCCCCGTATTTATGCTTAAGCCGGACGACATGATCTTGAGTCCTCTCCTAATGTTGTCACAGGTATCCTGTCAGTATTCTCTTATGATGTTTATGCACTGATTGATCTGGGTTCTACCTTGTCGTATATTACTCCGTACATTGCTGATCGTGTTGGGGTAAAACCTGAGCCAATTAAACCTTTTGAGCTGTCTGCTCCTGTTGTTGACGCTGTAATAGCTAGACAAGTATACAAAAATTGTACGATCGTGGTATATGATCCTAAGACTATAGCTGACTTGATTGAGCTGGAAATGTTGAATTTTGATGTGATTATAGGCATGGATTGGCTGGCCTCTTGTTATGCTAATGTGGATTGCAGAACAAAGATGGTTCGATTCCAATTCCCGGGAGAACCAATGCTTGAATGGAAGGGTAACACAGCATCTCCAAGAGGTAGGTTTATTTCCTATCTCAAACCAAGGAAGATGATTGCAAAATGCTATATTTATTATTTGGTCTGGGTTTATGACACCGAAGCAAAGCCACCAACTCTTCAATTCGTCCCGTAGTAAATGAGTTTACGAATGTATTTCCAGATGAACTTCCAGGCCTTCCACCAGAACGACTAATTGATTTTTCTATTGATGTGTTTCCAAACATCGAACCTATATCTATTCCTCCTTATAGGATGGCTCCAGCAGAATTGAAAGAGTTAAAAGCACAACTGAAAGATTTGCTCGAGAAGGGATTCATTAGACCCAGTTCATCGCCATGGGGAGCACCTATCTTGTTTGTAAGGAAGAAAGATGGTTCTTTACGAATGTGCATTGACTATAGGCAGTTGAACAAGGTGACGATAAAGAATAAGTTTCAGTTTCCAAGAATCGATGATTTGTTTGATCAACTGTATGGTGCTAAGTGGTTTTCCAGGATTTATCTGAGATCGGGGTATTATCAAGTGAGAGTTAGAGAAGAAGATATTCCAAAAACGGCTTTCAGAACCAGATATGGCCATTATGAATTTCGGGTAATGTCATTTGGGTTGACTAACGCTCCGACAGTGTTTATGAATTTGATGAATAATGTATTCAGGATTTTTTTTGATCTATTTGTGATCGTGTTCATCGATGACATTTTGGTATATTCTCGGTCAGAAACAAAGCATGCAGATCATTTGCGTATTGTTCTTGGAATTCTTCGGACTCATGAGCTATATGCTAAATTTTCAAAATGTGAGTTCTAGTTGAATTTTGTGATGTTTCTGGGTCATATTATCTTAGCCGATGGTATTCGTGTAGATACTCAGAAAATTGAAGCCGTGAAGACTTGGCCAAGGCCTACAACACCTATAGAGGTCCGTAGTTTTTTGGGGTTAGCGGGCTATTATAGAAGATATGTGGAAGGTTTTTCTTCTATTTCTGCACCGTTGACAAGGCTAACTCAAAAATCAGCAAAATTTCAGTGGACCGATGCTTGTGAGCGTAGCTTCCAGGAATTGAAAGATAGACTGACTTCAGCCCCAATCTTGACGCTTCCTGAAGGGTCAGAAGGTTATGTTATTTATTGTGATGCCTCCTGTGTTGGGTTGGGCTGTGTGTTGATGCAGCATGGTAGGGTCATAGCCTATGCTACTAGGCAGTTGAGGGAACATTACAAGAATTACCCGACCCATGATCTTGAATTAGCTGCGGTTATTCATGCACTAAAAATGTGGATACACTATTTGTATGGTGTACATGTTGATATTTATACAGATCACAAGAGTCTTCAATACATTTTCAAATAAAACGAGTTGAATCTGTGACAGAGGTGATAGTTAGAGGTATTGAAAGACTATGATGTGAATATTCTATATCATCCGAAAAACGCTAATGTGGTGGCCGATGCTCTTAGCCGTAAATCCATGGGTAGCCTATGTGACATTCAACCGGAGAAGAAAGAATTAATCCGTGAGATCCACCAGCTAGCTAGCCTAGGAGTTCGTTTAATCGATTCGGGCAATGCAAGAGTTGCTGTTCATAACCCGACTGTTTCATCCTTAGACAGGGAAGTGAAAAGGAACCAATATGAAGGTCCCTAGTTGAGCCACTATAGAGATACACTTCCTCAGAGAGAAAAGTCACCATTTGAGGTTTCTACAGATAGGGTTCTCAAGTACCGAGGCAGGCTATCTGTTCCAGATGTTGCGGGACTACGTCGTCAGATTCTGGAAGAAGCTCATTACTCTCGCTATTCTATTCATCCAGGAGCAACAAAGATGTATCATGATCTTAAGTCAATATATTGGTGGGATGGAACGAAGAAGGATATAGCGGAGTTTGTAGCTCAATGCTCGAATTGCCAATAAGTGAAAATTGAGCATCAAAAGCAAGAAGGATTGTTGCAAGCCATGGAAATTCCAACCTGGAAATGGGAGGTAATCAACCTGAATTTTATTGTGGGGTTGCCTCGTTATCAGCGTAAGTATGATTCCATATGGGTAATTATTAACAGACTTACAAAATCAACCCATTTTATTCCGGTCAAAACTATATATCCAGCAGAAGACTATGTAAGGCTGTATCTTAAGGAAATAGCGCGGCTTCATAGTGTCCCAATATCCATTATAACAGATAGAGGGGCATAATTTACAGCTAAATTCTGGAAGTCTTTTCAAGAGGGTTTGGGAACTCAAGTGAGACTCAGCACAACATTTCATCCACAGACCGATGGACAAGCTTAACGCACTATTCAGACCTTAGAAGATATGTTACGGGCATGTGTATTAGATTTTGGAGCAAATTGGGATGATCATTTGCCACTTATTGAATTTGCCTATAATAATAGTTATCATTCCAGTAGCCAGATGGCTCCATATGAGGCTCTAAACGGAAGAAAGTGTAGGTCATCAATTGGATGGTTTGAAGTCGGAGAGACACAACTGATAGGTCCAGAATTGGTTCAGCAAGTGATAGAAAAGATCAAGCTTATCAGAGACCGATTGTTGACAGCCCAAAGTCGCCAAAAGTCCTATGCGGACAATTGCCGACGGAACTTGGAATTCCAAATCAATGATTGGGTGTTCTTAAAAGTGTCGTCAATGAAAGGCGTAATGAGATTCGGCAAGAAGGATAAGCTTAGTCCCCGTTACATTGGACGTTATAAGATTGTGCGCAAGGTGGGCCAAGTGGCTTATGAACTAGATGTCACGACCCAAACCGATGAGTCGCGACGAGTGTCTGACCTCTAGAAACCAAACACCCCATCACATCTGAATCTTACTGAACATCAAGGGCCCATAAGAGACTCAAACTGATATTACACTGCCTCATAAATAGATAACATCATGAACTCTGTACAACCTGTGCATACATAAACATGCTGAAAGAACAGTGTAAGCCAGCTAGGCTGCTACATATACTGTACACAAAAGAATAGAAGCCGACAAGGCTACATCATCTAACTAATACATACAACTGTCTACTGACCACTACTGGAATAAAAGCTGTAGAAAGGACGGGACAGGGCCCCGTCATACCCATATGCATATACATCTCAAAAGGCTAGCATATCAAAATAGACTGCAACTTCGGATCAATGGAGCGCACTGACCACTGTTGGATAGTAGTCCTACTAAACTGGACTACTTATCGGTCTACCTGAACTTGCGGGCATGAACGCAACCCCCCGAGCAACAGGGAGTCAATATGGATAATATACTGAGTAAGTAAGGTATGAGAACAACATATATATATATATATATATATATATATATATATATATATATATATATATATATATATATATATATATATACAAGAATCATGAATAAGATCTGAACTCATAAGCTGAAACGACTATCTGTATGTACTTGTATGAACTAGTATCTGTATGTATCTGTATAAATCTGTGACACTGACAATGCCACTGTGGGCACATAGTATGCATGCTCATGCCTATCAATGAAGGTCATACATCTATATATATGTGCATGTATAACGCCTGATATATGTGCGTGTATAGCGCCTGTCTCTCTTCTCATATCATATCGGCCTCTATGCGGCCATCATCATATACATTGCTGCGGTACGTGCAGCCTGATTCTCATATCATCATCATGGTGGTAATACGTGGATAACACCTATCTCTCTTCTCATACTCCACATATATCTAATATTTGCGTATATAATTCCTTCTGGTCACGGGTCAATGTACATAAATATATAATGAATGTAATGCATGAATAAACTGTATACATATAACTGGCTACATAAAATCGCTTGGATCCATGAACGAAGGAACTCTCATAAACGGGGGTACATGAACATCAAAGACGAAGTACTTCTAATGCTTCTAAGAGTAGATTAATATGGAAGCTCGCTTACTCGCTTGTTGGCTCATATCATAGGATCATGCCAAAGGAAAGAAAGGAGAGCCTTAACATACCTTGACGGATATCCAATCGCCCAACTTCTACCTCTTGAACTTGTAAATCTACGATTGAGATAATATAGGCCTTAATTAGACTATTTACCTCGCTTACTAACCATCTTTAGATACATATAGAGCTTAACGATTTATGGACAGCATTTCCCTTGTAAGCTCAACAACCCTTCAACTTCCCATTCAATCTAAGATCAACCACAATACCCACAACAACACTGAAAACACATATATATCAAAATACACTTAAATTCATTCCCAATCATCCCTTAAAATAACCCCAAATCACAATCTTGCCCTTCATCAACTTACTACTTCTATAAGAATCATCTCTTCACTTAAAACTACTAAAACTCTTGATAAGGGCAAAAATCGTTTACATACCTTGAGAGGTCTAAGATTCCAAAGATCAACTTCAACTCCAACTCCCTAAGCTTCACAACTTTGAAGAAACCCTAGAAACAACCTTTTTCTTCACAAGCTTGGTTTTATGGGGCTCAGATCTTGCCAAATCTCCACTAATATGATATAAAATTTTGGGAGTAAATATAATACGATTTTTCTCTGACTTGGAAGAGAGAAAATAAGAAATAGGGTTGTGGACCACATATTCATACTTGGACATAAAAAGTCCCCAGCAGTAAGGTTCGACGAGCGGGTCGACGACCCGTCGACGTATCTATGGTCCGTCGACTCGCTCCATCGACCTGCGCCTGCAAATTCAAGGCTGTGGAAACATAACGAAGCCACACAACGACGGTTCGTTGATCATGTCGACGACCCGTCGGCAATGACTAGTGTCTGCAGATTTCTCAGATTCAGCTCAAATCGCGTCGATTTGATTCGTTCAACTTCTAATCCTTCAAATTACCAGGAATACCTGCTAATACCTTTGTACACGGGGTAAGACACTTTCTACCTCCAAACTCGAGCTCGGGTCTCTATTCCAAAGGTATACCCGACTAGGAAACCATAGGTTCTCCTACGATGAAAACGAGAGGTGTAACATTCTCCCCCCTTTAGAAACGTTCATCCACGAATGTTTAAACAATCATGGTTTACAAAATTTTTGACAGAGTTTCCCCTGTACATATACCCATCCAACCTGCACACAAAGAACCCAAAATACTGCGACACAGGACCACATACTGAAACATACAATACCATGGCCTCACACGACCAATCACGATAGCTGAAAGTGAAATAATACCTGGGGTAGATGATGCCTCAGGATGAACCTCCTATACTGCTGGAAACAAATGCGGGTACTTAATCTTCATTGCTTCTTGGGCTTCCCAAGTCACTTCCTCAAAATTCTTATTCCTCCACAAAACTTTAATGGAAGCTACATCCTTGGTTCGCAACCGACGAACCTGTCTGTCCAATATAGCCGCTGGAACCTCTTTGTATGATAACTGCTCGGTCACCTGGATATTATCTACTAGTACAACTCTTGAAGGATCTCCGATGCATTTACGAAGCATAGTCACATGAAATACCGGATGTACAGACTGCAACTCAAAAGGCAATTCTAGCTCATATGCCACCTTACCCACAGTACGAATGATCTTATATGGCCTAATATATCGAGGGCTCAACTTACCCTTCTTACCAAACCTCATCACTTCTTTCATAGGTGAAACTTTTAGGAAAAGCCAATCACCTCTCAAACTCTAACTTGCGTCGCCGATTATTCGCGTAGGATTGCTGTCGACTCTGAGCCATTAGCAATCTTTCCTGAATGACTTTCACCTTATCAACTGCTTGCTAAATTAAGTATGGGCCTACCAATTGATTTTCCCCGACATCAAACCACCCTATGGGAAATCTACATCTCCGCCAATATAAGGATTCATACGGAGCCATCTGAATACTGGAATAGTAATTGTTGTTATATGCAAGCTCGATAAGAGGCAGTTGATCATCCCAGCTGCCTTGAAAATCAAGTACACAAGCTCTCAACATATCTTCAAGTGTCTGAATAGTACGCTCCGCTTGTCTATCTGTCTGCGAATGAAACGTGGTATTAAGACTCACACAGTTCCCAATCCGTTACGAAAAGACTTGGGATATTAGGCTAATTGTGTTACCCATGAGATAATGGCTATGA
>NC_081350.1:6831497-6844871 GCF_029784015.1 Lycium ferocissimum
AAAACCTTTGATAATTAACTTAAATAAAAGGGTAAAAATTATTTACATACCTTGAGGGGTCTAAGATTCCAATGGTCAACTTCAACTCTAACTCCCTAAGCTTCACAACTTTGAGGAAACCCTAGAAACAACTTTTTTCTTCACAAGCTTGGGTTTACGGGGCTCGGATCTTGCCAACTCTCCACTAATATGATATAAAATGTTGGGAGTAAATATACTAGGATTTTTCTCTGACTTGGAAGAGAGAATAATAAATAAGGACGTGGACCACATATTTATACTTGGAAATAAAAAGTCCCCAGTGGTACGGTTCGACGAGCGGGTCGACGACCCTTTGACGTGTCGACGGTCCGTCGACTTGCTCCGTCAACCTGCCCCTGCAGATTCAAGGCTGCGAAACCATAATGACGCTGCACAAGGACGGTTCTTCGATGATGTCGATGACCCGTCGACAATGACTGGTGTCTGCAGAATTCTTAGATTCAGCTCAGATCGCGCCGATTTGATTCGTTCAACTTCTAATCCTGCAAATTAGCAGGAATACCTGCTGGTACCTTTATAAATGGGGTAAGACACTTTCTATCTCCAAACTCGGGCTCGGGTCTCTATTCTAAAGGCATACCCGACTAGAAAACCATAAGTTCTCCTATGATGAAAACGAGAGGTGTAACACTTGATTTACCTCCAGAACTTGAATCGGTTCATCGAGTTTTTCGTGTGTCGATGCTCCGTAAGTGTGTTGGAGATCCTTTTAGAATCGTGCCAGTGGATGATGTTCAAGTTACTAAAAAGTTGATTTATGAAGAGGTACCCATTGCTATATTAGATAGGTAGGTGTGGAAATTCAGAAACAAGAAGGTAGCCTCAGTCAAGGTCTTGTGGAGAAACAATAACAGAGAAGAAATGACTCGTCGTATTTTCTAATTTATAAATATAAGACCCCAAAGTTCTTATTTTTATTTCTCATTTCCTCCACACCTTTTGAAACCTCTAGAACACTCTATACATCTTATTAACAATTCAAGGGAGATCAAAGATCAAATACCAAAAATTAGTGGAATCAAGTGCAAGGATGCTAGCTAGGGTTGTAGAAGCTGGGCAAATTCCTTTGGAATTGAAGTTGGGGTTTTCTCCAAGTGAAGTATTTTCATCAAAAGCCCATTCTTACATAATCAAAGGTGAGTTTTTCGTGTATTTCATGTTATTAAGAGTATTGAATGGTTGAAAGACTTGGATTATGGAAGAAAAAAGAGTATGAAGTACAAATATAGAAAAGGTGAAATTCTTGAATGGTAACATGACATGAATCATAGTTCTTGCTATGCCATGAGCATAATCTTATTATGAATAATATTAAGTGTTACACCTCGAAAATTTCATGTCGTTGTGTCGTAAGTAGACTAACACGAGCTTAAGGTTAATTTTAAGCTCATATGACTATAAGAAGGGTACTTGGTTTTGTTAGGGTGCATGCGATAAGATTCGAAGTTATATGCATTGGTGAAATAAAGTCTGATAAGGACAAGTGAAGTATAAGTGGTGCTTGGAAAGGTTTTGCAAAGTACCGAGCTAATTTTCATTTAATAATGTCTTGAGGAAGAGTTATAATGCTCCTTAGATTGTTAATGAAGTGTTAAACAAGTGTTAAGAAGGTCCCATAAGAATTAGAGATCAAACGGAACGACGAGAATAAGTCGGGAGGAAGGTGAGTTATACGACCCATTATACGGTCCGTATAACTTTATGCGGTCCGTATAATAGTCACAGTGTGGGGTGATCACTGGGAGTATTATACGATCACTCATACGGACCGTATAAAATTATACGAACCGTATAATTGTCCGTATAAATCCTAGCGGGCACCTTTTTATTTTTTTTATAAAGATGACCCCAAAGTCTTATTTCTCATTTATCATTTCCTCTACACTTCTTGAAACCTCAAGAACCCTCTACACATCTTACTAACACAAATTCAAGAGAGATCAAAGATCAAATACCAAAAATTAGTGGAATCAAATGCAAGGATGCTAGCTAGGGTTATGGGAAGCTAGAAATTCTTTTGGAATTGAAGGTGGGATTTTCTCCAAGTGAAGTATTTTCATCCAAAGCCCATTCCTACATAATCAAAGGTGATTTTTGTACTCTTTTTACTTTAATAAGATTATTGAATGATTAAATGACTTGGATTGAGGAAGAAGGTAGAATATGGAGTTCAAATATGGAAATAATGGTATTCTTGAATAGTAACTTGATTTGAATGATAGTTCTTGACATTTTATGGGTATAATCTTGTTATGAATGATATTAAGGATGTTAAAGAAGCATTATATGTGAATGAATGCGACGTTGGGTGGTAACTAGGGTTATGGATGACTTTGAGAGGGAATTCTGAGAATCGAATAATGCCTAGCTTAACAAAGTTTATTGATCATGATATTATGAGTGTTGTTATTGATGTTTGGGAGTTGTTATATTATATGGAGAAAGTTGTAGAAACAAAGAAAGTGCTGCCCAATTTTCGTTAGCCCTTAGTCGCCTTAAGTTTAGCTTCAAGTATGTTTCCGGCTATCTAATCTTAGTACGAATTCTCTTGAATGTAGAATTGTGCGTATTGGAGGGGAGCACTTAGTCGGTAAAGCTAGAGCGACGTAAAGGTATGTAAGGCTAGTCCCTTTCTTTCAAAGGCATGACTTTTATTTTGTGATTCCTTTCCTATATTCCCATGATCATCTTACATCCTAAAAGATAAAGGTTAAAGGTTCTTAAGGGATCTTATGAGATAGAGATGAGCTATGTTCCATGACAATGATGATGATAATGATGCTATGATGAGCTCGATATTCTTATCTTTATGATTTCATTGATGTTGCTTCTTGTTGTTAGTCTCACTTCACGTTACTAGTTCCTTCAGGGTGAGACCTGACGATCATGACTATTCCATAACATAATCGGAGGTTACCGACCTTATGTCACTTCGACAGAGTTGTAACTTTAACTTGGGCTCCATGCATTCTTATGTTATTTTTTTTTTATGTATGATCACTCCGTGCTTATATGGCCGGGCAGTATAACACCGCGCCGCCCTATAGGCGGCCGGGCAGATGCCATGGGTTGTAGATGCCATGTGATCATCTTCATTGTATATTTTGTACATCTTTTTTGTAGCCTTGTGTGCTTATGCATATATACATGTTTTGGGAGATATTTGGAGGTTATTTCACGATAAGTCTTGTGTCGAGAGCACTGTATGCCCAAATTGAGTATGATAGGTAGCTTGATGAGTGGTGCTCGGTAGTTAGCTCCGGGTACCTGTCATGGCCCACTAGTAAAGACCTATCATACTTGCCATCAAACTCAACTTGAATATGCAGTATTCCCAACACGAAACCTATCATAAGGTGGTCATCAACATTTATAAAACAAAAATATATATATGTATACACATCAGCCCGCGAGGCTACCAAAAATGATATACAAAATATACACTGGTGTATTCATGAGACATATACTACCACACATACGTATCTACGAGCCTCTACTGGAGTACTGAGACACAAGACGGGATAGGACCCCGTCATCCCCAAATATGAACACAAAAGAATGCATTAATAAGCTATACCTCCGCAGTAGTGGGGTGCTCCTGTGTAAGCTAGTGTAGCTCCTAAGAATCTGGGCCGCCTCCCTGTCTACATGTGGGCATGAACACAGCGTCCATAAAAAAGGAAGGACGTCAGTAAGAACAATATACTGAGTATGTAAGGCATGCACAATAACATGATAAAGAGATGCAAGAATATAAGATAAAGGGATAACCTGTAACTGATTGCCCCTTAAGGCGGAGTCATGCATGGTATCTTATATTAATCAACATCATATCATGTAAGCATATATATAACTGCCCGACCATATAGGTACGGTGTGATCATTATTAGCCTGCGTCCGGGCCTCCCGCATCCAAGGTAAATATCTTAAGCCGCCCACTAGTGGTGTCTGCCCATGCCATATAGACATGGTGTAGTAAGCCGCCCGCCTTAGCGGTGCTGCCTGGCCATCTAGGCACGGTGTAATCATCATTATATACTTATCATGAAGCATGAATGAGAGCTCAAATAAAAGTTGTACTCTATCGGAGTGACGTAAGGTCGGTAACCTCCGATTTCATTATGGAATAATCCTCGTCACCATGTCTCACCTCAAGGAACTATATCATGAGATGAGGTAACAACAAGAAATGACATCAATGGAATCATAAAGATAAGAATATCAAGCTCATCATAGCATCATTATCATTATCACTGTCATGGAATATATCTCGCCTATCTCATAAAAAGTTCTTAAGAATCTTTAACTCTCGTCTTTAGAATGTAATAAAGTCATGGAAATATGGAAAAGAAGTCATAATATAGAAGTCATACCTGTGGAAGAAAGAGACTAGCCTTACATACCTTTACATCGCTCTAGCTTTACTGACTAAGTGCTCCCCTCCAATACTCACAATTCTACCTTCAAGAGAGTTCGTACTAAGGTTAGATAATCGGAAACATGGTCGAAGCTAAACTAAGGTGACTAAGGGCTAACGAAAATTGGGCAGAACTTTCTTTGTTTCTAGAACTTTCTCCATATGATACAACAACTCCCAAACATCAATAACAACATCCATAATAGCATAATCAATAATTTCTTCAACTAGGCATTATTCAATCCTCACAATTCTCTTTCAAATCATCCACACCCATTATTACAATGCAACAACATATTCATTTTTCACATAATACTCCCCCAATGACATTAGCATCATTCATAACAAAACTATACTAATTTCATGCTAAGAATCATGATTCAATTGAACTTACTCCTCAAAATACCATTATTTCCATATTTGAGCTCATATTCTATATTCTTCTTTAATCCAAGTCTTTCAACCACTCAATACCTCTAATAATATGAAATAAATGCAAAACTCACCTTTAAATATGTAGGAATGGTCTTTGGATGAAGATATTCTACTTGAGAAAACCCCAACTTCCACACTAAAGAAGTTCTTGACTTGTATCAACCCTAGTGAGCATTCATATTCTAGATTCTATCAACTCTTGATGTTTAACCCTTGATTCCTCTTGGGTATATGTTAAAATGGTATGGAGAATGTTCTAGAGCTCTCTTGAGGTGTGGAGAATGAATGAAATGAAAAATGAGGGCTTGGGGTCTCTTTTTATAAAAATTAAAAAGCTGCTCGACAAGGATTATACAGACCCTTATACGGTCCGTATAACTTATACGGTCTGTATAAGTGACCGTATAATACCTCTAGTGAAATAACTCTCTCTGGACAGGTTATAAGGTCCCTTATACAGATCGTATAAGTTATACGGACCGTATAAGTGATCGTATAACTCACATTTTTCCGAAGTCGATCCCGATGTTTCGTCTGATTTTCAATCCTTATGGGACCTTCTTAACACTTGCTTAACACTTCATTAACAATCTACGGAGCATTATAGCTCTTCCTCAAGACCTTATTAAATCAACATTAGCTCGGTACTTCGCAAAATCTTTCCAAACATGACTTATACTTTGCCATCCTCAACGAACTTTCTTCTCTTGCCTCAAATGTCTTTGGAATCTTAATTAAAATTGTTAAGTAAACCTTATTAATTATAGGGACATCATATACATCTTACTCTACGTTATTCTATTTACCACACAACGACATGAAATTTTTCGAGGTGTAACACTCTTCCCCCCTTTAAAAACATTTGTCCTCGAATGTTAAGTTCTCAGGAATCCTACAGAAATTTCGCCAGAGTTTCCCCTATAATATGGCACTACCATCCTATCACAACAATCCACAATAACATCGCCTCATAAGGCTACAACACAATGGCAAGAAAATATAGCCACACGCGACCAAAAGCATTAAAAGAAAGCATTACATACCTGGGGCCAATGGTGTCTTATCTCGAACCTCTTTCGGGGGTGGAAATAAGTGCGGATGTTTGGTCTTCATATCCTCTTCTGACTCCCAAGTCATCTCTTCTCTATTGTTATTCCTCCACAGAAACTTGACTGAGGCGACATCTTTAGTTCTAAGCCTCCTCACTTGCCTATCTAATATAGCAATAGGTGTCTCTTCATAGGCCAACTTCTCGATGATTTACAGGCACGATTCTAGAAGGATCTCCAACACACTTGCAGAGCATTGATACATAGAAAACTAAATGGACTGATTCAAGTTCTAGAGGTAAGTCCAGTTCATAGGCTACTTGGCCCACTTTGCGTACAATCTTATAAGGTCCAATATACCAGGGACTGAGCTTGCCCTTTTTGTCGAATCTCATTGCGCCTTTCATCGGTGACACCTTTAGGAATACCCAATCATTGATTTGAAATTCCAGGGTCAGAGCAGTTCTGCCCTAGGGTGTGTCTACGAGCCATGTCCAGTAGAGTCTTGTTTATGGGTGTGAAGCACGCCACACTTATAAACAAAAGGCTGCGGGGCATTTAGGAATAATAACCATTTTTCTTCCTCATAGATCGTGCGATAGAGCCATGTTATAAGATTTCCTTTTTCTCTAATTGTATGTTATGATTTTAGCGATGCCGGTAAAGAAAAAAAATGACAGCCGCCCAGAAGGGCAAGACTGCGATAGAAAGGCGGGTTGAACCGAAGCTACTGGCAAATATAGAAGAGGGTGAGTCCCATAATGAGGCTCCATCTCATACCTCTCACATTCCGACTATTTCGGAGGAGCATGAAGGGGCTCCAGCTACAGTGCTTCCAGTTCCTCCACCGGGTGCTTCCGGTTAGCAGATGACCGAGGCTATTCAGTTGTTGACACAACTAGTTGCCGCTCAAGCTCAGTGGCAGAATGCGGGTCTGGGTGATAGATACACTAGTGACAGAGCCCGTGATTTTATGAGCTTGAACCCCCCAGAATTTTTCGGGTCATAGTCGGATGAAGACCCGCAGGGTTTATAGATGAGATGTTGAGGACGCTGAGGATTATACATGCTTCTGATATTGAGTCAGTGAAGTTAGCATCCTATAAACTGCGGGATGTTGCCGTTCTATGGTATAACAATTGGATATCTTCGAGGAAGGAAAATGCACCTTCCCCAGTTTGGCAGGAATTCATTGATGCTTTCATCCGCTATTATTTGCCATCGGAGGTCTGTTGGGCTCGAGCTGATAAGTTCCTGAATCTAAAGAAAGGGAATATGAGCACTCGGGAATATAGTCTTCATTTCAGTTCATTGGCTCGGTATGCTCCGACCATGGTGGCCAATATGGGAGACCGAGTACATCGATTTGTGAGTGGCTTAGGGCCACATTTGATTAAAGACTGCTTGACAGCTTCACTACAGGAAGGGATAGACATCTCCCATATTCAGGCCCATGTCTAGAATTTAGACGAGCAGCAACAACCACAAAGGGGTGAGTGCGATATTGATAGAGGACAGAGCAAGAGGGCCAGATCTGTCGGTTCTAGTAGTGAGTATAGAGGGGGTCAGCGGTAACAGTATTCCAGATATTCGGGCCAGTCCGCGACTAGTGCACCTCTTCGATTTGTGGGCAGGAGATTTGATCGCCCCATTTATTCTGGTCCAGGTCAGAGTTCGAGGGTCTCAGGTCCTCAGTTTGGAGGTGATCTAGTCAGAGGAGACCATCGGTGCCGCGATGTAGTCTGTGTGGTAGATTACATTCAGGTCAGCATCACCGAGTTTCAGATGCTTGCTATGCCTGTGGTCAGGTTGGGCATATGATGCGTGATTATCCATCGATGGGGCGGGATTTGGGGCTCCGGCCTACGGGATCGACGAGTGGTTCTTCTTCGTTCGTACGCCCCGTAGGGCCAGACTCCTCCTTCCGCCGTGGTAGGGGCGGAGGAGGAGCATCCGGTTCGGGTGGCACCCTCGCCCCGTATTTATGCTTTAGCCGGACGCTAGGATCTTGAGTCCTCTCCTGATGTGGTTACAGGTATACTATCCATATTCTCTCATGATGTTTATGCATTGATTGATCCGGGTTCTACAATGTCTTATATCACTCCTTATATTATTGGCCATATTGGGGTGAAACCCGAGCCAATTAAACCTTTCGAGGTATCTACTCCGGTTGGTGATCCAGTAATAGCTAGACAGGTATACAAAAATTGTGTGGTTGTGGTATGTGATCTTGACTACGGCCGATTTGATTGAAGTAGAAATGTTAGATTTTGATGTGATTATGGGCATGGATTGGTTGGCCTCTTGTTATGCTAATGTGGATTGTAGAACGAAAATAGTTCGGTTCCAATTTCTGGGTGAACCAATACTTGAATGGAAGGGTAACACAGCATCCCCAAGATGTAGGTTTATTTCCTACCTTAAGGCAAGGAAGATGATCGCTAAAGGCTATATTTATCATCTAGTCCGAGTTCATGACATTGAAGCACAACCGCCGACTTTTCAATCCGTTCGGGTAGTAAACGAGTTTTCAGATATATTTCCAGATGAACTTTCAGGTCTTCCACTCGAATGAGAAATTGATTTTTCCATTGATGTGCTGCTGGACACTGAGCCTATATCTATAGCTCCTTACAGAATGGCTCCTGCAGAATTAAAATAGCTAAAGGCACAACTGAAAGATTTGCTCGAGAAGGGTTTTATTAGGCCTAGTTCATCACCATGGGGAGCACCTGTCTTGTTTGTAAGGAAGAAAGACGGCTCCCTACGAATGTGCATTGATTATAGTCAGTTGAACAAGGTGACAATCAAGAATAAATATCCACTTTCGAGAATCGATGATTTGTTTGATCAATTGCAAGGTGTCAAGTGGTTTTCAAACATTGATCTGAGATCGGGGTATCACCAAGTGAGAGTTAAGGAGGAAGACATTCCGAAAACTTCTTTTAGAACTAGATATGGTCAATATGAATTTCGGGTGATGTCATTTGGGTTGACTAACGCTCCAGTAGTGTTTATGAATTTGATGAAAAATGTATTCAGGCCTTTCTTAGATCTTTTTGTGATCATGTTCATCGATGATATTCTTGTATACTCTCGGACAGAAGCGGAGCATGCAAACCATTTGCGCATTATCCTTGGGATTCTTCGGGCTCGTGAGTTGTATGCTAAATTTTCAAAATGTGAGTTTTGGCTGAATTCTGTGACTTTTCTGGGCCATATTATCTCAGCTGATGGTATTCGCGTGGATACTCAAAAGATCGAGGCCGTGAGGACTTAGCCAAGGCCTACAACGCATACGGAAGTCCGTAGCTTTCTGGGATTGGCAGGTTACTATAGAAGATTTGTGGAAGGGTTTTCTTCTATTTCAGCACCATTGATGAAGTTAACTCAGAAATCAGTAAAATTTCAATGGACTGATGCTTGTGAGCGCAGTTCTCAGGAATTGAAAGATAGATTGACTTCAGCCCCAGTTCTGACACTTCCAGAAGGATCAGAAGGTTATGTTGTTTATTGTGATGCCTCCGGTGGCGGATTGGGCGGTGTATTGATGCAGCACAGATAGGTTATAGCCTATGCTTCCAGGCAGTTGCGAAAACATGAGAAGAATTATTTGACCCATGATCTTGAATTAGCTACGGTTATTTATGCACTAAAGATGTGGAGACATTATTTGTATGGCGTTCATGTTGATATTTATACAGATCACAAGAGTCTCCAATATATCTTCAAGCAGAAGGAGTTGAATCTTCGGCAGAGGCGATGGTTAGTGTTGTTGAAAGATTATGATGTGAGTATACTATATAATCCAGGGAAAGCAAATGTAGTGGCTGATGCTGTTAGCCGCAAATCTATGGGCAGCCTATGTGATGTTCAGGCAGAGAAGAAAGAATTGGTCCATGAACTCCATCAGCTAGCTAGCCTAGGAGTTCGTTTGATGGACTCGGGCGATACAAGAGTTACCGTCCATAACCTAGTTGTTTTATCTCTAGACATGGAAGTGAAAGAGAGCCAATATGAAGATCCCAAGTTGAGCCACTATAGAGACATACTTTCCCATAAGGAGAAGTCACTATTTGAGATATACTGAGAGATGGGGTTCTCGAGGATCGAGGCGGTGTGTGTTACGAAAGTTGCGGGATTACGTCATCAGATTCTGGAAGAAGCTCATAAATCCCATTATTCTATTCATCCAGGAGCAACCAAAATGTACCATGATCTTAAGTTAATGTACTGGTGGGATGGAATGAAGAAAGATAGAGTACAATTTGTAGCCCAGTGCCCCAATTGTTAACAAGTGAAAATTGAGCACCAAAAACCGGGAGGATTGTTGCAAGTATGGAAATTCCATCTTAGAAATGGGAAGTAATTAATATGGATTTTATTGTAGTCTTACCTTGTCCTCGGCGTAAGTATGACTCCATATGAGTGACTGTTGACAGACTCACGAATCAGCCCATTTTCTTTCAGTCAAAACCATATATTCAGCAGAAGATTATGCAAGGTTGTATCTTAAGGAGATAGTGCGACTTCATGGTGTCCCTACATCTATCATTACCGATAGAGGAGCACAATTTACAGCTAAATTCTGGAAGTCTTTTTAGGAAGGTTTCGGTACTCAAGTGAAGTTTAGCTCAGCATTTCATCCACAAGGCGGTGGGCGAGCCGAACGCACTATTCAGACCTTAGAAGACATGTTACGGGCATGTATACTGGATTTCGGAGGCCATTGGGATGAACATACGCCCTTATCGAATTTGCCTATAATAATAGTTATCACTCCTAGTATCCGGATGGCTCTGTGTGTAAGCTCTTGTATAAAAGGAGATGCAGGTCGCTAATTGGATGGTTTGAAGTTAGGGAGACACAACTGATAGGTCCAGAATTGATTCAGAAAGCGGTGGAAAAGATCAAGATTATCAGAGATCGATTTTTGACAGCAAAAAGTCACCAAAAAATCTTACACAGACAATCACCGACGAAACCTGGAATTTCAAATCAATGATTGGGTATTCCTAAAAGTATCGCCGATGAAAGGTGTAATAAGATTTGTCAAGAAGGGCAAGCTTAGTCCCCGATATATTGGGCCTTATAAGATTGTCCGTACAGTGGGCCAAGTGACTTATGAACTGGACTTACCTTGAACTTGAATTCATCCAGGTTTTTCATGTGTCGATGCTCCGTAAGTGCGTTGGAGATCCTTCCAGGATCATGCCGGTAGATAATGTTCAAGTTATGGAGAAGTTGACTTATGAAGAGGTACCCATTGCCATATTAGATAGGCAAGTAAGGAAACTTAAAAATAAAGAGGTAGCCTCAGTTAAGGTCTTGTGGAGAAACAACAACTGAGAAGAAATGACATGGGAAGCGAAAGAAGACATGAAGTCCAAATATCCACAATTGTTTCCACCCCCAGAAGAGATTCAAGATGAGACGCCATTATCATAAGGTATGTAATACTTTCTGTTTAATGCTTTTGGTCGTTTGTGGCCATATTTGCTTGCCATTGTGTTGTTTCCCTGTGAGGCAATATTATTATGGGTTGTTGTGATAGGATGGTAGTGCCATATTACGGGGGGGGAAAACTACGGCAAAATGTTTGTAGGGATTCCGAGAACTTAACATTCGAGGACGAATGTTCTTGGGGGGGGGGGGGGGGGGGAGTGTTACACCTCGGAAATTTTATGTCGTTGTGTCGGTAAATAACATGATGCAGGTTAATATTATAATGTTCATATGACTATGAGAAGGGTACTTGGTAATTTTAGGGTGCATGCGATAAGATTCGAAGTTATATGCATTGGTGAAATAATGTTTGATAAGGACAAGTGAAGTATAGGTGGTGTTTGGAAAGGTTTTGCAAAGTACCGAGCTAATGTTGATTTAATAATGTCTTGAGGAAGAGTTATAATGCTCCTTAGATTATTAATGAAGTGTCAAACAAGTGTTAACAAGGTCCCATAAGGATTGGAGATCAACCGGAATGACGAGCACAAATTCGGAAGGAAGGAGAGTTATACGACCCATTATATAAGTATAACTTTATAAAGTCCGTATAATTGGACCGTATAATAGTCACGATGAGGGTGATCTTTGGAGGGTATTATACGGTCACTTATACGGTCGTATAAGTTACGGACAAGCGGGTCCGTATAATCTTCGTGTTTTATTTTTTTATAAAGATGACCGCAAAGTCTTATTTCTTATTTCTCATTTCTCATTCCCTCCACACTTATTGAAACCTCTAGAGCCCTCTACACATCTTGCTAACACAAATTCAAGAGAGATCAAATACCAAAAATTAGTGGAATCAAGTGCAAGGATGCTAGCTAGGGTTATGGGAACCTAGAAATTCTTTTGGAATTGAAGTTGGGATTTTATCCAAGTGAAGTATTTTCATCCAAATACCATTCCTACATAATCAAAGGTGAGTTTTGTATTCATTTTACGTTAATAAGATTGTTGAATGGTTGAATGACTTGGATTGAGGAAGAAGGTAGAATATGGAGTTCAAATATGGAAATAGTGGCATTCTTGAATAGTGACTTGACTTGAATGATTGTTCTTGA
Source organism: Lycium ferocissimum (assembly GCF_029784015.1). Taxonomy (NCBI): domain Eukaryota; kingdom Viridiplantae; phylum Streptophyta; class Magnoliopsida; order Solanales; family Solanaceae; genus Lycium; species Lycium ferocissimum. The sequence goes on from NC_081350.1 coordinate 6,844,013, forward strand.
CATGTTATGGATATAATCTTGTTATGAATGATATTAAGGATTTTAAGGAAACATTATATGTGAATGAATGTGACGTTGGGTGGTAACTAGGGTTATGGATGACTTTGAGAGGGAATTTTGAGAATCGAATAATGCCTAGCTTAACAAAGTTTATTGATTATGATATTATGAGTGTTGTTATTGATATTTGGTAGTTGTTATATTATATGGAGAAATTTCTAGAAACAAAGGAAGTGCTTATTTCGCTAGCCCTTAGTTGCCTTAGTTTAGCTTCAAGTATGTTTCCGGTTATCTAATCTTAATACAAATTCTCTTGAATGTAGAATTGTGAGTATTGGAGGGGAGCACTTAGTCGGTAAAGCTAGAGCGACGTAAAGGTATGTAAGGCTAGTCCCTTTCTTTCAAAGGCATGACTTTTATTTTGTGATTGTTACACCTTGGAAAATTCCCCGTTAGCGTACAGTGAATAGGCCATCGAAGGGTATAATGTATACGATTTTTGGTGAGCGAGAGATAGCATTTGAGGGTCCTAATTAAGACTTCCAAAGACATTCGAGGTAAGAGGAGAAAGTTGTTGAGGAAAGCGAGTCACATGTTGTGAATCGGATAAGAATTTCGAGTATTGAGTTAAAAACGTTCTAATAATGCCTTGAGGAAGAGTTATAACATCCCTTAGAATGGTAATAAAGTGTTGAACAAGTGTTAAGAAGGTTCCATAAGGATCAGAGATCAAACGAGTCGATGAGAACAAGTCTCGGAAAAGCTGAGGGGCAAACATTCGGCCGGACATGCGGCGAGTATAAAATCTACGGACCGTTGTCCGGCGAATCCGGCCCGAATGGTATGTTTCCCCTAGACC
>NC_081350.1:6844971-6857680 GCF_029784015.1 Lycium ferocissimum
GTGACGGAGAAAGAGACAACCGACCCTGCAGGGCCCAAAGGGGGGAAAAATAATGGATATTTTAAACACAGTGGCCGAATACGATATCGCCGGAAGCCACTACGTGGACGAATACGAATATTATCGAGCCCCACGTGGCCGAATACGGATAATGTTCAAATGTGTATAAACAAATACGACACTATGATAGGTATATGTATGTGTTATGATGAATGCGAGATGATGATTAGTTTTGTTAAGATCATGATATGCTTATGTGACGTATAATGATGTTAAGGATGATACCGAGCCTAGATGGTCGGGTACGTGATGGTACTGCACTGTAAACTATTGCATATGTAAATATGTGGATGTAACAAGTGTATCATTAGAAGAATAAAGGGCGGTAAAAGCATACGGTGAATGCTAAAAAGGTATTATGAGAAATGGACAACTCCTTTATCTTATGCTATCCCTTATGTTCCTATCACGTATATTATTATTGCTCATGCTTTTACATACTCAGACATATTTCTGTACTGACGTCCTTCTTTCGACGCTCGTGCTCATGCCCACACAGGTAGACAGTGAGACGCGCCGCGATCCAGTATTTACCGGCCAGATCGACAGAGCCCTCCTTTATTCCGGTGAGGTGCTATTTTGAGACAAACATTTTGTGTACATATATTTTGGGCACGACGGGGGTCCTGTCCCATCCATATGTCTAGTACTCTAGTAGAGGCTCGTAGATACGTATGTGTGGGTAGTATGGTCTCACAAATCTCTCATATGTATACACACGTATGTACATTACCATTTTGACAACCTAAAGGGCTGATGTCTATAAAGTAAATATGTTTTAAATGAAAGTCTTTTTCTATGATTATGAATGATGAGAAATATGAATGAAGGCAGGATAAGTAATAGAATGAGTAGTGCTCGGTGGTTATCTCCGGGTACCCGTCATGGCCCTAGTCGGGTCGTGACAGTGATTCCTTTCCTATATTCCCATGATCTTCTAACATCCTAAAAGATGAAGGCTAAAGGTTCTTGAGGGCTCTTATGAGATAGAGATGAGCTACGTTCCATGACAATGATGATGATAATGATGCTATGATGAGCTCGATATTCTTATCTTTATGATTTCATTGATGCAGCTTGCTGTTAGTCTCACCTCACGTTACTAGTTCCTTCGTGCAGAGACTCGACGATCATGACTATTCCATAGCATAATCGGAGGTTACCGACCTTACGTCACTCTGACAGAGTTGTAACTTTCACTTGAGCTCTCATGCATGCTTATGTTTTTTTTTTATGTATGATCACACCGTACTTAAATGGCCGGGCAGTATATGTGAATGAATGCGACGTTGGGTGGTAACTAGGGTTATGGATGACTTTGAGAGGGAATTTTGAGAATCGAATAATGCCTAGCTTAAAAAAGTTTATTGATTATGATATTATGGGTGTTGTTACTGATATTTGATAGTTGTTATATTATATGGAGAAAGTTCTAGAAACAAAGGAAGTGCTGCCCAATTTTCGCTAGCCCTTAGTCGCCTTAGTTTAGCTTCAATTTTCGCTAGCCCTTAGAAACAAAGGCATGACTTTTATTTTGTGATTCCTTTCCTATATTCCCATGATCTTCTTACATCCTAAAAGATGAAGGTTAAAGGTTCTTAAGGGCTCTTATGAGATAAATATGAGCTACGTTCCATGACAATGATGATGATAATGATGATATGATGAGCTCGATATTCTTATCTTTATGATTTCATTGATGTTGCTTCTTGTTGTTAGTCTCACCTCACGTTACTAGTTCCTTCAGGGTGAGACCTGACGATCATGACTATTCCATAACATAATCGGAGGTTACCGACCTTACGTCACTCTGATAGAGTTGTAACTTTCACTTGAGCTCTCATGCATGCTTATGTTTTTTTTTTTTTTTGTATGATCACACCTTACTTAAATGGCCAGGCAGTATAACACTGCGCCGCCCTATAGGCGGCCGGGCAAACACACCACTGCAGTGGGCATCTTACACCTCAGACGCGGGAGGTCTCGACGCAAGCTAATGATGATCACACCGTACCTATATGGTCGGGCAGCTTATATACGTATGATATGATATTATTTTTTTTACTATAAAAGTTAGCATGCATGACTCCGCCTAAAGAGGCAACCAGCTACAGGTTTGCTCCTCACTTTATGTTTCCTTATGTCTTTATTATGCTGTTGTGCATGCTTTACATACTCAGTACATTGTTCGTATTGACGTCCCTTTATTTATGGACGCTGTGTTTATGCCTACAGGTAGACAGAGAGACGGTGTAGACACTTAGGAGCTTGTACAGCGGGTTTGCAGGAGCACTCCATTACTCCGGAGTCGCCATTCCTTGGTATATTCTTTTGCATACATGTTGGGGCATGGCGGGGTCCTGTCCTGTCCCCATGATTCCAGAATTCTAGTTCGAGGCTCGTAGATACTTATGTGTGGGTTGTAGATGCCATGTGATTATCTTCATTGTATATTTTGTACATCATTTTTGTAGCCTCGTGGGCTTATGCATATATACATATCTTGGGAGATATTTGAAGGTTGTTTCATGATAAGTCTTGTGTCGAGAGCACTATATGCCCAGATTGAGTATGATAGATAGCTTGATAAATAGTGGTCGGTAGTCAGATCTGGGTACCCTTCTTGGCCCACTAGTTGGGTCGTGACATTAAGGATGTCGAAGAAGCATTATATGTGGATGAATATGACGTTGTGTTGTAATTATGGTTATGGATACCCTTGAAGGGGAATTGTGAGAATTAGATAATGCTTAACTTGAAGAGGTTTATTGATTATGATATTGTCGGTGTTATTGATGATGTTTGGGAATTGTTTATTATATGGAGGAAGGTGTTGAAACAAAGGAAATGCTGCCCGATTTTCATTAGCTCTTAGTTGCTTTAGCTTAAGCTTAAGTATGTTTCCGATTGTCTAATCTTAGTACAAATTCTCTTGAATGTAGAATCGTGAGCTTAGAAGGAAAGAGTCTAGTCGATAAAGTTGAAGAGACGCAAAGGTATGAAAGGCTAGTTCCCTTCTTTTAAAGGCATGACTTCTATACTATGATTTCTTCTCTATATTTCTATGACCTTCTTACATCCCAATGATGAAAGTTAAAGGCTCCTAAGAGCTTCTTATGAGATAGAGATTAGATATGTTACTTGATAATGATGATGATAATGATTCTTTCATGAGTTGATAATCCTATGTCTATGATTTCATTGATGTTACTTCTTATTGTTGTTTCACCTCATGACATTGGTCCTTCCAAGGTGAGGCATAGCGAGGATAACTATTCCATAATGTAATCGGAGGTTCCCAACCTTACGTCATTCCGATAGAGTTATAGCTTTTACTTGAGGTCCCATGTATGCCTCATATTATGTATATGTATGATAACACCGCGCCGCCCTATAAGCGGCCGGGCAGACACACTACTGCAGTGGGCAGCTTACGCCCTGGATGCGAGAGGCCTGGACACGGGCTAATGATGATCACACCGTAGCTATATGGTCGAGCAGCTTATATATGTATGATATGATATTATTTTTACTATAACAAGCAAATAGCATGCATGACTCCACCTTTAAGAGGCAATCGCTATGTGTTTGCTCTTCATCTTATGCTCATTTATTCCTTTATTATGTCGTTGTACATGCCTCGACATACTCGCACATTGTTCATACCGACATTCTTTCTTTTGGCGGATGTTCGTGTTCATGCCTCACGTGTAGACAGGAGACGGCGCAAACGCTGGGAGCCGACTGCCAAATTTTGTGAGTGCTCCACTACGCCAGAGTCGCCATTCCTTGGTATATTATTTTGTGTACATCGTGGGGCATGGCGGGGTCCTGTCCCGTCCTTATGATTTCAACACTTCAGTCAGAGGCTCGTAAATGCTTATGTGTGGGTTGTAAGTGCTATGTGACCTCTTCATTGTGTACTCTACGCATCATTTTGGTAGCCTCGTGGAATTATGCGTATATACATGTGATGGGAGATATTTGGAGATTGTTTCATGATAAGTCTTGCGTTGAAGTTGATATATGTCCGGGTTGAGTATGATAGATAGCACGATGAGTGGTGCTTGGTAGTCAGCTCCGGGTACCCGTCATGGCCCACTAGTTGGGTTGTGACACCTTATCTCCAGTTTTATCTTCCATTACTAAAGAATTACTAAGGGAAAGAGAAATCTCTGATGATTAGGAACAAGGAATTAGCAAGACTTACCACTAAGAGTTTTCTCCAATAATCTTCTAAAACAGTCACCAAGAGCTCAATTTTTGAAATGGAAATAAATGATAGACTAAGGGCTTATTTAATACACATTTAATGAAATAACAGGTCCATTACCACTGCAACATCGCCCAAATGTCGACCGTTGGGACGGTCTGGGCCAAATCATACTTGGCCGGCCCAGCGGCCATCATGCCGCAACAGCGGTGCCGCATTGGCGGACACCAGGTACTAGAACCCAATAATTTTCCGAAGTCTCAATCGAAATCCCGAACCACTCCCGAGGCTATCTGCTCACAAACCACATACACAGACCCACATAAAATACGCTATGAATGCACACGTGGCCTCAGAATTTCCAACGGAGGTCTCGTTGACAGAGTCAGCCCCTTATACCTCATTTCCAATTTCCCAACCCAAGTCCCAAAATGCATCTGTGTGTATTGGGAACCGAATCAGATATATACACAAGTTATAAACGACCATCTGGAGCTCTCGGAATTGACATAATTTTGAAAAAAGGTCGGTTTACCCAAAAGTCAACTTTGGGTCAACTCTTTTTCACTTTAAGCCCATATTTCACAAAAAGTCGCCGAATCTAATCTAGACTACTTGGGAAGCGCATCAACTGTCCCCTCGAGTCAAAATGAGCTAACCAAGCTCGGAAAAAGGGGCGAAAATGCTGAAAAGACTATAACAACCAAACGGGTCATTACAATTTCTTTGTCAATATTGATTTATGGCAATTGTTCAGTATGGCTTTGAAATTATGCTCTTCTTCAAACATGGTTGGCTAACGGACCAATCATAATCCAAATGTATAATTCAGCTAGTGTTTTGCCTCATGAATTTTTAATTAATCATATTTGAATCATGCATTCCAAGAAGCACAACATATCACCCCAGTAGTTTAATTTATAATTGTTAGCATTCCAGCAAGATACGTGCCTTTTCCTTTTTTAACGTATGTTGATTACATATTTCAAACTACTAACCAATATAACATTTATCATGTCGTTTAGCATGACTACTCGGAAAATTATTTTAAATTCTTAGCAGAAATGGAAAATCCTAATTATCCATTCCGCATCTTATTGTGCTGTTTATTCTTTTTCGATTTAGAAAGCCAAATAGGAAAAGAAAGTTTGTAAGAAGATTGAGGTGGTAGGGTTAAACTTAGTGGCAGGACTTCCAATTTGTTTTTCATTTATTTTTGTCATAAAATTACTAATGCTACGATTAGCAAACACGCGGGGCCTCTTTGTATTTTTAAAAACTTCGGAGTTAAGTTTTAACTAGCAAAAAACCAACGAATTTAGGCTCCAATGGATCGATCTTCACCAGTCATCTTCCCCCAAAATCCATTCTTTGGTCTTCCCGCTTCCTGAAATTACAAAAAAAACTTGACGAAATCCTAGATACATTAGCAGTAATTTGAAGTTCTTGAATATCCCCTTCTTCAACTTCCCTTGAAAGTTGTGATTTCAAGATTTGCTTTACCTTGAAGAGATATATAGTTATGGAACCCTACTTTTATCCTTTTTTTGATTTTTCGGATTTCAGTTTGTAATATTTCCTTTTTTGTTTGAGTTTCACAATTTGTATTTTCAAATTTTCATTATAGTCATGGATAGGTTGAAAACTCTCGATAAAGATAAATCGGAAAGTAAAAAATCTCTTGACAAAGGTACATCGAAAAGTAAAACATCTCTTGGGAAAAGTAAATCGGCGGGGGATTCCGCTCGAAATAACAGGCAAAGGCGAAAAAGATTGAGAGTGGAGGAGGAAGTAATGTAAGATGACTTTGTGTTGAGTAATTTTATGAATAAATTAAAAAAAGATTCTAATTTACGAGTAGAAGAAGAAAAGAATGGTGATGTTGAGGAAGAAGATATTGTCGAAAAAGAAAAAAAAACATAATGATGTTCAAGAAGAAGAGGTGGTGGAAAATAATGTTCAAGATGAAAAATAAAAGGATGTGAAAAACATATTTGATGGTGATGAAGAAAAAGGTGAAGAAGAAAAAAAACATGTTGAAGAAGAAGAAGAAGAAAAAGAAGAAGAGGAGGAGGAGGAAGAAGAAGAGGAGGGAGAAAAAGAAAAAGATGGAGAAAAAGAAGAAAAACAAACAATGCCGATGAGATGGCCATAGACCTCGGAAGTTATGGGTTAACCACCCAGAGGGCTAAGTATGGTGGTACTTTAACTGGGAAGATCTCATTAATGTCTAGGATGATAGTTTTTTTTTTTTTTTTTTTTTGAAAAATTGGATATTATCAATGATCAAGAACTTACCGAATTTTTTCAACCCTCCTGTTTTGACCACTTCTTGTCAATGTTAAGAGAATGGAATGGATTAAATGGTCCATTCTCTTCTTCTTCGTAGTTACAAAGAATGAGAAGAAGCATGATATGTGGTTTGAGTGGAGGGATTGCAATGTTATTTTGGCTTGAGGGAGTTTGTACTGGTCATAAGTCTGAATTGCAGAAATTATCCCAGTGGTGAAAAGCTGCAGACGATTTGTAGAAAAGGTGAGAATTTTTCGAATAAACTAAAATATAATACCATGGGGTTAGCCACGGCTGAGCTGCTGAAATTGATTCACAAGATGGTATTTTGACCAATACATAGAAGTTTAAGACTGTAATGGTTGTATTTATCCATACCATCATGTTGGCATGCGATGCTGTAAAAAAGATGATAAGAAGTGGATCACCATGGCGGCCAATATAAAATTCTTTAACAAATATGCATGGGGCAAGGAATGCTTCAACACTGACTCTTGATAATTTTAAAAAGGTGGACATTCAGAAGATTTATAAACTATCTTGTGACAAAAAGGAACCACCACAGTATGCTTTTATGGCTACTCCTTGACTTTCATTGTAAGTATTTTAGTACAAACCAATATGCAGATTATGTTATTATAGATTGGTGATTGCTTATGAGTCTATCTTATTGCTTATTCTACTTATATATTTACAATAGGAATGGGCATACAAAGCTTTATCATTTATTGGGAAAACTACTGCCCTATCTAAATAACGTCATTTGCCAATTTCAAGAAGTTTGAGATGGCGCACGAAGGATGTGCCCGAAGCTGTTGATCCTTTCAAAAATCCAATTGTTAGCCATGAGGTAATGATACGAACCTATTAGTCTATTAGAATTTAGGTTGGTGACTGACTATTAGTCTATTAGAACTTAGGTTGGTGCTTTTCTATTCAGATTTAATCTGTTGTTGTTTTTGTTAACATGAGGTGGTGATATTTTTTTTAACACCGATGATGCGGTGAAGAGGAAGGAATACTTTTGTTAACATGAGGTGGTGATATTTTTTTAACACCGATGATGCAGTGAAGAGGAAGGAATACTTTATAAATCTTGTAGATTATGACAACGAAGTATCGAACCCGAATATTGATGCCATAAAGAGGGAGATTAGTGGTACTCATAAATTTCGCGTGAAAAATGAGCTTCCATCTGGTTCTCGGGATGAACATGATCATGATCAAGAGAAAGATTAAGATCAAGATCTTGGAGAAGTGGGTAAAGAAATGTGCAACCATTATTGTCACGACCCAATTTCGCTAAGTCTCACGGGCACCTACCATTTCCCACCTTGGTAGGCGAACCCTTTCCCAAATCATCAATTTAAACCACAATAAAGTAAATAGAGCAGAATAAGTAGAAGCCTGAAATCATAAATAATCATAAATGCGGAATATAAGTAAAATCCCAAAGGAGCTGGTCTGACTCATACAAGAGAAACTAATTAATGTCTAGAATATACAAGTCTCAAATACTAAACATATCTTTCTGAATGGAAGAAAATAAAGACAGGGATAGAGGAGTCTCCATGCCGCGACTCGTCAGATGCTCAGCCTCGATACTCACAAGCCAGGTCTCGAAAATTATTCTCGAAAGTAGAAGCGGAACCTCTCTCAAACTCTACACCCCGAAAAGGAGTGTAGCAAGGTAGCATCAGTACAAACAACACGTACTGAGTAGGTATCATAGCCGACAATAGTTAGTTAACATATATAAAGGAAGAGACTGAAGAATAGACATGCTCACAATCAGGTATACACACCACACAGTCCAATAATAACAAGTACATAAGGATCAATAACCGAATCATAGCCTATGGTGAAGCACCTAAACACAAGTCTTGCCAAATATTTCCACGATTCCACAGAATAACCATAAACACTAGCCTGGCCAACAATGTCACTCCCGATCCTCAAGTCTCAACCTAGGAAAAAGTCTCTACTCCTCGAATCCGATCAATTTTTGAATATACATTAATCATGCAGACGACAATTTCATATGAGTAAACAACCAGGAAGTCAATAATCACAAGCACCGTACAATACAATAAGTAACCACAACCAGAAGTCAGAAGTATGAGTGAATGAAATATGAATGGAATGCAATGCAATGATACACACATGCTCCAAGCAGATGATGTCTACGCTCCGACAATCATGACCCATGGGGGACCCGCGAAGCCCATGTACCGCCGCGCGCACAAGACAGCCCATCCAAGTCGTTGTTGCGAACGCAACCCGATGTATACATTTATGTGTTCGTACATGCAACCCGATCCAATATATATATATCTGTGTGTGTGTGTGTGTGAGTATACACACAACCCGATCCAATTTATGAATATGAATCCATGCATGATATCAATGCCAACAAGAGTATATCAATGACAACCGCGCCACACATGGACACATATCCCTATATCGAGATCAATATCAATTCCTTCCTCTTCACAAGTCAGTAACCAATAACTAAGAGATATAGGTTCACCACCCCGAATAAGTCACTAAGTATTCATATCAGAGTATCATGAAAGATGAGAATGACTGCAATGCATAATATCAATGAATGATGACAACAAATCAAATCAATCGTGCCACACATGGACACATACCTTAATCACAGTATCAATATCATAACTTTACTTCCTTTCCTTTCCAACAACCTCAACGATGATAAATAAGCTTTCTAAGTCATAAGACAATCAATAAGCATCAAATCTAGAATCAATCACATGGCGACAAGCCATCAAATCACAATAAGGCAACAACTTAATAGAACACAATAAGGCGACAAGCCATAGTCAACAACAATACCAACCTAAGAATCCATCCCAACTTCATACCCAAAGGTATAACATGTTATCTCTGACAATCACTAACTCTAAATATGCTTTACTGACCGAAGTCTAACCACAAGGTAAGCCCTAACCTACTTGGAAAGCCGAACAGGAGCCACGAACCATCAACCTTAGCCGCGCCCTTTCCTTGCGCCTCCAAATACTCTGAGTCTAATCATATTCGAGTTCTACATTAGAAATCAAGAAGAACAATACCTATATTGCTATACTTCTAGTTTAGGTCAAATCCAACCTATGGAAATTTGGAAAACGGGCCCACAAGGGTAAAATGGGACATTCTAAGGTGGAATATGCAATTCAAGTCTAGATGATCAAAACCCACTAAATAATTTCTAGATTAAGCTAAATTCGGATGTAAAGTGAAACCACCAAATTTGGGTATAATACCTAACTCTTTAGTCCACAAATTAACCCCTAATAATGGAAGATATAAGCTTAAAAACAATGAATAAATCAGAACCTATGCTTATACTAGCCCCCATTTTCATCAACAATTTCTATTTAGGAAGTCTAAAGCCCATTTTAAAAATTTCTCATACTTTTCCTCTTTGATTCTAGTGATTTCTAGCATGGATTAATGATTTGAAAAGGTAAGTAATGAATTATAAGGCAAGGATCTTACCTCTATGAAGAATCAGACCAAAAGCTCTCAAAATCGCCCCAATATGCTTAGAAAATGATGAAAGGAAGTGATAATGGTTTTAACTCAAGAAGTAAGGGAAAATAATCCCGACATCGGCTGCAGCGGTCAAGGAATCACGCTGCAGCACACATGCTATGGTAGCCACAAGCCCATTATGGTGGTCAACAATAAAACTACAGGGCCGCTATAGCGGTACCCTTTACCGCCATCGGGAGCACTCTAGCACAGCTAGCTAGCCGCATTATGGCGGCTCGCTACAATCTCACAAAGCCCACTATAGCCGTCAGCCCCTCGCTACAGCGGGGTACTCTACGGCGTTCTGGTGCAACTGCAGTGGACACCAGACACCAGATTTTTTTTTAAATTTTGGCAATTCTCAACACGAAATTCGACTATCACCCGAGGCCCCACAGATACATAACAAACATGCAGGCACACTTTAAAACATACTACGAATTCATCTGTGGCCTCAAAAATTCCAACGGAGGTCTATTTGACCAAGTCATCCCAAATGGCCTAAAGCCAACTTTCCAACCCAAGTCGTAAAATGCTCCCAAGTGCATTGGGAACCGAACCAAGCATACCACAAGGTAATAAATGACCATCCGAACCTCTCGAAATTGACAAAATTTTAAAAAAGGTCCATTTACCCAAAAGTCAACTTTGAGTTACACAGTTTTCACTGAAAGGCTCAAGTTTTCAAAAGTCACACTAGAACTCGACCGATGACCTTGGAAATCATGCCACCTATCCCTGTGGGTCAAAATCATACTCATAGGGCTCGGAGAAGGGTCAACAGGGATAAATAGGTCATAAATGCTATAAAACGAGTTGTTACATTGATCTTGGGCCGAGTGTTACTGAAAATGATGTCTCATCATGGATCTCTTTCGGCGGTGGGAACATGTGTGGGTACTTGGACATCATATTTTCTTCTGCTTTCCAAGTCATTTCTTCTCGGTTATTATTTCTCCATAAGACCTTGACTGAAGCTACTTCTTTATTTCTAAATCTCTGTAATTGCCTCTCTAATATGGCAACGGGTACCTCTTCATAAGCCAACTTTTCCATCACTTGAACATCATCTACAGGGACGATCCTAGTAGGATCTCCGACACATTTTCATAGCATTGAGACATGGAAAATCGGATGGACTGAATCGAGTTATGAGGGTAAGTCCAATTCATAAGCTATTTGATCCACCTTGTGGACAATCTTGTAAGGGCCAATGTATCGAGAACTCAATTTTCCTTTCTTACCAAATCTTATCACGCCTTTCATTGGTGATACCTTCAGGAATACCTAATCATTCACTTGGAATTCTAAGTCTTATTGACTTGGTCATCCGCATAGGATTCGGCGACTTTAGCAAGATAGATTTACGGCGGCTTTTAATAATCGATCTCGGATAGCCTTGACCTTTTTCACTGCGAGTTGAATCAACTCAGGGCCTATTAGCTATACCTCTCCTATTTCGGACCACCCAATTGGGGATCTACACTTTCTTACATATAGAGCTTCATACGGGGCCATTTGAATACTGGAATGATAGTTGTTGTTGTATGCGAACTCAATGAGGGGTAAGTGGTCATCCCAACTACCACCAAAATCTGACACACATGCCCGTAACATATCTCCTGTCCGAATAAGACGTTCGGCTTGTCCATCGGTTGTGGATGAAACTCCGTGCTAAGCTTCACCGAGTACCCAAACCTTCTTGAAAGGACTTCCAGAATTTAGCAAGAACTGTGCTCCTCTGTCTGTGATAATAGATATCGGGACACCATGAAGTCAGACAATCTTTTTGAGATACAATCTTGCATAATCTTCCGCCGAGTATGTGGTTCTGACTGGAAGAAAATGAGCTGCTTTTGTGAGTCTGTCCACGATCACCCATATGGAATCATACTTGCTTCGGGAGCGAGGTAAACCTACAATGAAACCCATGTTGATCACTTCCCATTTCCAGGTTGGAATCTCCATAGCTTGCAATAATCCTCCTGGCTTTTGATGCTCGATTTTCACTTGTTGGCAATTCGGACATTGAGCTACAAATTCTGCTATGTCTTTCTTCATTCCATCCCACTAATACATTAGCTTAAGATCGTGATACATCTTTGTCGCTCCCGGATGAATAGAATACCGAGAATGATGAGCTTCTTCTAGAATTCGACGACGCAATTCCGTAACATTTGGAACACATAACTTGTCCCGGTATCTAAGAAATCCATCTATAGAAATTTCAAACGGCGACTTCTCCTTCTCATGAAGTGTATCTCTATAGTGACTTAACTGAGGATCTTCATATTGGCTCTCTTTCACTTCCATAGCTAAGGATGAAACAGTTGGGTTATTAATACCAATTCCAACAATGTCTGAATCAATTAAATGAACTCTAAGGTTGGCTAGCTGGCAGAGCTCACGAATTAATTCTTTCTTCTCTGAAGGAACCTCATATAGGCTACCCCTTGATTTGCGGATAAGTGCATCCGCTAGTACATTTGCCTTTTCGGGGTGGTATAAAATGCTCACATCGTAATCTTTCAGTAGTTCTAACCACCCATTTTCTTAGTAGATTTAACTCTACCTTGAAACTATATT
>NC_081350.1:6857780-6878787 GCF_029784015.1 Lycium ferocissimum
GAAGCCTTTTGAGTTGGATTCTTAAATGGACTTGGCTACCGAAATTTTGACATTTCCCTGTAAATATACCATGCCACCAAGTTTAACTTGGCCGATTTCAATCAACAACAATCCCGGGAATACAACCCGGCCAAACTAACAACATTACCAACAATTATACTAGCAACACTTATAACATTCAATTTCAACTCACACAATATTCAAACAATTCAATCAACATACCACTTCACCCAACACCTTCCAATCTCAACAAGAACGATAACGACTTAATTCTTTCTTCCGAATCCAAATACTTCGTCAACAATTCCATACGCTAACGACATTATTTCCATCAACTCAAGCAACAATGTTAACATTTCATTATGCTCTAAATCAGCCCACAACAACTACGACTTCCATTTGAGTCATCAAACCTTCATTTTCCTCACATAATCTACAACAATCAACAACCAAAATACTATATAAAATAAATTCATTATATTCTACCAAAAACAACCCTACACGGCCAAGTCTCAATTTACAAAACTCAATGAATTCCATTCATTTCTTCATACCAAACATATGCAAACCATCCATAACAACATCGACCAAACATGCTAAATAAATTAGTTTTTCACTTCCATATCATACAACATATACACGGCCACACCATACAATACCATACTTTCATGAACTTCATTCCCTTCTACATATCACAACATACATAAACACCTATAATGTATGAAAACAAGCATGAAATCTTACCTCCTCTTCTCCACTTCTTTACTTCGGCTAGGGCAATGAATCATGCAAACGGATGCCTTGCTTGCTCCAACAACTAGCTCATGTTAACAAGGACCTTCTAATTAGTAGGAAGACAAGGAGAAAATTATTTCTCACCATCAAACTTAGGGACCATTCGGCCAGCCTGCTTGGCCGAGTGGTTGCCTTCCTCTCTTTTCTCTCTTTCTCTCCAAACTTCTTGAATTTTCTTGAAGTTAAAATGATGAATTGGTCCCTTTTTCATGACTTGGCCATATATATATATTGCATGGCACATGGCCGGTCATGTGCATATATTTTTTTTCAAATTTTCTAGATTTTTCTAGGATGAACAAAAGATGAAGATGATTAATTCATCTTCTTTTATAAGCTTGCATTATAATTCCATGTGGCCCATGGCCCACCTATATTATATGGCCACTTGGTCTTTAATTTCATGAAATGGCCAACTTCCTATAATTAACTTTTGGCCCCAAATTTTCCTTAATATCTCCTCCCAACATAATTCATAAACGACTTACGTCTTAAAACAAAGTCGAAAATGGTCTTGTCCTTAACTTCCCGCGATTGTCCTAAAATATTCCGACGTACAAAATGCGGGATATAACATCCTTGGCCATAAGCTCAGCCAGTGAATGGTTGGGCAACCCATGAACAACATTGATAGCCTCAGCACCAACCTTTATGTTGACCCCTCTAATAGTGATCTACAGCTCTGAGGCAGTCCAATCAATGGCAGAGAGCATGGCATAAAATTTCCTAACCCAGTTGCAGTTAATATCACCTAGCATCTCTACTAACGGACCCCAACCCATGTGATGTAGGAGTTGAAAGAACTCCGAGGCCAGCTCCTCCACCCAGTCCATAAGAAAGGCCCGCTCATGGAGCAGGACCTTAGTCTATTGTTTCATGTAACGCCTCCTGTAAGCATGGGAGGTGAACCTAACATATGTGAGGCCAACTGGTGGTTGTTGTTATGGTTGTTGTTGTTATTGTTGTTGTTGTTTTTGTGGATTCGCCATAGCAAAATGAGAGAGTTAACCTATAAAGGGAAGATTGAGTTAGGATAATGTGGCACATAGATTACACAGTGGTAGGGCATGTATTATTAAGCAAAATGATTTTCTGCCTCAGGCAGTTTCGCTGCGGCGAAGCCGCCATACCTACCAAAGGACCGCTACAGCGCACAAGGCCCTGCCATGGTATCGCCCCATCGCTGTAGCGATCTCGCTAAAGCGAGCAGGTGCCCCCTGCAGCGGGTACCTCCCAAAGATAATGTCGCTCCCAGTGACACACCATCGCCAGAGCGGTACCGCTGTTGCGATGGGTGGTCCACCGCAGCGGACTCGTCTTCTCCAGTACGAAACCCTCAAAGTCCAACTTTTAGAAAACCCAAATTTTCACCATAGTTTCCACATTTTTTGCAAGGATCAAGTTCTATGATAGCATGCATGACTCTTACAACCTATAACACCCTATTCCAACTACAATGAGCACCAAAATTTTGAGCAAGAACATTAAAAATTGCACCACTACCAAACATTCCCACCCCAACATAAACCACCCCATTTTGAGCAGATCTTTAGTATAAAGTGATGATAGGACAATGTGAATGACGAAATAACCTTCCATAACCCAAGAACTCCCCACCCCAAGGAAACAAAACCCTTGTTCAAGGACCAAATTTTTTGCCATTATCTAGCAACTTAAGCATGGAAATTTTGAAATAGAAGGCCATAACCAAGTTGTAGAACAACAAAAGAGAGTACATATCTTGAAATAGTAAGAGATTTGCAAGCTTTGCCACAAAAATGAGCCTTGGGCTACAAGAGGTTTTTTCTTTTTTAATTTTTAGAATGGGAGTGGTGTATTAAGAAATGAAAGGGGGTAAAGTGGTTAAAAAGGGACTGGGGAGGGAGATGAGGGGTCTAAGTAGTGGAATAGGGGGAGAACATTCGTAGGAGGGGAGTAGTTTTTCGGTTATGGGGAATGAATGGGAAATGAGGGGGGGGGGGGGGGCGGGGTGGGGAGAACTGAATTCACCGCAGTTTTAAAACTTCCAGAGTACTAGAGGTTGGCTGACCGCTATAGGGGGCTGCACTTTTTCCAACCGTGTTGTAAGCGATAATTCAAAATCTTGCCTCATATGGTGTAAGGGCTACGAGCGTGACCATCACCCCACCCGACGCCGCTCGGGGACGAGATGGTTTAATTGGTGTCTGGTGTAATGATCCACCCGGTCGTCATTTAATACTTAGCAAAACCCATGCCCAATCTAGGTCTATGATCTTAAATAGGAAGCCTCATGGCATGGTTAAAGGATTAATAGTGGGAGAAATCAGTTTTGAAAAGATTTGAAAGTCGTGGGCCCGAGCGGAGGATGGTCCGCTATAGCGACTAGAGTACCGCCAAAGCAGTCTCGCTATAGCGAACCGACGTCCGCTGTCCAGTGGACGTATTTTTCTATACTCAGTTTTATATTTCACCCTCCGTTTTAATAAAAGACTCTCCAAGGCTGCTATTAGGTTTTCACAAGAAGAAAAGCCCTTGACACCAAGAAAAGAGGCTTCTCCAAAATTCTCCACATCTTTCCCTACAACCATTATCTCTCACTGATTCGGATAAGGGCTAGGAGGGTGAGCATTTCACGCTAATTCAAATAGTTATTCTTCATCGATGTAGGTTACGATTTACTTAGTTAGACTTTGATTAGTGAATCGTATTCACGTATAAAGTTGATGGGAGATTGCATGATTACGTCTTCGGACACGGAGTTTAGATGGATATATTCACAATTTAATGAAAGTTCGGTGCAATAGTAATTAGGGTAACAACGAGTATGTATTTGGGTACTGAGGGCTACTATTATGATGTTTACGCATTACGGAATAGGAGGAGATTATATGTCATGGTTAAAAAGGGGTATTTCGTTATTTAGAGTAATTATCCTTAGGTATATTTGATTCCGTATTTATTGTCAAGTACATTGCAATATTCATATGATTGTTATTCTTTGTTAATAAAAAGGATTGCATTGGGTTGATTGGCGGAAGGCATAATAGTGCTACTCCATTAAGGGCATAATTCATGAAATTGTTTTCATTCATTGGCATCATCGCATATTGTCATGACCCAAACCGATGAGTTCTGACGAGTGTCTAAACTCTAGGGCCCATGTATGACTTAAACTGATCTCATAAATAGGCGACATCATGAACACTGAACAATCTGTATATACATAAACATCTTTGAAAGAACAGCGCAAGCCAGCTAGGCTGCTACATATACTGTACACAAAAGAATAGAAACCGACAAAGCTACATCATCTGACTAATACATAAAACTGTCTACAGACCTCTACGGGAATAAAAGCTGTAGAAAGGACGAGACCGGGCTGTCACGACCCAAACCGATGGGCCGTAACAAGTGCCCGACCACTACTGGCCAAGCACTCCTATGCTTGCATTTACTGCTCACTGACTATCCTGGGCCCATACACAATCTGTAACTGAGTTGTACTGTCTCCCGAACAATCAACATAAAAGACACCGTACCGGGAACTCACGGCCAACGCATACATATAAACATAAACACTGAGAATAACAGCGTGAGCCAATTTGCCACCACACATATATACTGTACAACAAAATACACGCCGACGAGGCTGCATAATATCACGACTACATATCACTGTCTACAGACCTCTATGGAGTACAAACTGTAGAAATGACAGGACAAGGCCCTGTCGTACCCATATATGTACGTAACCGAATAGCGTACCAAAAGGACTGAAGCTCCGGATCAATGGAGCGTACCGACTGCCGCTGAGGGGAGGTCCTACTGCTGTGAATCATCCGACTGGCTACCTGATCCTGCGGGCATGAACGCAGCGTCCACAAGAAGGGACGCGTCACAGTAATGTACCGAGTATGTAAGGCATGAACAGTAACATAATAAGGGATGTAAAGTATGAACAATAACATAATGGAAATATAGAGCATATCGTGAGATAAAAGAATAATCTGTACATGTGAGTGCCTCTTAGGGCGAATGCCATGCATGCTAGCTTTCTTTTGAAAAACATTTCTTGTTCATATATACAGAAAATAGAACATATCATATTGCCGAGGCGTCGGCTCCGATCCATTTAACCACATATGTTCCGCTTCCGGGATGATATCATATCATATTATACCAACTGATCAGGTGGCCATGCTTGTATAGCGCCTCACCCTTTTTCCCATATTTCCCATATATATATATATATATATCATATAAGTAGCATGCATGAGAGCCCAAGGAAAGTTATGTCTCTATCGGAGTGACGTAAGGTCGGTAACCTCCGATTACATTATGGAATAATCATGATCGTCATGTCTCACCTTGAAGGAACAATTATTATAAGGTGAGACTATCAATGAAAAATAACATCAAGGGAAAATATAGAATAAGTTCATAAATCTCATAAGGCGTCAATTCATAGACTTTAAAGTATTTAGAAAATAGAGTCATTATCAAGGAAAAAAATTGAGGATCAAGAAATAGCTCAATATTCTCATATTCATATTGAATCCACAACTCGAGACTTTCAAACATGAAGCCATTCTCATCACAATCATCATAGACATATTCTCATCTTTTACATCATTGTTGTCATTACAAAAACATGTCCGTCGTTGTAGTCATAAAATCTTACAAAATCATAAACCTTTGTTTTGGAAAAATACGGACATTTTGGAAAACATTTACGGGTTATCAGGAAGGGAATCATGCTTTGGAGTCATAAACATCTAGCTTTTGGAAACAAAGAAGTTATGAAAACATTTATGAAATCGTACCATAGGAATCATGCCTTTGAAAGAAAGGGACAAGCCTTAACATACCTTTTTGGTCGCCTTAACTTTAACTACTCAATGCTTGTCTTAGTCCTTCAAATAAATCTTTCTAGAATCATCAAAATTTCAAGACATCTCCGTTTATATGCCTAGCCCAAAATAGTAATTCAGCAACCAACAACAACAACATCAATACCAGCATTAATCATAATATTCTCAACACCAAAATACTCCATAACATCCCATATGGGGTTTATCCCATATTTCCACCAACAAAACTATTATACGGCTGTTTGACAGTTTTAACTCCGTAACTAAACCAAAATAAATATTAATAATAGGAGATTCATATCTTACTCCTGATAATATCGCTATATCTTCACTTTTTCCACCTTAAACTTGAACCACACACGTCGCTATATGATTCTATACTCGCAACTATACGTTGCTTGAACCGAAATTCAGAAATTATCGTTGATTTAGGCTTGCAATTTGGGTTTGAGAGTTGGGGGACATTTTAGAGAATTTTGGAGTAGTTTGGAAAATGTTTTAGCTGAAAAAAGAGGGGGAAAGCCCCTATTATATAAGTTCAAATTCCGGTCGGGTAACTGTAGTCGTAACTGTAGCAAGTCGGTTACTGTAGCAGTACTGTAGCACGCGTTTCTGCTCTGTCAGCTGAACTTGTAATGTCCATAATTCTCTACTCCGATATCGTATCGATGAGAGGTTTGTTGTGTTGGAAACTAGACTCGACGAAATTCATTTTGGGCTTTTGAAACACCTTAAAACTCTTAATATACTAGGAGATATACCCCTCTAAAGTTGACCCAAAATTCTGTCAACTTTTTCCAAATTCTCGACAAATTTATTTTCTTCGATTTGCTTGGTCCCGGAGTTTACCATAGCATATTATATGAACTTAAAACTTCATGACCATAGGATTACTTTGTATAATATCATACATCCTTCAAGGGAACTCCAGTATCCATACTTAGAACGTCCAATACTTATAAATTTTCATGTATGAAACTATGGGGTGTAACACCATACCCATCTATATACATCTCAAAAGAATGGCATACCAAAATAGACTGCAACTCCAGATCAAATGGAGTGCAATCGATCGATCCGAATAAAAGTCTTACTAAGCCGGACCACCTATCTGTCTACCTGTACCTGCGGTATGAACGCAACCCCCGAGCAACGGAGTCGTACGGATAATGTCGAGTAAGTAAGGTATGAGAACAACAACATATATATATATATATATATATATATATATATATATATATATACAAGAATCATGAATAAGATTTGAACTCATAGGCTGAAACGACTATCTGCATGTACTTGTATGAACTAGTATCTATATGTATCTGTATATATCTATGTAACTGACAATGCCACTGTGGACGCATAATATGCATGCTCATGCTTATCAATGAAGGTCATACATCTATATATATGTGCGTGTATAACGCCTGATATATGTGCGCGTATAACGCCTGTCTCTCTTCTCATATCATATCGGCCTCTCTGCAGCCATTATCATATACATTGTTGCGGTACATGCAGCCTGATTCTCATGTCATCATCATGGTGGTAATGCGTGTATAATGCCTATCTCTCTTCTCATACTCCACATATATCTAATATTTGCGAATATAATGCCTTCTGATCACGGGTCAATGTACATAAATATATAATAAATATAATGCTTGAATAAACTGTATACATAGAACTGGCTACATAAAGCTGGACCTATGAACAGAAGGATCACTCATAAACGGGGTACATGAACATCAAAGACTAAAGTACTTCTAATTCTTCTAAGAGTAGAGTAATATGGAAGCTCGCTTACTCGCTTGTTGGCTCATATCATATGATCATGCCAAAGGAAAGAAAGGATAGCCTTAACATACCTTGAAGTATATCCAATTGTCCAACTTCTACCTCTCGAACTTGGAAGTCTATAATTAAGATAAGATAGGCCTTAATTAGACTATTTGCCTCGCTTACTAACCATCTTTAAATACATATAGAGCTTAACGAATTATTGACAACATTTCCCTTGTTAAGCTCAACAACCCTTCGACTTCCCATTCAATCTAACATCAACCACAATACCTACAACACAATGAAAACACATAAATATATCAAAATATACTTAAATCCATTTCCAATCATCTCTTAAAATAACCCCAAATCACAATATTACCCTTCATCAACTTACCACTTCCATAAGTATCCTCTGTCTACTTAAAATCACTAAAACTCTTGATAATAAACTCAAATACAATGGTAGAAATCATTTACATACCTTGAGGGGTCTAAGATTCTAAGAATCACTTCAACTCCAACTTACTAAGTTTCACAACCTTGAAGAAACCCTAGAAACAACCTTCTTCTTGACAAGCACGGGTTCACGGTGCTCGGATCTTACCAAAACTCCACTAATAATGATGAAAAATGTTGGGAGAGAAAATATTAGGGTTTTTCTGATTTGGAATGGAGAAAAATGAGAAATAAAGTTGTAGGTCTTATATTTATACCTGGAAATAAAAAGCTACAGCGGTGCGGTTCGACAAGCGGGTCAACGACCCGTCAATGTGTTGACGGTCCGTCAAATTATTCTGTCGACCTGCGCCTGCAGATGCAAGGCTACGGAACCCTATCAATGCCGCACAACGGTGGTCCGTCGACCATGTCGATGCCGCACAATGACGGTCCGTCGACCATGTTAGTGACCCGTCGACGATGACTGGTGTCTGTAGATTTTCTCAGATTCTGTTCAGGCCGCGTCAATTCGATTTGCTCAACTTCTAATCCTTCAAATTGGCAGGAATACATGCTGGTACCCTTTTACACGAGGCAAGACAGTTTTTACCTCCAAACTCGAGCTCGGGTCTCTATTCCAAGGGCATACCTGACTAGGAAACCATAGTTTCTCCTACGAAGAAAATGAGAGGTGTAACACATATATTGCATATAGTTACAGGGTAATGCATGGAGAAGGAAGTCTGAGTAAGCATCAGTTGCACTTTCCGTCCTATGGCCGAGTTGGAACGAATATGTGGTAACGTGTGATAATCGAGCATTAGAGGTGTCGTAAGGTTAAATATATTTACATATATAAAAGGCACATTTGACCGGGAGTGAGGATGTGGCCTAGATTGTGACTTGGGTCCAAGGAGTGAATCCGGAACGAGTGGTACTGGACACCATGGGTCCCCTGCAGGTCATGACTACTGAGCAATGAAATCAGTTAGCATGTATGTACAGCTTGATTTGGCCCTTGCATCGCATTTGCATTGCATTGCATTTTATACTTCTATGTCCTTATGATTGTGTGCTATCAGTACATTATATTACATTGTGTATCTCCTATAATTATATTGTGTTGTGTGAGGTGTTGATCAATATGAAGGTAAGTGTAAGAGTGAATTACTATGGGTAGACTTCTGTAGTGACTCGATGGACTTAGAGAGTTCAATGATTGGTGGATGTGTGGTAAGTATGCTCGTGGATGCATCATATCTTAGTAAGTGAACTAGATAGAAAGCTCTAAGGCTAAAAGTAAGAAATTAGACGTTAGTGTAAATGAGGAGATAAGACTTAGTTAGTTGGCTTAAGGGAATATGGAATAGGACTTCATTGACTAGTCAGATAACTGATATTACTATAGAAATAAGATAATCGAATAACTTGGAGTAGAGAGGTAAATCTGTATCGGTGTAATAATCTATATTAGGAGCCTTGATCGCTGCTGACTTATATGCTTATCTTATTGACTTTATATTGTGTTTTGAGAACTAATTTTGGTCGACCTATGATGCTTACCAGTACGTATGGTGTACTGATACTACTCTTGCTACATCCTTTTTGGGTGTAGGTACGTTGCAGGTTTAAGTGAAGTTTCTTCATGTGGATTACCATGCATCTTCCTACAGTCTTGCTCATCTCATTCTAGGAAGAGGCTGTGTCATTTATTTTGTTTATCCTTGTATAATAGGAACTCTTGTACCTGTCTAGACTAGATCCCGGGGAGTTTTCAATTTTCTGGTATCAATAATAGAGTGTGTATGAGCATTTACTTTTAAATATGTGATCATTAAGAATTTGTTTTTAATAAAAAATTGCTGAATATTGGGTTGATTGGTGAGGATTCGCCTACTAGCTAGTAATATGGTAGGTGCCCGCACGGCCCGTAAGTTGGGGTCATGGCAGGTGAATTCTCATGAAGGTTTCACCCATGATGGTGTGATGAGGTTTGGGAAAAATGGCAAGTTGATTCCGAGGTATATTGGCCCTTTTGATATTATTCAGCATGTGGGTGAGGTAGCCTATGAGTTAGATTTGCAACCTGGTCTATTGGGTTTTCACCTCGTATGTTTCGATGCTCAAAAGGTACCATCATGACGGTTCTCATGTGATTCAGTGGGATTCGATGTTACTTGATCAGAATTTGACTTTTGAGGAAGAGCTAGTTGCTATTCTAGACAGACAGATTCGGAATTTGAGGTCCAACGAGATAGCTTCGGTGAAGGTTCAATAGAGGCACCGTCTGGTTGAGCGGGCTAGTTGGGAGACCGAGTCGAACATGTGGAGTAGACACCGCAAGATATTCATCGATTCAGGTACTTTCTTTGTCTTTTCGCTCGCGGAGGAACGAGTGTTTAAGGGTGGATGATGTAACGACCCGTTAGGTCATTTTGGTAATCTTACATATTTTTCCCTAAATGACCTTTCCCTTAGCTTTAGTTTGAGATATTTGACTTGTGGGGGTAGCACGATTATCGATTCAATCAGATTAGTATCGGTGTGAGAAACCTAAGTTTTGGGTTCTTAAGTTTGATTGTGGGTAAAACTTTGCCCAGTAGTTGACTTTTGGGTAAATATGTATGGAATTGAATTTCGATAGTTCCATTAGGTTTAGTAGAGTAGTTGGTTCATGTCTCGATAAGATCAGAAAGATTTTGGGTGTTTGTCTGCGAAGTGTTGGTTTTTGAGAAAGTTAAAGTATTTTTTTTTATAGAAAAACATGCCTTAATGATGTTGGATCAGTGTTTTGAGTGCTCGAGCAAGTTCGTAGCATCGTTTATAATCAAGTTGCATATTTGGTTAGTGTTTGTGTGGTTCTGAATGAGTTTCAGGTGTTGGATCGGAGGTTTTTGAGACTTTAGTTTTTCTCGTTTTAGTGCTTTGCACCTGCTCCTAAGGAAGCACAGCTGCGTGGCTGCATCGGCGGAAAGTGGGACGCAGGTGCGAAAATGTGTTCGAGGGCAGGACTTCACACCTGTGAAGTGGAGGCCGCAGGTACGGCTGCGCACTTGCGAGCTTTATGAGTTTAATGAAATTCCGCATATGCGTGTTTTTTTCGCAAGTGCAGTGTTGCAACTGCGAGGTTATGTTCCGCACCTGCTCATGCCGCTAAATAGAAACCCAATTAATCCCCAACTTCGATTTTAGACTTCATTTTCACCTATCTCAAAGTTCTAAAGCTCGGTATTGAGAGGAATACTGTGCTAAGTTCAAGATTCTTCTTGGGGGTAAGTTTCTAAACACTTTCACAGTATTTTATCAAGATGCTATCTATTATTTTCTAAATCTATTCATCGTTTAAGAGTGTAGAATAAAGATTGTAGATCAAGGATTTTTTCAAAAAAATGGGTGTTACACCTCGGAAAATTTCCCATTGATGTACAGTGAATAGACTAATGAAGGGCACGAAGCACAGTGAATAGACTAACGAAGGGCAAGAAGTATAAGATGTTTCAATAAGTAAGAAATAGTATTTAATGATTCTAATTGAGATTTCAAAGACATTCAAGATAATAGAAGAAAGTTCGTCAAGAAAAGCGAGGTATGCGTTGTGTATCGGAAAGGATTCACAAAGTACCAAGTTAATGATGTCTCTAAGAAGAGCTATAACGTCCCTTAGATTGTTAATGAGGTGTTAAGCAAGTGTTAAGAAAGTTCCGTAAGGATTGGAGATCAAATGAGTCGACGAGGACGAGTTTCGAAAAAGTTAGGCATTATATAGTCCAACATACTGGCCGTATAAAATATACTGGCCATATGTTAGGCCGTATATTCTGCCCAGAATGACAACCTTCCTTTGGACCAAAGATACGGTCAGACATACGGTCCATATAAAAGATACGGACCGTATGTTAGTCCGTGAAACCGAGTCGGGATAGATTTTGAGTTATTAAAAAGGGGACCCAAGTTCATTTTATTTCATTTCATTTTCACTCCCCTTCTCTCAAGAACTCTCTTGAATACTCTCCACACTTCTTCCACAAGAACTCAAGTGAAATTCATGATCAACTTCATTAAACCAAGAGAATCAAGTGCAAGAAACTCATTAGGATTCATCCAAGCCAAGAAACCTCATTGGAGGTGGAACTAGGGTTTTGCTTAAGTAAAGTATTTCCACTTAAAGCTCATTCCAACACTATCAAAGGTAAGTTTTATGATCATTACATGTTGTTTAAAGTATTGAGACTTGGATTGTATACGGAGATAGAAAATGGGTCATGAATGTGAGAATAGTGGCATTTTTGAGTAGCAGCTTGGAATGAGTCATGATTCTTGATATGTTGTGATTATAATTATGTTATAAATGACATTAAGGACATGGGATAAACATTGTATATGAGTGAATGTAATAGTGTACTATGACCATGATTATGGATGATTTGAAGTGAGATTGGGAAATGTGGATAATGTAAGTGAATGAAGATTGTTGGTTATAATATTGTGAATGTTATTATGGACGTTTGGGAGTTGATATATGATATGGAGAAAGTTGTATAAACAAAGGAAGTGCTGCCTAATTTTCTCTAGCTTTAGTCAAGTATGCTAAGCTATCGATTATCTAATGTTAGTACAAACTCTATTGAAGGTAGAAACGAGAACATTGGAGGAGAACGTTCAAGCGATAATGTAGCTAAACGAAAAGGTATGTGAGGCTAGTCCCTTCTTTCAAAGGCATGACTTCTATATTATGATTTCCTTTTTATTCTTCCATGACCATCTTACATCCCCAAAAGATGAAAGTTAAAGATTCTTAAGAGTTTCTTACGAGATAGAGATGAGATATGTCATGAGTATGATAATGATAATGGTGAGCTTAAGTTCAAAGATTCTAAAGTTCATGATATGATGTAGAATAAAGTTCATGATATGATGTTCTACAAAGCTGATGATCCTAATTATGATTAATTGATATCGTTTGTTGTGCTACACTCACCTTATATGTTAATTCCTTCAAGGTGAGGCAGAATGCTTATGAAACTCCATAATGGAATCGGGGGTTCACGACCTTATGTCACCCCGATGAAGTATGATTATCTTTGAGTTCCTATGCATGCATTATGATGAGTTCATGATGAAGATATTACACCGTGCCTATATGGCCAGGCAGCATCGCTAAGGCGGGTGGCTTATGGATGGTTACCTTTGTGTCTATATGGCACGGGCAGCCTACACTAGTGGGTAGCATGACATGACTATCTCGGACGCGGGCTAGAGATGATAGATGATTCAAACAGTTTATGTATGTATGTATGATATGATTTAAACGGTAAAAGTGAGCATGCATGATTCCGTCTCAAGAGGCAAGCAGTTTCAGTTATCTTTTCTTCTTATGCTTTCTATATTTAATTATCATGTTACCATACATGCCGTACATGCTCAGTACATTTTTCGTACTGACGTCCTTTTCTTTTTGGATGCTGTGTTCATGACCACAGGTGGACAGGGAGGCGGCCCGGATTCCTAGGAGCTACTCGGTAGACTTACAGGAGCACTCCACTATTTCGGAGGCGCCATTTTGAGATATTATTTTGTGTACATATTTGGGCACAACGGGGTCTTGTCCCGTCCTTATGTCTAGTACTCTAGTAGAGGCTCGTATATACATATGTGTGGATAGTATGGTCTCACGATTTCCTCATTATATATATATATAATCATATATATATATATATATACATATATATATATATATATATATATGTATATATATATATATATATATATATATATATATATATATATATATATATATATATATAATTTTGAGGGTCGAAGGGTTTATGTATATAAAGGTAAATATGTTTCCAAGTGAAAAATGTTTTTTCCCTATGACTAGTAGTATGAGAATAATGAGTGAACGCAGGATGAGTATGATGAGTAGCAGCATGAGTGGTGCTCGGTGGTCAGTCTCGGGTACTCGTCATGGCCCCTAGACGGGTCGTGACAAAAGTGGTATCGGAGCAGTTTCGTCCTAGGGTGTGTCTACGAGCCGTGTCTAGTAGAGTCTTGTTTATGGGTGTGAAGCGCGCCATACTTATAAACAGGAGGCTGCGGGGCATTTAGGAATAATGACCGTCCTTCTTCTTCATAGATCGTGCGATAGAGCTATACTACAAGAATTTTCTTTTTCCTAACCGTGGTTATGTTTTCAGCAAAATTGATGAAAGGGAAAACTGCAACAGCCCAGAAGGGCAAGATACTAGTTGGAGAGGGGCAAGAGGGAGCCTCAACCATAGCCCCAGCACCCCCAGATCCTCCACAAGACGCCTTGAGCCAGGAGATGAGACAGGCCATCCTTTTGCTGATTCAATTAGTAGCCGCGCAAGCTCAGCGGCAGGATGAGGGCCATGGTAGCATGAGTTGGAGAAAAAGGGTCAGGCCTTCAGGGTTCAATCATGGGTTCGGAGGCGCTCTGAGGTAGCAATTCTCGGGGAGCTTAGTTCGTCCAACGACTAGTGCTCCTCCACTGTTTCCTGGACCCAGGTTTGTTCGATCCACTTATTCTAGGCCATCCCAGAGTCTCAGAGTTTCCAGTTCTCGGATTCAAAGTGGTTCCAGTCAGGAGAGATTGCTGGTATCCCTATGCACTCAGTGTCGCAAATTACATTCTGGACCGTGCCGCTTGGGCTCGGATGTTTGTTATACCTGCGCTCGGCCGGAGCCATCTCGAACACGACCGACGTGGATGCGTGGTAGAGATAAGGTTTGGCCTATGGGGTTAGTAATTGGCTCTTCATTATCGGTAAGCCCTCCGAGGAAAGGGCCGCTAATATTAGGAGGCCGTGATAGAGATCTTAAAGGGATGCCCAGTCCAAGTGGACCCCAGCATCATACCTATGCATTAGCTGGGCGACAGGATCTTGAATGTTCCCCTGTTATTATCCCAAGTATATTGTCAGTATTCTCTTATGATGTGTATGCATCGATTGATTTGAGTTCTATCTTTGCTATATATATATATATATATATATATATATATATATATTACTTCTGATGTGTTGGTTGTGTTGAGCGTAAAAGATGCGAGCCGGTCAAATAATTTGAGATGTCTACGACTTGTTAGCGACCCGTGATTGTCATAATTATGATTTATGAGTAAGTAAACATTCTCGAGGGGAGTTGATTGGAATAATGTGTAGAAAAATATATCTACATGATGGAATTTTAGAAAGGGTGTGTAGGCACAACTTATGAGACGAGCTTTATTACTTATAACCTTTTATGGTAAACAGTTTTGCAATCTTTTGAGTTGCGTATGATGTGTGTTTTGATATGTGTCTTATTAAGGTATGGGATGTGTTTTCTGGGCTACGTGCAGGTTTGGGATTGTTATGTTTACAAGTGAAGCTCTGCAGAAATTTTCCCGGGAATCTAAAGGAAATTGTGGGGACCATAGACGGAATTGTTGTGAAAAGAAGAGAAGGCCAGCAACGAGTGATTAAGGACGGGGCTAATGGTTAAAATGCAGGATAAACACAGCAAGTACGTATTATACTAAGGTAATGATAAATAGGTTAGGATGCAATGAAGAACATGGGAAGAGAGAATGGTGTGTTTGAAATAGAAAGAATTATTTTATATACTAAGGGGAATTAAAGGGATAAGCTCTCTAGAAGAAGTTGTAAGTTGAAAAAAAAAATTAGCTAGCTCTCTTCGTTTGGGGGGGGGGGGGAACATTAGGTTATGAGACAAACCTGATGTGTATGTGTAAGCCGATGCACGATGCACCGAATCAGATTAGTAAGCTATGCTCCACCTGAGGAATATAGTAGGAGAAGCTTTCATGTCATTATAAGCTAGCCTTAATGACTTTGGCGATACCACGAGAAAAGAGATTAGTAGAAATGTGTTCACAAAACCTCCTTGCCTAGCAATTGGTTGACCTTATGACCGTAGTTGTGTTCTGTGTTATAGTTTAAGTTATGCATCCAGGAATTTGCTCGAACGATTATATGACAGGGATTGCCATTACAGATATGAGGGAAAACAAAAATAGGATAAGATTGATCGACCAAACAAAAGGGTGACAAGTGACGAATGCTCAGTCTATATGATGTGCATGATAGAGGTGTTAGCAACAAAGAAGGAAGGGTAGGAGTGAGGCAAATAGGAGGGAAGTCCACTAGAACAGCAACTCGATAAACAGAAGGTGGAAGGGAATTAAACCCGGTGGATGTCCTAACATTAAGTAGGAATGGTAATAAGAGTCACGGAGTGATTGAAATTTTACATCTTACCGTGAGAATAGTGTACCGGATTTCGATGACAGGGAATGCGGAACCAAGTGTGGAATAAGAAAGAAGAAAGGGGTAGTAAATGGCACTCTATAATATGCTTAGAATTGGCGAGCCTCGTCCCAAAAAAATAATGGATGAAATCATCTAAGTGAAAGGGTGAGAGTTAAGGCGGAAGAAGGAACAAGGTTGATTGTGAACGATCAATGGACTGACTTCATGTGTATTCCTAGACAGTAACAAATGAAATTGCACTCCCGATATGTTATACAGTAAAGGTCCCAAGGAGTGATTATCGAGGAAGGTGAGCCAAGAGAGGGCGAGATTGTGGATGATGCGGTATAGGGAGTATAGAGCGGGTATGAGCTACATCGGTGAAATGACTAATACACAAGACGATCCAGGGGTCTTAAATAGAATTGAGGAAAGGAGCATGTGGCTAAAGGCAATTCCCTTACGGTTTGATAGTTGTGGCAACAAAATGGTAACCAAAAGAGACCATCAAAGAAGCAGTCTTCGACTTTCCGAGGAAACAAGGCCGCCGGAGGCGTAAGAAAGAGATAATACAAGATATGGGCCATAGAATGTAAGATGAGCGGAGAATCCAACATGGCAGTCTTATAACAATAAGGTAGATTACGAGGTAGAGTTGACAAATAAGCATATGACGGAGGAGCAGTGCTAATTCTGAGAAGATACATCACATGAGCATCACGGCTTTGGCTCAAGCGTGAGGTAGACCAGAATAAAAAAATGGTATTTCCATATAATAGGGGCTCATATGAATGATTTTACAGGGAGAGGACGCAGGCGATGAGAGTAAGATTTGGACTAAATAGGGGAAGGGAATGATGGACTGAGACGGGAAGTCAAGTCATAGCCACCGCAAGCAAGTTACAGGAATGCGATGTTTCAATGTCGCATAATAATTTAGAAGGCACTGTACAGTGAAAGCCTTAAAGATGGAGTGGTTGACTCAGAATTTAGTAATGCCGTTGCTAATAGAAAGATGCGGCGCTAACAATAAGACAGGGTCAAAATAAAAACGAACCATTTAAAGCATGTAAATACTGGATAATAGCAACCTACATCCAAAGAGAAGGATGTGTATGATCATTTAGAAGAGGAAGTTTATGGATTATGCGGGAATTCCAAGCTTAAAGTACTCAAACACGAAGAAATTAAGGCCGCATAATGAAGAAAGGCAGCAAGATAGACTTAGGACAGAACCAGAAGCGAGCAGTGGAGATAAAGAAGGAAATAAGGAGTAAACTTGTATAAGACAATTTTGTGGTACTAGTCAAGGATGAGGATGAGTCTAGAGCTGAAACAAGCATGGCAATTGTAAAGGATCACATAAGCTATCCAAGAAAGATTCGTCAAAAATGCTCGATTCTCTACCGAAAGAACCGAGGATCGATACATTTCGAGAGATTTGGGAAAGATCGGCCATTCTAGTAAACCTCCGTTTTGGAATAAATGAACGGATAGAGCTTGTTTCCTAACTTCCCAACGCATGTTAAGACTTCAAGAAAGATGAAAAGACCTATAAGATGGTTTAGAATTGATATATATATCGGTGGATGCATAAAGCCTGCGAGAATGAGAAGGCATTAAATCATTGGAGTGCGAAAATTTCATTTCGGAAGGAGTTGTGGAAGATTATTGGAAGATTCTATGAGAATTTCTAGCTGCTCTCTCAAATGGTTTCGAAGAAGTGAAGGAAGAACTGACGAAAGCTTGACGAAGATATTGGGAAAGAACGCGGAAGTAGGAGAGATACATCGGGAAGCGAAAGAGGGTACGAAGTCAAGCATATGCATTTATCTCAACCTCCGGAAGAGATTCAAGATGAAATGTCAAGATTATGAGGTATATATGTTTTCTTTTTATGCCTTGGGTCGTGTGTGGCCAAACTTTATTGCTATTATGTTGTAGCCCTGTGAGGCATTATTATTATTGACTGTTATGATAGGACAATAGTGCCATATTACAGGGAAAACCCTATCGAAATTTTCATAGAATTCCCGAGCGCTTAACATTCGAGGACGAGTGTTCAAAAAGGGGGGAAGAATGTTACACCTCGAAAAAATTTCTGTTGATGTACAGTGAATAGATTAACGAAGGGCACGAAGTATACGATGTTTCAATAAGTAATAAATAGTATTTAATGATTCTAATTGAGATTTCAAAGACATTTGAGGTAAGAGAAGAAAGTTCGTCAAGAAAGGCGAGGTATGCGTTGTGTATCGGAAAGGATTCACAAAGTACCAAGTTAATGATGTCTCTAAGAAGAGCTATAACGTCCCTTAGATTTTTAATGAGGTGTTAAGCAAGTTCTAACAAAGTTCCACAAGGATTGGAGATCAAACGAGTCAACGAGGATGAGTTTCGGAAAAGCTGGGCAGTATACGGTCCAACATACTTGCCGTATAAAATATACTGGCTGTATGTTAGGCCATATATTCTTCCCGGAATGACAACCTTCACTGGACCAAAGATACGGTCGGACATACGGTCCATATAAAAGATACGGACCGTATGTTTGTCCCGTGAGCGAGTCGGGACGATTGTGAGTTATTAAAAAGGGACAGTTCATTTTATTTCATTTCATTTTCACTCCCCTTTTCTCAAGAACTCTCTAGAATACTCTCCACACTTCTTCCACAAGAACTCAGAGAAATTCATGATCAACTTCGTTAAACCAAGAGAAGCAAGTGCTAAAAGCTTCATTAGGATTCATCCAAGCCAAGAAACCTCATTGGAGGTGGAACTAGGGTTTTCCTCAAGTGATGTATTTCCACTTAAAGCTCATTCCAACACTATCAAAGGTAAGTTTTATGATCCTTCCATATTGTTTAAAGTATTGAGAGACTTGGATTGTTGAAGGAGATTGAAATTGGGTCATAAATGTGAGAATAGTGGCATTTTTGAGTAGTAGCTTGGAATGAGTCATGATTCGTGATATGTTGTGATTATAATTATGTTATAAATGACATTAAGTACATGGGATAAACATTGTGTATGAGTGAATGTAATAGTGTACTATGACCATGATTATGGATGATTTGAAGTGAGATTGGGAAATGTGGATAATGTAAGTGAATGAAGATTGCTGGTTATAATATTGTAAATGTTATTATAGACGTTTGGGAGTTGATATATGATATGGAGAAAGTTGTATAAACAAAGGAAGTGCTGCCTAATTTTCTCTAGCTTTAGTCAAGTATGCTAAGCTATCGATTATCTAATGTTAGTGTCACACCCTAGTAACGGTAGGGCATGACGGACACCCGACTCTCATCAGAGTTGAGCGAACGCTTAGACATTCTGTTATACCCCACATTTTCGCAGTAGTAGAACCTATGGCTTCCTAGCCGGGTATGCCCTTGGAATAGAGACCCGAACCCGAGTTGGAGATAAGAAATCTCTTACCCCCTGTACAAGAGTACCAGTATGTGTTTCGGGTAATTTACATAGTTAGAAGTTGAGCAAATCAAGTCGACGCAATCGGAACTGAACAAGAAAACCTGCAGGACACTAGTCATCGTCGAAGGGTCGTCGACATGTTCGATAGACCGTCGGCGTGCGGCGTCGATAGGATTCCGCAGCCATGAATCTGCAGGCACAGGTCAACAGGAAAGTCGACGGATCGTCGACACGTCGACGGGCCGTCGACCCAGCCGTCGACCCAAACTGCTGTAGCCTTTTTGGCTTCCAAGTATAAATATGTGGGTCACGACTTCATTTCATATTTTCCTCCTTCCAACAATCAGAAAACCCTAAAATATTTTCTCCCAATATTTTCCATCATATTAGTGAAGATTTGACAAGACCCGGACCCCATAAACTCGAGATGGAAAAGAAGAAAGATCGCTTCTTGGGTTTCTTCAAGTTATGGAGCTTAGGGAGTTAAAGTGAAGTGATTCTTGGGATTCTAGACCCCTCAAGGTATGTAAATGATTTCTACCCTTGTATTTAAGTCGAGTATCAAGAGTTTTAGTAATTCTAAGTAAAGAGGGGGTAGTTGTGAAAGTGATAAGTGGATGAAAGACAAAATGGTAGCTTAGGGTTATTTGGAGAGATGATTGGGAATGGATTGGAATATATTTGATATATAAGTGTTGTTATTGTTGTTATGGTTGGTATTAAGTGAATGAGAAGTTGAAGGGTTGTTAAGCTATGAGAGAAATTTTGCCCATGATTCGTTAAGCTCTCTATGCATCTAAAGGAGGTTAGTAAGTGAAGTATATATAATCTAATGAAGTCTATGTTATCTTAATTGTAGATTTACCAGTCGAGAAGTAGGAGTTGGTCGATTTGATATACGTCGAGGTATGTTAAGGCTATTCTTTCCTTCTTTTGGCATCATCCTATGATGGGATCCAACAAGCGAGTAAGCGAGATTTCATATTACTCTACTCTTAGAAGTATTAGGAGTATTTTAGTCTTTGATGTTCATGTACACTCCTTTATGATTATTCCTTACGCTCACGGGTCCGATTTTATGTCTATAGTTATTCATGCATTACATTCATATATATATATATATATATATATATATATATATATATATATATATATATATATATATATATATATATATATATGTATGTATGCTAACCCGTGACCAGAAGGCGTTATATTCGCAAGTATTATATGTACATGGGGTATGGAAAGGAGCAGGCGTTATATACGCATTACCACACGATCGTGGTGCACTATGATGGCAATATGAGAATCAAGGCGCGGTATCGCAACAATGTATGATGATGGCCGCGAGAGAGGGCGTACTTGATATAAAAAAGGGACGGGCGTTATATACGCATATACACGGATGTATGACCTTCGTTG
>NC_081350.1:6878887-6893583 GCF_029784015.1 Lycium ferocissimum
AATGGCCCGAGGATTTCTCGCTCGGCCCTCGTAGAAGACCATAACGTTTACTCGTATATCATATCGATTTAGCGGTTTATTGAAAGAAACTACACTCGATGAAGCATAATTTGAAAAACCGAAACACACCAAAACTCCTCATATTCTGGGAGATATTACCCCCACCAATGTGGACCAAAATTTTGTCCGAAAATTTTGCCAAGTTTTACCAAAGTTCCCATAAACTCAATTCCTTTATTTGTTTGTTCTTAAATCCTTATGGAACCTTCTTAACACTTATTTAACACTTCATTAACAATCCAAGGGACATTATAAATCTTCTCCAAAACTTCATTAAGTTATCATTAATTCGATACTCGTAAATCTTTTGCCCGACACTGACATATACCTTACTTTCCTTAACAACTTTCGTCTCCTACTTCAAATGTCTTTGAAATCTTAATTAGGACCATTAAAGACTATTTCTTACTTGCCCAAACATCATATACATTGTACCCTTCGTTAGTCTGTTCACTGCACGCTAACGGGAAATTTTTCGAGGTGTAACAACTTCATCAGGGTGACATAAGTTCGGGAACCCCCGATTCCATTATGGAGTTTCATAAGCATTCTGCCTCACCTTGAAGTAATTAGCATATAAGGTGAGTGTAGCACAAGGAACGATATCAATTAATCACAATTAGGATCATTAGCTTTGCAGAACATCATGTCATGAACTTTATTCTACATCATATCATGAACTTTAGAATCTTTAGACCTAAGCTCACCATCATCATTATCAAACTCATAACATATCTCATCTCTATCACATAAGAAGCTCTTAAGAATCTTTAACTTTCATCTTTTGGGTTGTAAAAAGGTCATGGAAAAATAAAAAGGAAATCATAATAGAGAAGTCATGCCTTTGAAAGAAGGGACTAGCCTCACATACCTTTTTGCTTAGCTACACTATCTCTTGAACGTTCTCCTCCAATGTTCTCGTTTCTACCTTCAATAGAGTTTGTACTAACATTAGATAATCAATAGCTTAGCATACTTGACTAAAGCTAGAGAAAATTGGGTAGCACTTCCTTTGTTTATACAACCTTCTCCATATCATATATCAACTTCCAAATGTCCATAATAACATTCACAATATTATAACCAACAATCTTCATTCACTTACATTATCCTTATTTCCCAATCTCACATCAAATCATCTATAATCATGGTCATAGTACACTATTACATTCACTCATATACAATGTTTATCCCATGTCCTTAATGTCATTTATAACATAATTATAATCACAACATACCAAGAATCATGACTCATTCCAAGCTACTACTAAAAAATGCCACTATTCTCACATTCATGACCCATTTTCTTTCTCCTTCTACAATCCAAGTCTCTCAATACTTTAAACAACATGGAATGATCATAAAACTTACCTTTTATAGTGTGGGAATGAGCTTTAAGTGGAAATACTTCACTTGAGCAAAACCCTAGTTCCACCTCCAATGAGGTTTCATGGCTTGGATGAATCCTAATGAGTTTCTTGCACTTGATTCTCTTGGTTTAATGAAGTTGATCATGAATTTCTCTTGAGTTCTTGTGGAAGAAGTGTGGAGAGTATTCTAGAGAGTTCTTGAGAGAAGGGGAGTGAAAATGAAATGAAATAAAATGAACTTGGGTCCCCTTTTTAATAACTCAAAATCTATCCCGACTCGGTTTCACGGACCAACATACGGTCCGTATCTTTTATATGGACCGTATGTCTGACCGTATCTTTGGTCCAGTGAAGGTTTTCATTCTGGGCAGAATATATGGCCTAACATATGGCCAGTATATTTTATACGGCCAGTATGTTGGACCGTATAAAGCCCAGCTTTTTCGAAACTCGTCCTCGTCGACTCGTTTGATCTCCAATCCTTATGGAACGTTCTTAACACTTGCTTAACACCTCATTAACAATCTAAGGGACGTTATATCTCTTCTTAGAGACATCATTAACTTGGTACTTTGTGAATCCTTTCCGATACACAATGCATACCTCGCCTTTCTTGACGAACTTTCTTCTCTTACCTCGAATGTCTTTGAAATCTCAATTAGAATCATTAAATACTATTTCTTACTTATTGAAACATCATATACTTTGTGCCCTTCGTTAGACTATTCAATGTACATCAACGGGAAATTTTTCGAGGTGTAACATTCTTCCCCCCTCTTTGAACATTCGTCCTCAAATGTTAAGCGCTCGAGAATTCTACGAAAATTACGCCAGGGTTTCCCCTGTAATATGGAACTATCGTCCTGTCACAACAGTCCATAATCACAATGCCTCACAGGGATACAACATAATAGCAATAAAGTTTAGCCACACATGACCTAAGGCATAAAAAGAAAACATATATACCTCATAATCTTGACATTTAATCTTGGATCTCTTCCGGGGGTTGAGATAAATGCATATGCTTGGACTTCGTACCCTCTTTCGCTTCCCGATGTATCTCTCCTACTTTCACGTTCTTTCCCAATAACTTCATCAAGCTTTCGTCAGTTCTTCCTTCACAGCTTCGAAACCATTTGAGAAAGCAGCTAGAAATTCTCATAGAATCTTCCAATAATCTTCCACAACTCCTTTTCCGAAATGAAATTTCTGCACTCCAATGATTTAATACCTTCTCATTCTTGCAAGCTTTATGCATCCACCGATATATATATATATATATATATATATATATATAGATCAATTCTAAACCATCGTACAGGTCTTTTCATCTTTCTTAAAGTCTTAACATGCATTGGGAAGTTAGGAAACGAGCTCTATCCGTTCATTTATTCTAAAATGGAGGTTTACTAGAATGACCCATCTTTCCCAAATCTCTCGAAATGTATCGATCCTCAGACACTGGTAGAGAATCGAGCATTTTTGATGAATCTTTCATGGATAGCTTATGTGATCCTTTACAATTGCCACGCCTGTTTCAGCTCTAGATTCATCCTCATCCTTGACTAGTACCACGAAATTGTCTTAAACAAGTTTACTCCTTATTTCCTTCTTTATCTCCACTGCTCACTTCTGGTTCTGCCCTAAGTCTATCTTGCTGCCTTTCTTCATTATGCGGCCTTAATTTATTCGTGTTTGAGTAGTTTAAGCTTGGAATTCCCGCATAATCCATAAACTTCCTCTTCTAAATGATCATACACATCCTTTGCTTTGGATGTAGGTTGCTATTATCCAGTATTTACATGCTTTTAAATGGTTCATTTTTATTTCGACCCTGTCTTATTGTTAGCGCCGCATCTTTCCGTTAGCAACGGCATTACTAAATTCTGAGTCAACCACTCCGTCTTTAAGGCTTTCACTATACAGTGCCTTCTAAATTATTATGCGACATTGGAACATCGCATTCCTGTAACTTGCTTGCGGTGGCTATGACTTGACTTCCGTCTCGGTCCATCATTCCCTTCCCCCATTTAGTCCAAATCTTACGCATCGCTGCGTCCTCTCCTCGTAAAATCATTCATATGAGCCCCTATTATATGGAAATACCATTTTTTATTACGTCTACCTCACGCTTAAGCCAAAGCCGTGATGCTCATGTGCTGTATCTTCTCAGAATTAGCACTGCTCCGTCGTCATATGCTTATTTGTCAACTCTACCTCGTAATCTACCTTATTGTTATACCACTGCCATGTTGGATTCTCCGCTCATCTTACATTCTGTGGCCCATATCTTGTATTATCTCCTTCTTATGCCTCCGGCGGCCACGTTGCCTCGAAAAGTCGAAGACTGCTTCTTTGATGGTCTCTTTTGATTACCACTTTGTTGACACAACTATCAAACCGTAAGGCAATTTCCTTTAGCCACATGCTCCTTTCCTCAATTCTATTTAAGACCCCTGGATCGTCTTGTGTATTAGTCATTTCATCGATGTAGCTCATAACCGCTCTATACTCCTTATACTGCATCATCCACAATCTCGCCCTCTCTTGGCTCACCTTCCTCGATAATCACTCCTTGGGACCTTTATCGTATAACACACCGGGAGTGCAATTTCATTTGTTACTGTCTAGGAATACACATGAAGTCAGTCCATTGATGGTTCACAATCAACTTTGTTCCTTCTTCCGCCTTAACTCTCACCCTTTCCTTAGATGATTTCATCCACGGGACAGTCGTTCTAAGCATATTATAGAGTGCCATTGACTACCCCTTCTCTTCTTTTCTTATTCCACACTTGGTTCCGCATTCCCTGTCATCAGTCAATCCGGTACACTATTCTCACGGTAAGATGTAAAATTTCAATCACTCCGTGACTCTTATTACCATTCCTACTTAATGTTAGGACATCCACCGGGTTTAATTCCCTTCACCCTTCACAGTTTATCGAGTTGCTATTCTAGTGGACTTCATCCTATTTGCCCTGCTCTACCCTTCCTTCTTTGTTGCTAACACTTCTATCACGCACATCATATAGACTGAGCATTCGTCACTTGTCACCCTTTTGTTTGGTCGATCAATCTTATCCTATTTTTGTTTTCCCTCATATCTGTAATGGCAATCCCTGTCATATAATCGTTCGAGCAAATTCCTGGATGCATAACTTAAACTATAACACGAGGACACAGCTGCGGTCATAAGGTCAACCAATTGCTAGGCAAGGAGCTTTTGTGAACACATTTCTACTAATCTCTTTTCTCGAGGTATCGCCAAAGTCGTTAAGCCTAGCTTATAGTGACATGAAAGCTTCTCCCACTATATTCCTCAGGTGGAGCCTAGCTTACTAAACTAATTCGGTGCATCTTGCATTAGCTTACACATACACATCAAGTTTATCTCATAACTTAATGTTCCCCCCAAATGAAGAGAGCTAGCTAATTTTTTTTTTCAACTTACAACTTCTTCTAGAGAGCTTATCCCTTCAATTCCCCTTAGTATATAAAAAAAATATCTTTCTATTTCAAACACACCATTCTCTCTTCCCATGTTCTTCGTTCCATCCTAACCAATTTATCATTCCTTTAGTATAATACGTACTTTCTGCGTTTATCTTGAATTTTAACCACTAGCCCCGTCCTTAATCACTTGTTGTTGGCCTTCTCTTCTTTTCACGATAATTTCGTCTATGGTCCCCACAATTTCCTTTAGATTCCCGGGAAAATTTTGGCAGAGCTTCCCTTTTAAAAATAACAATGCCAAACCAGCACATAGCCCAGAAAACACATCCTATACCTCAATAAGACACATATCGAAACACACATCATACACAACTCAGCATCGCAAAACTATTTATCATAAAAGGATATAAGTAATAAAGCTTGTCTCATAAGTTGTGCCTGCACACCCTTTCTAAAATTCCATCATGTATATATATTTTTCTACACATTATGCCAATCAACTCCCCTCGGGAAGGTTTACTTACTCATAAATCATAATTATGACAATCACGGTCGCTAATGCCGTAGCCATCTCAAATTATTTGACCGGCTCAGATCTTCGCTTCAACACAGTCAACACATTAGGAGTATATATATATATATATATATATATATATATAGCAGCGTAGAACTCAAATCAATCGATGCATACACATCATAAGAGAATACTGAGAATATACCTGGGACAATATTAGGGGGAGACTCAAGATCCTGTCACCCAGCTAATGCATAGGCATGATGCTGGGGTCCACCTGGATTGGGCATCCCTTTATGATCTCTATCATGGCTTGCTAATATTCGCGGCCCTTTTCTCGGAGGGCGTACTGATGATGAAGAGCCAACTACTAACCCCATAGGCTGAACCTTATCTCTACCATGCATCACAGCCGCGCCGAGACGGTCGGCCGAGGCGGCAAGGAGTATAACAAACATCCGAGCCCAAACGGCACGGTCCAAAATGTAACTTGCGACACTAAGTACATCATTGTACCGACAATCTCTCCTGACTGGAACCACTTTGAATCCGAGAACTGGAAACTCTGAGACTCATGGATGGCCTAGAATAAGTGGATCTAACAAACCTGGGTCCAGGAAACTGTGGAGGAGCACTAGTCGTTGGACGAACTAAGATCCCAGAGAATTGCTGCCTCGGAGCGCATCCGAATTCATGATCGAGCCCTGAAGGCCTGACCCTTTTTCCCCAACTCATACTAATTGGGTCAACAAAAGGATGTCCTGTCTCATTTCCTGGCCCGAGACGTCTTGTGGAGGATCTGGGGGTGCTGGGGCTGAGGTTGAGGCTCCCTCTTGACCCTCTCCAACCACTATCTTGCCCTTCTAGGCTGCTGCAGTTTTCCGTTTCATCAATTTTGCTGAAAACATAACGCACGGTTAGGAAAAAGAAAATTCTTGTAGTATAGGTCTAGCGTACGATCTATGAAGAAGAAGGACGTTCATTATTCTTAAATGCCCTGCAACCTCCTGTTTATAAGTGTGGTGCGCTTCACACCCATAAACAAGACTCTATTGGACACGGCTCGTTGACACACCCTAGGAAGGAACTGCTCTGATACCACTTTTGTCACTACCCGACTAGGGGCCATGACGGGTACTCGGGGCTGACCACCGAGCACCACTCATGCTGCTACTCATCTTGTGTTCACTCATTATTCTTATACTACTAGTCATAGGGAAAAACCATTTTTCACTTGGAAACATATTTACCTATATATACATAAGCCCTTCGACCCTCAAAATAATTTATATATATATATATATATAATGAGGAAATCATGAGACCATACTACCCACACATATGTATCTACGAGCCTCTACTAGAGTACTAGACATAAGGACGGGATAGAACCCCGTCGTGCCCAAATATGTACACAAAATAATATCTCAAAATGGCACCTCCGAAATAGTGGAGTGCTTCTGTAAGTCTACTGAGTAGCTCCTAGGAATCCAGGCCGCCTCCCTGTCCACCTGTGGGCATGAACACAGCGTCTAAAAGGAAAAGACGTCAGTACGAAAAATGTACTGAGCATGTAAGGCATGTATGGTAACATGATAATTAAATATAGAAAGAATAAGAAGAAAAGATAACTGAAACTGCTTGCCTCTTGAGGCGGAATCATGCAAGCTCACTTTTACTGTTTAAATCATATCATACATACATACATAAACTGTCTGAATCATCTATCATCTTTAGACCGCGTTCGGGATAGTCATCTCATGTCGCCCACTAGTGGTGCTGCCCGTGCCATATAGACACGGTGTAATCATCCATAAGCCGCCCGCCTTAGTGGTGCTGCCCGGCCATATCGGCACGGTGTAATATCATCATCATGTACTCATCATAATGCATGCATAGGAACTCAAAGATAACCATACTTCATCGAGGTGACATAAGGTCGTGAACCCCCGATTCCATTATGGAGTTTCATAAGCATTCTGCCTCACCTTGAAGGAATTAGCATATAAGGTGAGTGTAGCACAAGGAACGATATCAATTAATCATAATTAGGATCATTAGCTTTGTAGAACATCATGTCATGAACTTTATCCTTCATCATATCATGAACTTTAGGATCTTTAGACTTAAGCTCACCATCATCATTATCATACTCATAACATATCTCATCTCTATCTCATGAGAATCTCTTAAGAATCTTTAACTTTCATCTTTTGGGATGTAAGAAGGTCATGGAAGAACAAAAAGGAAATCATAATATAGAAGTCATGCCTTTGAAAGAAGGGACTAGCCTCACATAGCTTTTTGTTTAGCTACACTATCGCTTGAACGTTCTCCTCCAATGTTGTCGTTTCTACCTTCAATAGAGTTTGTACTAACTGTTACACCCCAAAAAATTTTGCGTTATTAAGGCTGCAGACGGCTTATATGAGCTCAAGGAGGAGAAAATATTACAAGTATAAAGGATGAAATTCTACTGTATTAGCATGAGGATATCATGGGTATGATATTTGAAATTCGTACAATATGATTGGAATGATACGTTAAAAGATATATAGGCTCGTAACCGTAAGCTGAGGTGCGGCCCATATGATGGGTTTTTATAAAGGACGTATGAGGACTTATATGGAAAATATATGTGAAGTTAAACACAACTGAACAAGGACCCTTGAGCCAAATCCGAGTGTAAGCCCTCCAAAAAGATGTTTTTAAGTTACGTTCTTGGGTGATCTAACTTCGGGAGGCCATAACCCCATCATTATTTGGTAATTTGGGAAAACTCCAAAAATGAAGCTTGTAGATAATTGAAATACCTTTCCAACCATAGGTCGTAAGACTTCATGTGACATAGGTATAAAATGTTATGGACGTTTTAAGATAAAAAGGCCAAGCTGGGCAGTGGGCTCGGCCCAACCCGACTCAAAGTCGGTGGGAACCGACCCAAGACCCATATATAAGGGATAAATTCATACAAATTCATTCATTTACACATCAAGAAGTACGCAAACTTTTAGAGAGAGAGAGAGAGAGAGAGAGAGAGAGTTTGAGAGAGAAGGTGGAGAATCGAGTAAGTTCGAGGTCCCGAATCCTGAGGCTCGTGAAGGGTAAAGTGAACAAGCCGTTGCTGTCATTTTAAGCTAAAAGTTGAACTTGGGGATGTTGGTTTCGTGGTGGCTGCTTATATAAGGTATTTTTAAAATGTTAGTGATGTTCTTACCATGGTCATTGATATGTTTGATGAGTTATAATAGAGAAAATGACGTTGAAATTCCGGTTATCATTTTTGGATATCAAATAACTTGGGGGCTGTTTTGGTATGATTAAATGGATAGAATTAGTTAGATATTGATATAAAA
This sequence comes from Lycium ferocissimum, assembly GCF_029784015.1. NCBI lineage: Eukaryota > Viridiplantae > Streptophyta > Magnoliopsida > Solanales > Solanaceae > Lycium > Lycium ferocissimum. Next base: position 6,887,644 of record NC_081350.1, read on the forward strand.
TTATTGTTCATATTGTTTTTGATGTTGTTGATAAATTGTTGTTCTTGAATTTGGGAGAATAAACTGTATGAAGATATCGTATACAAAACGTATATCGGACTGTTTTGTTGTATATCTTTGGGAGTTTATGCTTTGAGTTTAAAGAGGCTTATATGAGATGATCGTTGTTGTTGTTGGTTGCTGATTCTGTTGTTAAATTGAATTGGAATTAAAGGGAAGCGAAGATTACAGGGAAAATGCTGCCCGAATTTACGGAAGTTAATTACGAGCTTAGAGAAGTATATGAACCTCTTTCAAGTTGTCTACGGTTTTCTTTACCTTGATTGTAGATTGGCCAGTGTTTGGAAGCATAAGTTAAGCTAATCACATAAGAGACAAGGTATGTAAGGCAAACCTTTCTTCCTTTGGCATGATTCTTGTTGTTATTCATCCTATATGTACTCCCTATGATTCCATTCTTAGACGAGTAAGGTCTAAATATTTCTTGTGATGGCTTATTGATATTGTACTCCTATTCTGTTCCGAATGGAACACGCCTAAGGTGCCAAGTTGAGTTGTGTGTATGGTTTTACTAACGACTTCGAGGAAATGAGTTTTATACTAAAGGAAACATAAAGTTTGAATTTCAAAACCACTCCGAAGGGGGCGAGAGATTTTTACTACTTCATTTTATTTACGATTTATGTTTACGTTCCATAGTATCTTCCCTTTGTATTGATATGATCATTTATTCTTTGGGTAGGTTAATAAGATGAAATTGAGTAGAATATAAGTAGTAAGAAGTTCATAACAATTCTACCCTCAAACCTGGTAGTATGTCCTCCTAAGTCTAGTGAGATACAAATTTGATAACTTCTTATGAAAGACTAAGGCTAATAACTGGATTGTGATGAATTGATTAGTGAGTTATGATATGAATTGAAATTAATATTTGTGGATTGAGTTTGTGTTGATATGATGGTGTTATTAAGCCAGAAGTGGCCGTCCGAAGGGACTATTGTGATACTAGTCGGAAGCGGCTATCCGAAGGGACCATTCTGTTAACATGTCAGAAGCGGCATGTGTGTTGGATTGCATTATTTACTTAAAGATTGTTTTGAGACTTCGTGTGCACATTTATGTTTCTTCCAGCGAAGGCTGCAGGTATTGAGTTAGATTGTGATTTCTTCTCTCCTAAGTCAAATTATGATTATGATTTGTTACCACCTTACATACTCAGTACATTGTCCATACTGACGTCCTTTTACTCGGGTCGCCGCGTTCATGCCCGCAGCCCCGATTGTTTGACGAGGTTAAGTGTATAGCTAGGATGCTCGGAAATCAGTAGGGATTGGCAAGTTCCACCTCATTCGGAGCCGTATTTGAGTCATGTATAGATATGTATGATTATGGGTATGCCAGGGCCCTGTCCTGACTCATAATTATCAGTTTACTTCGTAGAGACTTCTGCAAACAGTGTCCTGTGATATGTTTGTCAAGATATCGACAAAGTGATGTCAGCTGAGTCATTTCTGGATTTTAAAAGAGTGTATTTTAGACGATTTCAATTGGTTTAAAGTACTTATTTGATTAAAAGTTTTCATAATCGTTATAAAGATAATGATTTCTATTTCGAAAAGTTTTATGTTCTTAAAAGTTTTTGAATTGACAGGTTTGATAGAGCGAATATGTCACGACCCAACTGACGAGCCGTGATGGGAGTCTGACCTCTAGCGGCCAAACACCCCTATACTTATATCTGAATCATACTGAACATCAAAGGCCCATAAATGGCACAACTAATCTCATAAAAAGAAAGCATCAGAACTCTGTACAATCTGCATATATACATACACAACATGTGGAAGAACAGTGCGAGCCAGCTAGGCTGCTACATATACTGTTCAAAAAAGAATAGAAGCCGACAAGGCTACACCATCTGACTACTACATACAACTGTCTACAGACCTCTACTAGAATTAAAGTCAGAAAGGATGGGACAGGGCCCCGTCATACCCATGTGAATACACATCTCAAAAGGGGCATACCAAAACCGGCCATAGCTCCCGATCGGGCTTGAGTATATCGACCATTTCGGCTAGATCGGAGGTCCCACCGAGCCGGACCGCCATTCGTCTCCCCGTACCTACGGCATGAACGCACCCCCGAGCAACGGTGGATTCAGTACGGATAATGTACTGAGCATGTAAAGCATAAGAGCAATATCATATATATGTCAACACATGAGAATCATGGATAAAATCTGAACTCATAAGCTGAAATAACAGAATATGTGTACATGTATGAACTAGTATCTGCCTGAATCTGCGCAAACCTGTATGACTGACAATGCCTCTGTGGGCACATAATATGCATGCTCATGCCTATCAACGAAGGTCATACATCTGTATATAGGTGTGTATATAACGCTTGTCCCTTTTCTCATACCATATCGGCCTCTCTGCGGCCATCATCATATACATTGCTACGATACTGGTAGCCTGATTCTCATATCGTCTGTTATATCCCGTATTTTGTACATCGGGATAATCCGGGCTAACCATGATAAGTTAAGGACAAGACTATTTCGGGATATGAGGTAGAGACTTTTGACCTTCGATTTTATTTTAAGGCATAAGTTGCTTATGATTTTGTTGGTATGGAATATTAAGGAAAATTTGGGGCCAAAAGTTAATTTTGGGAAGTTAGTATTTCATGAAATGAAAGCCAAGTGGCCGTGTGGCTAGGGAGTGGACTCCCACCCATGGCTTGGCCAAATTTAATTGATCCAAGTCATGTGTGGGGCATGGTCCACTTGTATGGATCATATATGTAGATAGATGAAGACTAGCAAGTCATATTCATCATCTTCACCCCTTAGAAACTTGAAAAAAAAAAAAAAGAGGGAAGCCATATTCGGCCAAGCCTAGCCGAACAAGACCCCAAGAAATATTAATCAAAAAATATTTTCTTCTAGTATTCCAACCAATTGGAAGGTCCTTATTAACGTACTTAAAAATTGACAATCATGTTGTTGCTTCATAATTTAAACTCACGTTGACAGTATTATATTTCGTATTTTTGTACGTCGGATTATTCGCAAGGCGAGGTGGGGCCCACACATTGAGATTTTTTGGGACATGTGACAATTTATATGAATCACGTATGTGAAGTTAAACATAACTCAATAAGGACCCTTGAGCCAAATCAAAGTGGAAGTCCTCCAAACAAATATTTTTAAGTAACGTTTTCGGGTGATCTGACTTCGAGGGGCAAAAACGGTATTATAAGTTTTGAATTTGGAAAACCACCAAATATAGAAGTTGTAGATAATTGAATTATATTTCCAACCATAGGTCATGGGCCCACAGGTGACATCGGGATAAGGAGATATGGACGTTTTAAGACGGAAAGGTCAGTGGGCTAGGCCCAAACCGGGCCCAATCGGGTTAAGCCCATGACCCATGCCTATTTAAGTGAAATTTCAGCCCTTTCCTCTCATTTTTAGACCAAGAACACCAAAAAATTCTGGAAAGAGAGAGAGAGAAGAGCCTTGGAGAGAAGAAAAACCAATTTTGACCAAAATCTGAGCCCGAATTCGAAGCCCATGAATAGAAAAGTGTTGTACGCTGCGTTTTCTTCAATTTGAGATAAAAATCAACCAAGGAGAAGAGTGATAACGTGGGGGATGCATGCTTAAGGTATGAATACGGTTCCTTCTCATTATTAACGAGTTTATTTAAAATTTTAACGGATTAGCATGGAGGGAATAAATGATAAATTCTTTTGCCGGTGTTGTGAATTATGGAAGGAGATTTGAAGAGAATTTTGGATGAAAATAAATGTATTTAACTTGTAAAATGTGAAGTCTGTTGTTATTGATGTTGTTCATATGAATTCCGACTCCTTTACGTAAATAAAATTATTAAATAGTTATATCGCAAATTTGGTTGGTTGAGAAATTTAGAAAACGATGTAAGGGGTTTTTATGGCATACGTCGGTATTGGAAATGATGTTAATACTATTGGTATTGTTGTTGATGTTTTTGGTTACTGAATTGAGAATTCGGGCTAGGCGTATAAACAGGGGAGATGCTGCCCGATTTTCGACAGAATATAGAATGGTTTGGTTTGAAATTTGGAACAAGTGTGAAATAAAGAGACTAACGTAGCATGAATACCTTTAAATGTAGATTTATGAGTTCGGACGAATACGCGTAGCTAATAGGAGGTTGAACAGGTATACAAAGCTCACCCTTTCTTTCTTTCTTTTGGCATGTCTACAATTCTCATTTGCTTCTTGATGTTGCAGTTCCTAATTCAGTCGAACAATGGTATTTTTGTCTTTCGTATGATTGGATAATAAATGTTGCATAAAGAATTTTATATATTTTTTTTAAAGGATTCTGTAACTACGAACGCCCGTAACTTTCACAGACGGGCTCGATCGCTTTGATACGTTCATAGAAGGTCCCATAACGAATTATGTTCGTAACTTTCATGAGCCGGCTCGGATTGGGTTGATGCATGCTTATAATCCCCGAGACCCTCCTTATATAGCCTTATTTGATGCGTTCCCGAGCGACGTTTGAAGGAAACGTGATTTGACTATTGTCTTGATTTTCAAACGAAGGTTCGTTTTGATTATTCTAATGAGTTTGAAATGTTTTAAATTGCATAAAGTTACTCACTACTCTGCTCATGCATACTGTTGTTACATCGTTCGTCGAGTCCCAGGCCGGTTATATCATCGTGCGCACTATACTTTATTCGGCTGTATGATGTGTTACGGTACACCGAATCCCTCGCCATAGTGGGCGAAATTCCAGTATAGTGTTATGATGTGTTATGGCATATGATATGTTATGATGTGTTACGGAGATGTACGGAGATATGAAACCTTCCGGAGTATGATGTGTCATGGCCCTAACGACGGGAGGGCGACCATGTTCCTGAGCCTATGCATGATTTCGATTTGCATTATTTATGTTTTAAAAGTAAACATTTTGGTATGCCGATTTTGTATTCATTTTCCATATTTCTTACTTCGGCTATGATCCCGATTACCGTATTCCATTACATACTCGGTACATATTCCGCATCGACCCCCTTTCTTCGAGGGTTGCATTTAATGCCCGCAGTACGTACGCCCATTTTGGCGATCCGCCGCCTTAGGACACCTATTCTGCTGTCTTGGAGTGCTTCCTTGTTCTGGAGCCCATATCTTGGTACAGACTCTTTCGTTGCATATGTATATGTTTATTCAGGGGTATGGCGGGCCCGTCCCGTCATATGATTCTCGGTTGCTACTCTTAGAGGTCCGTAGACACATGTGTGGGTTGTGTATGGGTCCCGTTCACCGTGTCTATTTGATGTACTATGATATGATATTCGTTCCCGACGGGTGAGCCTTTGCGGAAAGCTTGCTTATGATTTTGATATGTGACGGCCTTGTCGGCTTGCACATATATACATATTCGGGGATGTTGTGATTTATGATAGCCTTGTCGCTTCGTACGACATATGTGTTTTGCGTGACGTTGATACGACGCCGACCTTCGTACACGTATATGTTCTTTGTATGCCAATTTCGATTAATAAAATCATAGTGCACCGGTGATCGTGGTAATGCATATATAACGCCTGCTTCTTTCCATACCCCATATACATATAATACTTGCGTATATAACGCCTTCTAGTCACGGGTCAACATATATATATATATATATATATATATATATATATATATATAAATGAATGTAATGCATGAATAACTATAGATATAAAACTGGACCCATGAACAAAAGGAATAATCATAAAGGGGTGTACATGAACATCAAAGACTAAAATGCTCCTAATACTTAGAATTACTAAAACTCTTGATACTCGACTTAAATACAAGGGTAGAAGTCATTTACATACCTTAAGGGGTCTAGAATCCCAAGAATCACTTCATTTTAA
>NC_081350.1:6893683-6935450 GCF_029784015.1 Lycium ferocissimum
AAAAAATCCTTCAACATTATCCCTGTAGAGAAAGCCCCCAAATTTTCAACCTTTTTGTGGAGAATATTTGGGAACCCAGGGGGAAATCGACAAACCAATTCGGTTCAAAAATTGCCCCATCTTGAGAAATGATTTAAAAAATAGGAAAAGGCCCCGGGAAGGGTTTCCCCGGGGTCGACCCTTTCCCAATCCCAAAAAAAACCATTTAGCCGGGGTATCCCCCAGGGAGGAGAGCCCCAAAAAGGATCCCTTGGGGAACCCCAAAGGGGAATCTAGGTCACCCATTGGGTTTATCCAATTTCCCCTCAAAATAGGGCAACGGAAGAACCGAGGGGGGTCTCATTTTGGTTTCAGGGGGGGAGCTATGATCATTGAAGAAATTCAAAAAATACTCACCATACACGGTCTGAAGCTGGGAGAGTGCTTAAGCAATTGGACATCTACTCCCCTCTTGGCTCCTCTATAAAAAGATGAATTTTCCTTAAAATCTTTTGCTAAAAGCGGCGACATCGGCTGAGGCCCGAATGATCGACTTTTCCAAATTACTTCGTAATGTTTAAAAATGGAAATGGTTCGATATTGTTCCGAACTAGAACCGCAATCTGTAACCAATTACTCTTGAATTAATAAAAAGCCTCGGTCTATGTAAAAAATGCTATTTTCATCAGATAATAATAACGAAAGTTTTCTAATTAACCACACATAACAAACAATAGTAAGCCTAACACACTTTTGCCTGCTTTTTCGAGTAACTTAGTAATAAAACAACGAAAATGTCAAGACATGTCGAACGCACGAGAGAATAGTTAATAGGAATACGAAGGGAGTACAACGAAACAACAATGGTGCAGAAGGAATGCGGAGGAAGCGAATAGTTAGATGATAAGAAGAAGCCGAATATGGACGAAACTGAAATGCTTAACCTCGGTGACGAAGAGGATATCAAAGCGACACGAATCAGTGCTCACTTGGGAGTTCCACAAACAGAAGAGCTCATAGCTCTGTTGAAGGAATATATGGACGTCTTCGCCTGGTCATATGCAGATACGCCGGGATTGAGCACTGAAATAGTGGCCCATATATTACCCATCAAAGAGGGTTTTGCCCCGGTTAAGTAAAAGACGTGAACATTTAAGCCAGACATGAGTATCAGGATAAAGGACGAAGTAGAGAAACAAATCAAGTCTGGAATAGTGGAGGTAACATCTTACCCCACTTAGGTGGCATACATAGTGCTAGTACCCAAAAAGAATGGAAAGATTCGGATCTGTGTGGACTACTGAGATCTTAACCGAGCCAATCCGAAAGAACCTCTCCCAAACATCTATATTCTAATAGACAACTGTGCCAAGCACGAGCTGCAGTCAGTCGTGGATTGTTTCGCCGGGTACCACCAAATACTCATGAACGAAGATGACACTGAATAGACAGCCTTTATCACCCCTTGGGGAGTCTATCATTATAGGGTGATGCTGTTTTATGATATAATGCATTGAGATATTGAAGTCTATGTGGACGATGTCATCATAAAATCAAGGGAAAGCTCAGAACATACTGCGCACTTACGTAATTTCTTGACAGACTTCGCAAATTTAATTTGAGGCTGAAGATACAAAGTGCGCATTTAGAGTGCCTACAGGTAAGTTGCTAGGATTCATAGTGAGCCACAGGGGCATTGAACTAGATCCTACCAAAATAAAAGCAATTAAAGGAGTTGCCGTTCCAAGACCAAGAAAAGAAGTCATGAAACTGCTTGGGAAGGTTAAACTACGTTGGGCGGTTCTGTGATCCAAGCTGGATTGTGGAGCCCTTAAATTGCTCGAAAGATGCTCAAATTGGATGGAAGAATTCCAGAGGGCATTCGACAAAATCATCTTAGTGCCGCCAGGGCAAGGAGTCTCTTCATTCTTGTATTTGTCATTATCAGAAAATGCTTTCGATTGCATGCTCGCCCAGCATGATAAAAAAGAAAAGGAGGAACATACCATCTACTATTTGAGCAAGAATTTCATATCGAGGGTAGAGAAAAAGGGTTGTGCTCTGACTTGGATTGCTCGTAAAGCTGAGGCACTACCTATCGGTGTTCACAACTCACCTCATATCTAGAATGGATCCATTGAGATACATTTTTCGGCAACCGATGCCCGTGGGTAAACTGGCCAAATGGAAGATGCTACTGAGTGAATTTAACATTGTATACGTAGCATAAAAGATATTCAATGGACAAGCCCTAGCTGACTTACTGGCAGAAAGTCCCATCGATGACGAGCTTGAACCATTGCGGACTTTCTTCCCAGATGAGGAAGTGATGGTTATGGAAGAAGAGGTGGCAGAATAGTACTCAGGTTAGAGACTATTCTTCGATGGAGCAGTCAATTACACAGGATCAGGCATCGGGGCAGTGTTAATATCAGAAACAGGACAACACTATCCGATAGCTGCAAAACTCAACTTCAGATATGCCAACAATATGGCAGAATATGAAGCATGTGCCCTCGGCCTTAGGATGGCATTGGACATAAACATATAAGAGCTGTTGGTAATCGCGGACTCCTATTTGCTCACAAATCAAGTGAAAGGAAATGGCCAACCAAGAATGATAAGATACTCTCGTATGTGAATCTGGTGTAGAGACTGTGCGGTAGATTCAAAACCATCGATTTCAGGCATACTCCAAGGGCTCAAAATTAGTTTACAGACGAATTAGCTACGATAGCATGTATGATCCAAAGACCCGAGAGTACTCACATTGATACACTAGAGATCACACTAAGTGGAGACCAGGCTCACTGTGCCAATGTCGAGGCTAAGCCGGATGGCCAACCATGGTATACCGACATCAAGGCCTACTTGGAGAAAGAAGAGTATCCCTCAGAAAGTTTAGTAAATCAAAAGAAGACTATCAGGAGGTTGGCTAATGGTTTCTTCTTGAACAAAGAAGTGTTGTACAAAAGGACCCCTGACCTTAGGTTACTTAGGTGCGTAGACGCCAAAGAGGTTACAAAATTGCTAAAAGAGGTGCACGCAGGGGCATGCGGACCCCTCATAAATGGATTCATCATCGCTAAGAAAATCCTGAGGACAGGATATTACTGGATGACCATAGAGCATGATTCGTGCAAATTTGTGCAGAAGTGCAATTAGTGCCAAATACACGGAGATCTGATCAAAGTTTCCCCCATAGAATTATATGTGATGAGCTCGCCTTGGCCATTCATGGCATGGGGAATGGACGTCATAGGACCCATCGAGCCTCTGGCCTCCAATGGATATCGTTTCATTTTAGTCATCGTCGACTACTTTACCAAATAGGTAAAAGCAACTTCACACAAGTCAGTGACCAAGAAAGTCGTGGCTGACTTCGTAAAAAACAATCTGATATGTCGTTTCGGTGTACTGGAATCCATCGTCACAGACAATGGTGCCAATCTAAACAACCATTTGATTAAGGACATCTGTGAACAATTCAAGATCATCCACAGAAACTCCACCGCTTACCGGCCGCAGATGAATGGAGCCGTAGAGGTTGCCATAAAAACATCAAAAGAATCTTGAGAAAAATTACCGACAACTACAAGAATTGGCACGAGCAGTTGCCTTATACTTTGTTGGGATACAGAACGACAACTCGAACTTCCACCAGGGCAATCTCATACCTCTTTATCTACTTTACAAAAGCGGTCATACTCGCAGAAGTGGAGATCCCTTCACTCAGGATCATCCAAGATGCAGAGCTGAATGATGCAGAATGGGTGAGAAACCGCTACGAGCAACTAGCCATGATAGATGAAAAGAGAATGGTGGTGGTATGCCACGGACAACAGTACAGACAAAGAATATCTTGAGCCTTTAATAAGCGGGTCAGAGCCTGACTCTTCCAAATTGGGCAACTCATGCTAAAGCGAGTCTTCCCCCACTAAGAAGAATACAAAGGAAAATTTGCGCCAAACTGGCAAGGGTTGTACATGGTCAGGAAACTCCTCCAGGTGGTCATCCAAAGACCGATTGATAGCCCTTGACTCCATCTTCACTGAAGTGCCCTTCACTATGACCACCAGGAGCATCCCAATCAATGGAAGGCAACATGGCGTAGAATTCCCTTACCCATGACTCGTTGCAATCACCCAGATTTCGGATTAAATTAGTCCACTTTGTCGCAACCAACCTGTTCCAGAAATCGGGAGCACGCCTTTAATCAAATTCCTGCTCCAACAATCGAGAAATGTACCTCTGGCTCAAGTGTAGCTGTTTGCTTTGGCGAGTGGGGAGCTTTTCATAAATGGGCATCTCTTCATTTTTGGGTACCGTCCTTTGGTTTTGAGGTACTTCCGCTTGATTTTGAGACATTGTGCCTGTAAAAGAATTAGAAGTGTGTTAATTTTTATGCCTTATCAGTTTCATATCATTCTAGTAAGAATCAACGTAAAAAACTCAAAAAAGAACTACCCTATCGAGGAACTGCAGACACGGTAGACCCTCAGGTATCGTCGTAGCGGTCTGGCATTGCCATGGTGGTACCGCAATGACGTGCAAATGGCCGCCACAGTGGCCTCACTCAACATTCCTATGACCGCCACAGCGGTCAACTGAGCGCCACAGTGTAATGCTGTAGCGGCCAGTCAGCCGCTGTAGTGGCATCGTCTTCTCCGACAGAAACCCTAAATTTTCAGATTTCAAACCCCACTTTTGGAGTCAAAATCTTGTTTTAAAGCACGGATCGGGCAGGAAATCAGTGTGCATGAAGTTTAAACCCGATTGGGGTGCTATTCTAACAACAAACTAGCCCAAATTTTGGTAAACTCCAAAAATCTATTCCAAGAATTTGCTTTACTATGTTCAAGTTTTACGTCTTAAATCTGTGATATAATCACGCTACGTTCGAGGGGAAGGCTATCCTAATGATTAACTAGTTCAGATTACTCCAAAAAATCATCCTAGTGGTGTGTCTGCTGACACCTAATTTTTGACTTTCCGTAATATATTTTAATCACTCAGAGTCTCTGGATAATAAATAAAGTGAGTTGGGCATCTTGAAAGAATTAAATGATTTTTTATAAATTTTCCAAGTCAATATTTCATTCCCTTAAATTAATAAGAGGGATTTTCATGCATCGTAAATTTATTTGGAAATTAATGAGTACTTTCAAGGTATTTCATGAGATCTTGTTAAAATTAATTAAAAAAAAGAAAAGAGAGAAAGAGACAAAAAGGCTTTCATTTATTTAATTATTTAGAATTATCAAGAAATCAAAATTTTGCAAATATTTTATTTCCCTTTTAAATCCATGAGGTTTGAGTAATTTAAATAATTTAAGTAGTTAATCATTTAACCCTTTAAACTTTTGATTTTTATAAAAATAGGCATAATTGTTGATTAATTAAATGATAATTATTGCAAATTGATCCTTTTTATGCGCACATATATTTTTCCATGGCCACAATTAAATTAATCAGGTCATGATTTAAAGAAATTAGAGTTAGTTTTTGCAAAATGGCCGACTAATGGTTTTACTTGAAATAACCAGTTTTTTTTTTTTTTTTTTTTTTTTTAATTTCTAAACTTGCTAATTAGGCCAAGTATGGCCATAATTGACATGACCAGCTGATTTAAAATCAATTAAGGCCAAAATTGAAATGATCAGCTGGGTTAGGATCCACTATGGGCCATGTTCACAATTGTGGCACCATTGATGTAATTTGGCCCATTTTACACTATTTTTATGAAATAAAATGAATACGTCCTAAATTTGTCTAAGTAATATATATATTACTAACTTTAATCCTTTAATTATATATATAACGTTTTCATGTTCCAATTGAACACTGTCCATTTTTTATTATTCTCAAAGGATAAGATTATTCTCTTTACCAAACATATGCGGATCCAATCACGATCTTATATATAAGAAGAACAAAAAATCTTTCTTGATCAATCCCTTTGCCCCTCATTCTTCAAGAATAAGGAAGATCCTTTTCAAGTTTGAATTTGTTCATTTGGAATCTGGGTTCTTCTACTTCATATCTATTTAATATGAATATTTTCTCTCTCTTTTTTTATATCATTCCTTAAGTCCCATAAGTTTGATCACTGTGTAATTTGACCCATTTTCTCATTGAACGAAAGGTACGAAATAAATCGATTGATAAAAGTACCATGTGAAATCTTCGATTTTTCCCCTTCCTCGATCCCTATCCCATATATATATATATATATATATATATATATATATATATATATATATATATATATATATATATATATATATATATTTGTGTATACTATACATATATATATGTATACACAGTTATACATATTCATGTATACCGTAGTATACATATGTATGTATACTAAAATAACAGGCCCTTTGTTTTAAATGGGACCGAGTCCCCCCAAATCCTTTTAAAAAGAGAGAGAGAAAGCATTTAAGGCGGTAACCCCCCCCCCCCCACCTCCCCTTTCCCCGATAAACCCTAATCTCTCTCTCTCTCTCTCTCTCTCTATGGCAAAAATGGCAAATCTGCAGAATATAGCAGTTGCATGCAGCTTTATTATGTCTATTATGATTAAATCATTTAATATGGCATGCGAATCGTGATTTTAAATCACAAACATGGTAATAAATCGATTTCCTTACTTTATTTGATTTTGTTATGCTGAAATTTACCAGTATTGTTGTTGTGCTGTGCTTAGATTTTATTGGTTGGGTTGGAAAAGGTCGGATCGAACCAGTAAAGTTCAGATCTGACCATTCATTTTCTTGAGGAGCCGTGTGAGGCATAGATCTAGTCTTGAAGGGCATTTTTCTGGTAATTACATTTGTCCCACATCATTTATTTGGAAGTTTCAGGTGATTTTTGGAGTTCTATAAATAGAACCCCAACCCTCTTACAAGAGAGAGAGTTTTGAGAGGTCTAAAAGTTGAAAAAATTTGAAAAGGGTAAAAAGAGGCTTTTTTCTGAAAGAAAAATCTGAGTCTCAAAGTCAAATTTTTTTTAAGAATATCTTTTAGAGTTTAAAAATTGTGGAAGGTCAAAAGAAAGCTGAACTTAGAATTTTTAGCCTTTGGTAATAAAATTTTAAGACTTCCCTAAGTGTGAGGTCTTTAAAAGCTGAAAAGTTTTATCTTTTTCCATTTGTTCAAGTCTGTGTGGCTGGGTTGTGAGTTTTGGAAGCACTTAAGGCTTTCAAATTTGTTTTTAATCAGGGCTGCACCATAAAAAGGTAATGTTCTATCCTGCTCATTTAATTTTGTATTGTTTAGCATTAGTCTACATGTTAATAATTTATTAATGTTGTTTAGTTGCTGATTTGCCTATGTTTAGTTGAGTTCATATATTGATTAGGCATTAATTAAGATGTATTAATTTTTTAGATGTGGAGGTTGCCCCTCTTCATTTTCAAAGCCATGTTTGGTATCAATAAGTGGTCTTGTGAAGCTGATTGAATGTGTATGCCTAAACAGTGCAATGATTGTTTAAATATGTGGAATAGACTTCATATATTCTGCTATATATGTATTGAAGGTTCTTACTTTTATTGTTCTATGTTTAAATCTCATAATAATGTGGTCATCTAAGTCATGGCACTAGTTTGATGAACTTTAAGCTAACATTATTCCTGATGGAATGTGTTAGAATACCTAAAGGTGGTGATATCTATTAGAAGTATTTGAAACAATTGTCCTTGTCTTTGCGTTAATGTGATTTTGGTTTCCTTTCTTTTCCCGAACCCGATTTTTGTGTGGTCCTGCATGCTTGTTTGATGTTAACTAAGTGACATAAGTTTGTGATTGGGGTAAAACATGGGGAGGGGTCATGATTAGGTTAAAACAGAGTTCAAGAAACCTCAACAGTTCTATAGGAAGTCTTTGGTTTAGTTTGAATCTTTTTAGGTTTGTTTGAATGTACTTAAGCTAGTCAAGTGATTCTGAATGGTTGTATGTTGTGCACTAAAAGGTAATTTTAAAAAAAGTGACAGTCTAGAGTGGGATAAGGGAGTCTAAAAATGAAGTTTGAGATTCAAGATCACTAATAAGATAATGGGGTGTCAAAAGGTCCATTAGGAGTTCATGAAAGTCTATAACAATTGTTGAACTTGTTTTAAAATAAAAAGGGAATACCACATGCCATTAGCAGGACTAAGTGTCATATTTGGTTTCATTTGAATAGAATTTAAACTGTGCATTCATATTATCTAACTTTCTCTCTGATTCATATCTGATTTTTTCAAAAAAGAAGTTTGAGATAGGCTTTAAAGGTAATTTGAAGTCCTGATGTATATTTAACTGTCTAAAAAATGATTGACCAATAGGAGTTGGAATTGTTTTTGAATCTGAAGTTTGTCATTTAGCTTGATTTTTCTTATAACTCTTAAGTGATTTAATTGTTCCATTTTCTTAAGTATTAATGGCTAACGGAATTCAATGAGGCTTTATATAGTGTGGGTTTAAAACTGAAGTTAACTAGAAACTGCTTGGTTCATGTGATTCGTTAGGATTTAGGTGAGACTCATTTTTAAAGGGCTAGGCAGTGGCAAAACATTTTTGTCCATGAGTTTTGGTTGGCATTTGGTATGAGAATAACATAAAGGGGTGGGGTGGGTTGCTTTGGGGGAGTAAAAGGTGAGCCTAGGTATGAGCTGGAGGTAATGACCAGTGGAACCTGGGATCCGTTTTACTGAAGGTGAGGTGTAGGAAAGGGATAGGGAAGTGATGGCCTCACCCTATACTGCCCTTCTTTCCGGACCCTAAGGCTTCCTTAACTCCGTAGACCTTGTTCTCATGACTGTGGAAGTTCAGTGAGAGTTGGTAATGGGTCAAGGGTGGTGTGCCCAGCCTTGGGGAAAATTCTTGTGATTTCTTGTTGTCTAAAACTGAGTTAGAATAGAGGGACGGTCATTTGTTATATCTTTGTCATGCCTTGGGGATTTTGAATTTCATGTTGTCTGAAACTAAGTTTGAAGCAAAGAGTAGGTGTCTGTCATGCCTTTGTCATGAGTAGAGAGGTCAAAATTGATATTAATTAAGTCCCAAAGAGATGAGTTGCTTGAATCCATGTTTCCTTTCTTTTCTTGAATTTTGGCTTGTCTAATTGATTGTTTGATTCCTGAGGAGTATGTGTCAAAGTTTGTATGGTGTTTATGTGTGGACTGTGGTCATGTGAAGACACTTAGCTTGGTCTAAACTTGGAAATGAACACTTGATTGATCTTAAGCTAGTAAAGACCTCTAATTTCTTGAACTAAATAGAGTCACCTAGACTTTAATGAATACTATAGTATAACCTAGACTAAAAAATAAGAACTGTGGCTCATTTGGGGTGAGTAATCGTCATGCATAATTAGTCTTTAAAAATCTTGTTAAACAATAATTCAGGGAGAATGAAATGATTACAGCACAGGCCTAAGTGCTAAAATTAATAAGATTAAACGGGAGTTGGTCCGACGTCGATTAAGGAGTTGTCATAGGTATTCCCAAGGGCGTACGGGCCACTAAGGTTTAGATCGTCTTTTAAAGACACCTGAGAAAGGCAGAGCTGCTTAGCTGACTATAGTATCTACCCCCAAATGCAGGTGTCAGCGACTAATCTATACGCCATGTAGACATTCTTATCCCGAAGGATATGACTTTTAAATCCCGTCATTTCACTTAAGAGTTAGGAATAAATTTTAACGTGATCCATTCAAAGCGGGTTGGTCTTTGTTTGTTTCTAAAGGTCAAAATGTCCCTATTTACGAGTTTAAAGAGCCGTGTGAATACGGCGTTAGAATTTGAACTTGTTATTCTTTCTTTAGACTTCATAGATACACATTTAGTTTGACTGGGCCTCGTCTATCTTGGTTATTTGGTAATAGGCTTTATGCAATTACGTATCCCGTTATTATTGTATTAAAACAAAGATTGTATCTTTTCATGCAGTAGGAAGGCACTACGCAAAGATCACCGCTCCATTTGTGGTTGCTTGGTCTAGGCTTTCTTGATGTTCCAATTTCTTTTGGTGTAACTATAAGTTACAGAATCTCCCCCTTGGCTTGTATTCTCCTGTTGTATTTCATGTGATCACCTTAGACAAATACTAACTTTATGCTATAAGGATTGCTAATATATGGAATTGATAAATCATTTATTTTGATGTATATGAAATTTAAAGTTAGCCTTTAGTTAATTTTACCTTCTGTATGGTAATTGAACATGTAAGAGTAAGGTTAAATATAGACCTGTCACGACCCATTTCAGCCTAGGTCATGCGGGCACCTACCTTTCCCACCTGGGTAGGCGAACCCTTAACTCAACATTCACGAAAATAGAAAATAGCGGAAGAAAGTAAAATAACGTAAGTCTCACAATATAATATAATGATAACAAGTGCGGAAGTAAATGAAATCCACCCCGCATCTGTCCGCGCGCAGCATATAAATCCGATATAAAGTGTCCGAATAATAATACATAGGTAGTCTCAAATCATGTCTCCGAATGGAAAGCAAGACATAAGTAATAGAAAAGTCTCGAGGCCGCCGACGCCATGCGCACCCTGAAAAACTCAAGCAGGTTTCTAATAGTCGATCGCCCACGAGTCGAGAAGAGAGGACTACGTGATACCGCATTCATGTTAATGCAAAGAAGTGCAGTCAAGATAAACAACGGTACTGGTAGGCATTATCGGCCGACCAAGCATAGATAGCACAATTCAGAAAATAAGTAGATAGCAAAGAATCCAACAAGTATAAGATAATAAGATCACAACCAAGTGTTCGTCATCGCCTACGTAAAGCCTCTAAAGCCAGGTACACCAAGTCCAAAATATATATATCCAATCCAATCATCACAATCAATCACCACAAATCGAAATCAAGCCAATGCAATGCAATGTAATAATAGAATGGATGAGATGTAATGCCATGCAAATGAGGTGTACATATGTGGCCTGGACGGAAATATCGACGTCCCCGTAGCACAACCCAGCCAAGTTACAAGTTTAAGTCACCCATCCCGCATCTGCCCAAATGCATGCACGAGACCCTAGCTAATTACTCACAGAGGAGTCTCACCTCGCACCACCGGGGGACCATGAGCCAATGACCAACAACGATTCCGAACAACATCGACCGGCCACGCAATAACGATGTCGGAATATATCGTCACTCATCGCATCTCACAATCACTCAAGTAAAAGAGTTTTCAATCAACGATACCGGATAATTACCGGCTATCGGCCATGCATCATGAATATGAGGGAATGTATGCAATGCACTTATTAATGATTCCGGAATTGAACCTCGGACATCGGTCTTCTCAAAATCACTCAAGTAAAAGAGTTTATCAAACATCAGTTTCATACAATTAACGATTTTGGAATAGATCTTCGGACATCGGCCTTTACAATCTCTCAAATAAGGAGTTTATCAAATATCAATTTACTCAATCAACGATACCGAATCATCACCGGGTATCGGCCATGCATCATGAATGTGTGAGAATGAGTGCAATGCGTACATCAAGTATCAACAATCAAGTTCAATATCACAAGTACCACGAAGGGGTGCGCCATCAATGTATGATATCATAATACCATCAAGGGTATGCCAACAATATATAAATATTACTAGTACCAACAACGGGAACGTCAACAATGTATCACAATGCAATTACTAACAACGGTATGTCAACCATATCTCAATCAAGATAGTAACAAAGATTCTGATATTTATAACTACTCGTTGCATCAACCATCAAAATGGAATAATAAACACACATAACAGGGTGGCTAGTCCCAGCACATATCAAGGCCCAACCTAAGGTAATATCCAACACAACTTCATACCCGAAGGTTCGCATGTTGTCTCCGACATTATATTCTAAATATGTGATTCGCTATGCATAGTCTCACTAGAGGTAAGCCATAACGTACATGGACTGCCGAACCGCCACACCAATAAGTCACTCTATTTCCTTGCCCTTCTGCTGAAGCTCAAAACCAAAGTAGTCTAAGCATAATCGAATTCTAAATTAGAAATCATGGAGAATGATATTTGTTGCACGTCGAAAATTTTTTCGTTGATGCACCGTGAATAGAATAATGAAGGGAACGAAGTATACGATATTTTAATAAGTAAGAAATAGCATTTGATGACCCAAATTGAGATTTCAAAGGCATTCGAGGCAAGAGAAGAAAGTTTGCCGAGAAAGGCAAGGTATACATTATGTATCGGAAAGGATTTACGAGTGACGAGTTAGTGATGACTTAACGATGTCTGAGGAAGAGTTATAACGCCCTTAGATTGTTAACGAGGTGTTAAGGTTCCATAAGGATTGAGATCAAACGAGTCTACGAGAACGAACTTCGAAAAATTAGGCAATATACGGTCCAACATACGACTCGATAAAACATATCGTCGTATGTTAGGCTGAAGTGTTCGCTCTGCACGGGGACCACCGGACCAAACAAACGTCGTACATACGGTCCATATAAAAGATACGGACCGTATGTTGGTCCGTGAATTCAAGTCGGGACAGATTTTAAGAATGATATAAGGGGGCCAAGTTCATTTAATTCATTTCATTTTCTCACTCTACACTTCAAGAACACTATAGAAAGCTCTCCACCCTTCTTCCACAAGAACTCAAGAGAAATTCATGATCAAATTCATCAAACCAAGAGAATCAAGTGTAAGAAACTCATTAGAGTTCATCCAAGTCAAGAAATCCCATTGGAAGTGAACAAGGGTTTTGGCTCAAGTGATGTATTTCCACTCAAGAATCATTCCCACACTATCTAAGGTAATATTTATGATCATTCCATGTTGTTTAAGGTATTGAGAGGTTGAAAGACATGTATTATAGAAGGAGATAGAAAATCGGTCATGAATGTGGGAATAGTGGTATTTTTGAGTAGTAGTTTGGAATGAGTCATAATTCTTGAAATGTTGTGATTATGATTATGTTATAAATGAAATTAAGAACATGGGATAAACATTATATGTGAGAAAACGTACTAGTGTGCTATGACCATGACTATGGACGAATTGAAGTGAAATTGCGAAATATGGATAATGTAGATGAATAAAGATTGTTGGTTATAATATCGTGAATGTATTATAGACATTTTGGAGTTGATATATGATATGAGGAAAGTAGTATAAAGAAAGGAAATGCTGCCCAATTTTCTCTAGCCTTAGTAAGCACGCTCATATAATTGATTAGCTAATGTTAATGCGAACTCTCTTGAAGGTAGAAACGTGAGTATTGAAGGAGAACGATCAAGCGATAGAGCAGCTAAACGAAAAGGTATGTAAGGCTAGTCCTTTCATT
Organism: Lycium ferocissimum; assembly: GCF_029784015.1. Classification (NCBI taxonomy): domain Eukaryota; kingdom Viridiplantae; phylum Streptophyta; class Magnoliopsida; order Solanales; family Solanaceae; genus Lycium; species Lycium ferocissimum. Next base: position 6,906,990 of record NC_081350.1, read on the forward strand.
CTAAGGCATGACTCCTATGGTATGAATCTTCCTATTTTTCCATGATTTTCATATATAACGGAAATTATGAGTCTATGATTATAAATAGCTTCATATGAGATAGAGAAACAGAAGATGCTATGAGCATGATAGTGATGATGATAAGTTAAGACTAAAGATTCTAAAGCTAATGATTTCAACCATGATCCATTGATGTTGTTTATTATATACACTCACCTTATATGCTAATTCCTTCAAGTAGGCAGAATGCTTGTGAATACTCTATAACGGAATCGGTTCACGGCTTATGTCACCCCAATAAAGCATAGTTGTCTTTGAGTTTCTATGCATGAATTATGATTTAGTACATGATGATGATATTACATTAAATTTATATGGCCGGGCAGTATACCGCTAATGTTATATATCCCGTATTTTATACATCGATAGTCCGAGCTAGCCATGATAAGTTAAGGACAAGACTATCTCCGGATACGAGGTTGAGACTTTTGACCTCCCATATTATTTTAAGGCAATGATTTTATTGGCAGGTATAGAATATAAAAAAATTTGGGGTTAAAAGAATTTTGAAAGTTAGTTATTTCATGAAAATGGCCATATGTGGCCGTGGAACAGCATTCCCACCCATGGCTTGGCCAAATTTAATTAATCCAAGCCATGTGTGGGCCATGGTACACATGGATGCATCATATATGTAATTGGAAGATGACTAATTAATCACTTTCATCATCTTTTCATACCTTAAGAAAGTCGATAAGCTTCTAGAAACAAAGTGGACCATTCCATGGCAAGGCAAATTGAAGACCATGAATAGTGATAAAAAAAAATATTTCCTTCTAGCTTTTCTACCAATTGAAAGGTCCTCTTTAACGTGGAGTAGTTGTTGGAGCAAGCAAACCATTCATTTTTGCAAACACAAACTCTAGCCAAGTTGAGGAACTAAGTGATAAAGGTAAGGTTTAATCCTTTTCATGTGTTATGGATGATTTGTACATGTTGTAGTATGTAGAAATGGATGAAAATCATGAAATCTTGTAGTGATGTTGAGCCGTGTTGGGCTTGGCCGTGTATATGTTGTGTTGTGTAGGAGTGAAGGACTAATTTTATTTAGTATGTTTGGGTTGTTGTGTCGGGTTCTATGATGCAAATGAAAGTTTAATGGTTCAAATTGAAGTTATAGTCGTTTGTGGTTTGTTATAGAAAAGTTTAATGAAATTTTAAGATAGTTTTTTTTTGTATTTATGGAAACGATGTTGTCAAGTCGGTGAATTGTTGGCGTAGTGATGAATTGGAAGAAAGAAATGTGTTGTTGTTGTTCCCATTGAAGTTGAAGATTTCGGGTTACGTGGCATTTTGATTGGGTTGTTTTGATTATTGTGCGGATTGTTTGAAGCTGCTCTGAATCTTGTTTGAATGATCTCGACAGGATTGTCAACATGCGAGCTGATGTTGGCTTGAATGTATGTAGTTGAATTGAAAGTAAATGGAATGTTGTCGAATTATGTAGAAAAGAGTTACTAACGTTAGGATGCGTTTGGAATTGATTGTTGATGTTGTAAACATGGTTGTTGGTATTGTTGTTGATGATTTAGCCGAGTTGAATTTCGGTTGAATTTATAGGAAACGCGTCTCCAAATTGCAGATAAAAGTGTTAGTTTGGGATGGAATCCCTAAGTATATATAGCTAATGTTTGATATATAATGACGTTATTGTATATCTTGGTAAGCCCGAGACTTAAGTTCGGATTAGCTTAGGAAGCGGACAAGGTATGTAAAGCCTAACCTTTCTTTCTTTTGGCATGTCTTAGTTGTAAGTAGGCTATGATACGAGCCTCGAGGTAACTCTATTCTTACTATCCGAGCATGTCTACGATTCTTGTTCACCTCTTAATGTTGGCATTCTTAATGTAGTAGAATTATGGTCCTTATGTCTTTTGCATGATTGGATAATAAATGCTGCATAAAGAATTTTGTTCTCAAAGGATTCCAGAACTACGAACGACCGTAACTTTCATGTACCAGCTCGATCGCTTCGAAACGTTCGTAGAAGATTTTATAACGAATAATATCTCCAACTTTCATAGGCGGGCTCGGATTGGTTTGATACTTGTTTGTGGGCCCCCGAGACTCTTCTATATTTGGTTCTAACGACTTTTTGAAAGGAACTTGCACGACTATCGTCTTAACCCCCGAGTGTTGATTACTTATTTATCTATCGAGTCTCGGACCGAGATTTATACGCATATGGTTTTGATACGTGTCTATGGTTTCTAAAGTTCTATTTGATATATTCCAAGACGTTTGAGGAAACTTGATTTGACTACCGTCTTGGCTTTTAAAGATGATTCGCTTTGATTATCCTATCGAGTCTTTGAAAATGTTTTAATGCGCATATGGTTTCTCACTACCGCGCCCGTGCGAGTCGTTATTACTTTCACCGCGTCCCGTGCTGTGGCACACGTATTCATGCACGTACCCATCGCATTATTCACTCGTCCCTCACTGTAGGTCGGGCATGTTATATACGTATATGACGATATTCACCGCGTCCCCAAATAGAGGGCCGGGCACGTTATATGATATGATGATGATATGATGATACGTAGTGCGGCCAGACGAAGATATGATTTATTTCATTCACCGCGTCCCCGCGCAGGCCGGCACGCAGGCGTACACGTATATGCCGATTTATTAACCGTTCACTAGAGGGGTCGGGCACGTTATATGTATACGTATATGATGATTTTATTTACCGAGTCCCCACCAGAGGGCCGGGACACGTTATGCAAGTATATGTGCATGATGATTATTTACTTATGTCACTCACCCCATAATGAATTAAATATATGATATCGACATGTACGTATTTATGTTTCAAAAGGGGTTCTATGATTTTCTATACTTTTACTCAAGATGATTCTCGTTTCATCGTATTCCTACGTTTACATGCCAAGACATATTCCGTACCGACCTCTTTTCGGGTCATAATATGCCCGCAGAGGACGATCGTTTTGGTGGTCCGCCGCCTTTTATGGCATCCATTTTCGTCGGTTTTGAGCGTCCCTTTAAACCGAGCCCATATTTTGGTACGTATCTCCTTCGTTGTATATATGTACGTTTGTCTGTGGCACGCACGGGCCCCGTCCCGTCATATAGTTCCGTGATTACTCCTAGTCCGTAGACACACGCGCGTGCTGTGAATAGTTACCGTCCTGGGCCATGTCGCGTGATTTATGTTTTGGGCGGTCCCATACGCGCGCGCCCTTGCCTGCGCGCGCATATATATGTTTTCGAGATGTCGTTATTATTGCGACGGGGTTCCTGTTTCATTATACGTGATATGTATACATATGTTTATATATACGACAACAGACGACGACCGACCCGTGTATGTATATATGTTGGTTTGTACGTCGATCAGGTTAATGTTGTACGGCGTCTACCGGCACTAGTCATGGCCCACGGGGTCGATCGTGACAGCAGTATCGTAGGCGTCATTCTCGCAGTGTCTACAGACCGTGTCTAGTAGAGTTTTGTTTATATCGTGCCGCGGCACTACATCTATAAACAAGTGGTTGCGGACACATTTGTGGATACATCTTTCCTTCTTATCTCAGATCGTGCGACAGAGTCAGACAGACGACTCTCTAACGCACCAGCAGGCGATGGCCGATGCCTCCATGAAAGCGACACCGTCTTTTCGTAAGGCTAGTCGACAAGAAATCGGAGAGACTAGCTAGGCCCGAGAGTTACTGTGTCCGTGCCCGCCCGAGCTCGAGATCGTGCTCCTGGCCGCCCGAGCTCTGCTACCCGTCACCATCGAGAGCACAGAAGTGCCAGCACCTCTGCACTGTGGTGGCGCCCACCGCTCGTCCGGTTCTGGCACCGAGCTCTCCGGCCTCAACCGAGAAGTGAGGACGGTGGCCACAGTGGATGCGGCTCACCGCCGACCGTACCAGTCGCGCAGCAGTTGCCAGGCACGATCGGAGTGCCACCTTGCGTGCATCAACGTGATAACAGGCTCCGTGATTTCGAGTTGTAATCCCTCCGCAGCCCCACGCGTCAAAGCCCTAGGCGGAAAGATCCCCCCGTGAGTTTATTCTACACGCAACACAAGACCGAGGATGATTAGAGTCGGGAGACCGAGTCGTCGAGCCGGCTCATACTCATTGCGTACGTAGTCACACCGGGTACGTAGTCCCCGGAGATGTTCAGGCTGCGACGCTCCTCCCGCCCGTATGGGATGAGTTCGCGGAGGCTCTTGGGCCACGCCGCCCCCGCAGATGCGAGCCAAAGACAGAGCTCATCGCTACGACCCAACCCCCGTAGTGTCGCGGGACTAGTGCTCCAGCCGGGCACCCAAACACCTCAAGTAACCGTAATCGCACGCGTATAACTTATACATTTATAAATATCGTACGTTCTTCAAACTGGCGTAAAACACAAATATATATCACACAAGCCAAATAGTGCTTACACACATATGGCGTGCAACGTCCTAAAATATACACAAACGCAAGCCGACAAGTATGCCACGGCGTAATGAGACCGCCTAATACATATACCACACGCACACAACCGAACAAATATTCACACCCACATATATGTCTACGTACTCCCAAATGTGAACAAATGTGTATCCATATGACAGACGGTGGCCCTACTGCATCAATAAACAAATACATATGCACCCGAAGAATATATACCAAAATATAGGCTCAGAACAAAGGAGCACTAAAACAAAGAATAGGTGTCCTAAAGTCACATCACCGAATGGCGTTCAGACTACAAGTATGAAACGCACCGAAGAAAAGGGGGTCACATTAATACGTATCGAGATGGAAGCACGTAAAATACAAGAACAATCGAGTCATAATCGAAACAAGTACAAATAAGCATAATACTCAAAATACCAAAATGCTTACTTTTAAACACAAATCATGCGTGCTCAGAAATATGGTCGCCCAATTGCCGCCGCGCCATAACACATCATACCTGCGAAGATTTCTACATTCTCCGAAACCCGACATATCACATAACACATCATAACGCCATAACACATCATAACACCAACTATACATTTACAGACCTCTGAAGCAGCTCGGTTTCGAACGGACACATCATACTCCGAATATAACATAGTGCGCACGATAACATAACCGCCCGGACTCGGCGAAAATATGCACGGCAGAGTCGTGAGTAACCATATGCATAAAATCATTATAGACTCGAAAAGATAAGTAAACTAACCATACTGGGGTCGGGATAAAAGTAGCACTAAATTCTTGCCAAAGTCGTTGGAACTATACAAAGGAAAGTCGCGGGACCCACGGACGAGCATCAACCCAATCCGGGCCCGCCTATGGTAGACATAGTCATTATACCCAACAGAATCTCCTATGAGTATATCGAGGCGATCCGGTTTTGTCTACGAAAGTTACGGCCATTTTTAGACGTAGAATCCTTTAAAAATAAAATCTTGATGCAACATTTGAAATCCAATATTACCAAAGACACGGAACCATAATACTATTACATTAAGAAGGCCGACATTAAGAGGTAAATAAGAATCGTAGACATGCTCGGATCGTAAGAACGAGTTTATCGAGGCTCGTGTCATAGCCTACTTACAACTAAGACATGCCAAAGGAAAGAAGGGTTAGGCTTAAATACCTCGTCCGCTCTCAAAGCTAATCCAATCCTAAGTCTTGGACTCCCCAAGATCTACACAACATTAATGGACATCAAACATTAGCTATAGGCATTTAGGAATTCAATTCCAAACTAGCACTAAATTCTACAGAAATTTGGCGACATTTCCACTGTGTAAATTCAACAACCCCGAGAATTCAACAAATTGAATTCATCAACAACAATACCAACAACCACACTAACAACATCAATAATCAATTCAAAATGTATTCTAGCGTCAGTAACTCTTTTCTACATAATTCAACAACATTCCATTATATTCAATTCAACCACACATAATCAAACTAACACCAATGCTCACACGTTCAATTACTAATCCGAAACCATTCAAACAACATTCAAGAACACTTTAAAAAATTCACACAATATTTCAAACAACCCAACCAAGGCACCACCTCACCCGAAACCACTCCAAACCCGAGAACAACACAATAACCCATTCCTCTCTTTGAAATTCATGAATTACACTAACAATCCACACCTTAACAATGTCATTCTCATAAATATAAAAATTACATTAAAAACACATTAACTTCCAAATCAGCCCGCAACAATTACCAAATCAACTTGAATCGTTAAACTCTCATTTTAATCATGGAATCCATAACGACGACAACCAAAATACTAAACAAAATTAATTCATTCCTTGGCATACAAGTGAGACCATATTCGGCCACCACCTCAACATGCCAACTTCGTGATTCTCATCCATTTCAACACACTATAACAACCAAACATGCTAAGTAGAATTAATCCATCACTCCTACACAACACACACACCTACACGGCTTACAAGCCATGTACACGGCTCAACTTCAATCATGCATATTTCATGAATTTCATTCATTTCCATACTACAACATACACAAACCATCCATAACATATAAAAATAAGATTAAACCTACCTTTTCTTCTTAACTTAACAACTTGCTAGGGTTGCAAACATGAAAAACAAATTGTTTGTTGATCCAAACAATAATAACTCCACGTTAACAAGGACCTTTCAATTAGTTGATTTGCTAGAAGAAACTATTTTTTTGATGGCTATTTTTGGACATCACTTTTTCTTGCTCATGGCCGAATGGCCTTGTTTTTTCTCCAAGTTTCTTGATTTTTTCTAAGTAATGAAAGATGAATATGATGAATTAGTCATCGCTGTCACATATATTAGCCTTCCATGTGGCCTATCTACACTCACGTGTGGCCGGCCACATGGCCCCTTGAATTCATGATTTAATAATTTTTCCTTAATTCATTTTTTACCCCAAATTTTCCCTTAACATTCCTTGGAACAAAATCATAAGAAACTTATGCCTTAAAACAAGATCGTGGTTAAAAGTCTCGACTTCGTATCCCGGAATAGTCTTGTCCCTAACTTATCGTGGTTAACTCGATCGTCTCCCGATATCGACAAATACGGATATAACATCCTCCCCCCTTGTGAACATTCGTCCTCGAATGTTAAAACTATCTTACGGGGTCTTATAAGCATTTCGAGGGAGTTTTTTTTTTTTTTTTTTTTTTTTTTTTTTTTTTTGCTATCACATACAATTCATTCATCAATCAACATAACCAATTAAGGAATTTAGGATTGGCCACAATTTTACACTTACCTAAATAAGTGAAGTACTTCTTCTTCATCTCCTCCTCGACACCTGGTCATTTCCTCCCAAGTATTGTTCACCATAACACATTAACGGAAATAACATCTTTTATTTCGCAACCTTTCTTACCTCGACGATCAATATGGCTATGAGTACAACTCTTCGTAGATAGCTCCTCTGTGACACAGACATCCTCTACGGAAATATTCGGAAGGGTCATAATGCATTTGCAAGAGACACATGGAATACCGGATGCGCGCTCCGATCAACCGGTAGATCTAATTCATGGCTTAACTTGCCTATTTTACGGATAATCTGATAAGGCCCAATATATCTCGGACTGAGCTTCCCCTTTTTGCCAAATCTCATAACACCTTTCATAGGTGACACTTTCAGGAATACCCAATCGCCAATCTGGAACTCCGGGTGCCGACGTCGATTATTTGCATATGATTTTTTTCGACTCTGAGCTGCTAATAACCGTTCCCTAATGATTTTTACTTTATCAACTACTTGCTGGATCATATACGCCAATTAACTTAATCTCCCCAACATCAAACTAGCCAATCGGTGACCTGCACTTCCTGCCATACAGAGCCTCATATGGTGCCATCCTGCCACCGGAATGGTAGCTGTTATATAAGCAAATTCAACAAGCGGCAGAGTGTCATCCTAGCTACCTCTCGAAATCAATAACACAGTCATCGCAACATATCTTCCGGCGTCCGAATAGTACGCTCGCCTGTCCGTCGGACCGAGGATGGAATGCCGCATTTTCAAGACTCCACCCGTGTCCCCAACACTTCCTAGAACAATCTCCAGAAGTTAGCTGTAAACTGGGCACCTCTGTCGGAAATAATAGATATGGGAACTCCGTGAAGCCTTACTATCTCCTTAATATATAACCTGACATAGTCCTCAGCTGAATACGTAGTCCTCGACCGGAAGGAAATAGGGCTGATTTTGTCGACCCTATCAACGATAACCCATATGGAGTCATACTTGCGAGTGCGAGGTAATCCGTAATGAAGTCCATATTAATGATTTCCCACTTCCGTATCGGAATCTCCATCCCCCCGTAATAATCCACCCGGCCGATGCTCGATCTTAACCTCGCCGGCAATTTGGGCACCGAGCAACGAACTCGCTATGTCCTCTTCCATACCATCCCACCGGTACAAGCATCGAAGATCATGATACATCCTTCGTCGACCTGGATGAACGAAATAACGGGCATAATGTACCTCGCCCATAACCCGTCGCCACGCCCCCGCAACATCGGTGCACACACACCGCCCCTATGCAGTAACTCCGCTCGGTGTAATCTCGAACGGGGTCTTCTCCTTTCAAGGGCATCTCTCGTACCGTGCCGGAGATAGGATCCTCATACTGACGTCGCTTTACCTCTTCCATAATAGAGGATTCAGCAATTCCTCGAACAGAAACCCCAATATCTCCAGAATCGGCCAGACGGACTCCAAGACTAGATAGCTGATGAATCTCACGAACCATTTTTTTCTTTTCTGATGGCACGTATGTCGAGCTACCCATAGACTTACGACTGAGTGCATCTGCTACAACATTGGCTTTCCCAGGATGATAGAAGATATCGACATCATAGTCTTTAAAGAACCTCTAACCATCTCCTCTCGCCGCAAATTCGGCTCCATACTGCTAAAGATATATATTAGAGCTCTTGTGATATGTATAAATATCAACATGAAGGCCGTATAGATAGTGTCTCCATATCTTCAAAGCATGAATTACCGCTGGTAGCTCCAAATCATGAGTAGGATAATTTCTCTCGTGCTTTCTGTGCTGCCGGGAGGCATAGGCACAACTCCTCGCCATGCCGATTAGTACACAACCCACCCAACACCGAAAACATCGCAAGAAATAACATACCCATCTCGGTCCCTCGGGAAGTGGTCGGGCCCGGAGCCGTAGTCAACTTCTTTCTTTCAAGAAGCGGAAGCTTCACTCACAAGCCTCAGTCCACTGGAACTTAGCTCCCTTCTGAGTTAGCCTCGTTAAAGGCGCTGAAATTGAAGCAAACTTTTCGACAAATCTCCTGTAATAACCAGCTAATCCCAGAAAACTACGTACCTCTGTGGGTGTCGTAGGTCGGGGCCAATTCTTTACGGCCTCAATCTTCTGGGAATCCACCCGGATGCCATCAGCTCCAATAATATGCCCCAAGAATGCTACTGAAGTCAACCAGAATTCACATTTAGAGAACTTAGCATACAATTTACGGTGCCGAGCACCCCAAGTACCGCTCTCAAATGATCCAGATCATGTTCCTCTTCTGATCGTGAATAAACCATAATATCATCAATAAATATAATCACGAACATATCCAGGAACGGCTTGAATACCCGATTCATCAGATCCATAATGGAGCATTGGTCAGCCCAAAAGACATCACTCTGAATTCATAATGCCCATATCGGGTCCTGAATGTTGTCTTTAGAATATCTGCCTCGTACCCGCACTCGGTGATACCGATCGCAAAATCTATCTTCGAGAAACATCTAAAGACCCGCAAATCGGTCAAACAAATCATCGATCCGTGGAGGAGGGTATTTATTTTTATGGTTACCTTATTCACCGTTCCGTAATCAATACACATTCGCAGCCGACCCATCTTTCTTTCTCACGAACACCGGCGCTCCCCGAGGTGATGTCGACGGCCCCTAATGAAGCCCTTCTAATAAATCCCCCCGCTCCTCCACCCTTAACTCCGCCGGTGCCATTACTCGTACGAAGGAATAGATATGAGGTCGAGTGTCCGCGCACATCTATCGTGAACTCTATCTCCCGCTCGGGAGGAAGGCCTCTGTAAACTCGGCCCATCTTCGCCGGAGAGCACCCTCGCCCCTACAGACACCCCGTGACTTGTACCCGACCAGTCACATCATGCAATCGATACGATGCCAACTCGACAGTACCCGCCCCCGTGAAGCCTTAATGAGCCGCAACGTACGCCGCATCTCGCCGGATAAACCCACGGGATCCTCCGCGAAGCTTTCGACCCGAAGAACTCCAGAGGATTACAAGTCGGAAATCTGCGGGCCCTCAAACTATCATGTCGTCCGCATGATCACCGATCCATGCCCGTGAACTCGGCCCGCCATCGATTCCGACAACAATCGGACCGCATTCGCATAGCCCGATCCTCACTTCGCCTCGTCGAGAGCTTGGGAGGCTCAGTATCGAACCTCGGGAGGTGGAGGTGGAGCCGCCTTTAACTCCCAGTCGCGGTCGCTCCAAGTCCCTCTCGATACTAGCGGTGTAGCGAACCGGCTGCCGGGGGCACAACCTCGGTACGGGCTGCCGCACGGGCCCTAGTAACTGCTTCGGCTTCGGCCGGTCTCTCCAGTGTCGTCGACTGCCTTCCTCGGCGCTGTCGCCTTTCCGAGGCATCGAAAACATAACAATTCATTAGGAAGGAGTCGTCCGATAATACGCGCCTATCGCACGATCTAGGATCGAAGGAAAGATAACATCCTAAATGTTCCGTAGCTTCTCGTTTATAGATGTGGTGCACGACACACGATAAACAAGACTCTACTAGACACGGTCGTCCAGGACATTCGAGGACGAACCGCTCTGATACCACTTTTGTCACGACCCAACCCCGTAGGGCGTGACTAGTGCCCGAGCTGGGCACCCAAACACATTCGTTAACCAGAATCGCATACAGATAACTTATACATATACAAATATCAGACGCTGTCTCAAATCTCCGCAAACACAAATATATATACGCCGAAGCCAGTACATATGGCGCAACGTCCCAAAATATACACAAACGCAAGCCGACAAGGCTGCCACGGCGAGTGGGACCGCCCAATACATATACCACACGGACACAACCGAACAGAAATATTCACAACCCACATATATGTCTACAGACCTCTAAACAGAACAACAGAATTCAACCACACATAATCAAACTAACACCAATGCTCACACGTTCAATTACTAATCCGAAACCATTCAAACAACATTCAAGAACACTTTAAACAATTCACACAATATTTCAAACAACCCAACCAAGGCACCACCTCACCCGAAACCACTCCAAACCTCGAGAACAACACAATAACCCATTCTCTTTCAAATTCATGAATTCAACTCAACAATCCACACCTTAACAATGTCATTCTCATAAATATAAAAATTACATTAAAAACACATTAACTTCCAAATGTTGTACAACAATTACAACATCAACTTGAATCATTAAACTCATTTTAATCATGGAATCCGTAACGACGACAACCAAAATACTAAACAAAAATTAATTCATTCCTTGGCATACAAGTGAGACCATATTCTGCCACCACCTTCAACACAACTTCGTGATTCTCATCCATTTCAACACACTACAACAACCAAACATGCTAAATAGAAATAATCCGTCACTCCTACACAACACACACACCTACACGGCTTACAAGCCATGTACACGGCTCAACTTCAATCATGCATATTTCATGAATTTCATTCATTTCTACATACTACAATATACACAAACCATCCATAACATATAAAAACAAGATTAAACCTTACCTTTTCTTCTTAACTTAACAACTTGGCTAGGGTTGCAAACGATGAAAACAAATGGTTTGTTGATCCAAACAATAACTCCACGTTAACAAGGACCCTTTCAATTAGTTGATTTGCTAGAAGAAACTATTTTTTTGATGGCTATTTTTGGACCTCACTTTTTCTTGCTCATGGCCGCATGGCCTTCAACTTTTTTTCTCCAAGTTTCTTGATTTTTCTAAGTAATGAAGAAGATGAATATGATGACTTAGTCATCCTTTGCTCACATATATTAGTCTTCCATGTGGCCCTTGGCCCACACCCATGTGGCCGGCCACATGGTCCTTGAATTCATGATTTAATAATTTTTTCGTAATTCATTTTTGACCCCAAATTTTCCCTTAACATTCCATGGCACAAAATCATAAGCAACTTATGCCTTAAAACAAGATCGTGGTTAAAAGTCTCGACTTCGTATCCCGCAATAGTCTTGTCCCTAACTTATCGTGGTTAACTCGGACTGTCCCAATGTACAAAATACGGGATATAACACCTACGCCTGAGGCGTAAATGGCAGGAGCGTTCGCGATTACAGCCTTGAGTTTGATTCATTGGCCAGATATGCGCCCACTATTGTAGTTGATATGACCGATAGGATGCATCGGTATGTGATGGGGTTAGATCGTTATCCGGTCGATAGTCGTATGGTGATGACTTCTACCCTGTATGGATATTGCACGGGTACGGCGCGTATGTCCCGTGGTATGGAGGATCGACATGATTTACGGCGTCGGCCCCCGACCCGGAGATCATAGGTGAGCCAGCCCAAGAGGGCTAGATCGGCCGGCTATTCGGGAGAGTTTCAAGGCGGGGCCTCGGCGACATTGGGTATTCTTCTCGACCAAAGACGGAGTGCACCCTCATGCGCTTCTGCTAGGGAGATTTGTGACACGGGGGTATTCGGGAGGGCTGCTGATCTCCCGGCTTCGGAGTTAGGCGCGCAGGGTTTGGGCAGTACGAGGCCATCTATGCCTCGGTGCCCTCGGTGCGGTAGGCGCCATTTTGGGGAGCCGTCGCGCCCGTGTGTGCTTGTTTACTTGCGGCCGTCAAGGCCGTATTGGCGAGGGAGTGCAGCCTTAGGGATAGTCCGGGTGGTGCGGCTCGACCACCGGGTCGATTCTTGGTTCATCTTCCCCTTGTGTAGCTATGCGCCTGTGGAGCGGGGGTATGTCGGGACACGGCCGAGGCCACGGTAGAGGTCGTGGCGGAGCCTCCGAGTCTGGCGGTCGCTCGAGCCGCGTATATGTTTTGGCTGGCCGACGAGATCGGAGGCGTCACCGGATACGTGGCTACGGGTATATGAGTCCTTATTGGGAATTTTTTTTTTTTATGTATGTGTATTGGTGTATGATTGTTACTTAATAGCGCAGAGAAATCCAAAGGACGATAACCACGTATTTATAAGTAACGGCGATCAAGGTGTGTCCATCACCATTGGGAACACGAAGTTAGGACGGGAAGTAGTCATATCTATAGGTGAAAAGTTAATATTGAGGATTGCAAAGGGCTAAAATAGTAATTATGAAGTTAGAAGAGTGAGAGACCTTTTCTAATTGGGGGAGATGTGTTATGGGAACGTTTTGAAATTTGTTAAGCCTTCAACTTACTCTAGATTATGTGATGAAGGTTATGCGGTGAGGTGGATGCTATCATACTAGCATTGGAGCATCGTATTTCATCAGAGTTTCAAGGTTAAGCGTGCTGGAGTGAGAGAAATTTTATGATGGGTGACCCCCTGGGAAATGTACTAAAAGTTCTATAAAGTCAGATGTAGGAGAGCCAAATGGGAAGCTAGAGCAGCCTAAGGGAAATTAGAATATATAGAGTGGGCGGAAACCTTAAGAGGTCGCGTAGGCCGGGGCGGACTAGACCGGTGGAGAGAAAGAAGGTGCATCACAGCTCTAGGATTAGGGTGAGTTAGAATAGTGTTTGGAATATCTTGTAAGCAAGATAGTAGTAATTATGTCTATATAGGTATGCACATGATATCCTGTACCTGGCTATATCAGCGGATATGTGTATTCCAGAAAAACCAACGTGGCGGTATATGGAAGGCATTAATCGGATAGGGTAACGAAGTTCAAGTGAAAAGAAAAATAAATGGCACAAATGTTGCAAGGCAAGCTGATGTCGTTTACCACAAAGGTGTTAAGCTTGGAAAGTACTAACACAATGATATTTGGGAAAAGAAAGAAAAAGTTGCGGCAAAGGCCCAAGGATTTTGTTTGAACTCGAGTTATGAGTTGCCATAAGTGTAACTGCACCGTGAAGGATAGTGAAGGGTGCAGATCACCTACTGGCTGGCTTGATGTTGGGAAAACTAGGTTAATCGGCCCAGATATGCTTCAGCAAACCATTGATAAAGTAAAATTTGTTCGGGAAAGGTTGTTAACAGCTCAGAGTCGACAAAAGTTATATGCAGATAATCGACGTCGAGACTTAGAATTCCAGATTGGCGAGTGGCTATGCCTAAAGATATCACCTATGAAAGGTGTAATGAGATTCGACAAGAAGGAGAAGTTTAACCCGAGTTGTATTGGACCTTATTACATTGTTCGTAAGGTAAGAAGGTTGCGTGCTAAAGACGTGGCTTTTGTTAAGGTATTGTGGCGGAATAATAATAGGAAGGAGATGACTTGAGAAGCTGTAGAGGAGGTGAAGAAAAAATATGATTGGTAGACGAGACTGCATGTTATGGTAATAAAGGAACCCCCCCCCCCCCCCGAGACTCTTATAAAACCCTATGAGACTAGTTTAACATTCGAGGATGAATGTTCTAAAGGGGGAGAGGATGCTATATCCCGTATTTTGTACATTGGGATAATCCGAGCTAGCCATGATAAGTTAAGGACAAGACTATTCCGGGATACCAGGTTGAGACTTTTGACCTCCGATATTGTTTTAAGGCATAAGTTGCTTATGATTTTATTGGTATGGAATATTAAGAAAAATTTGGGGTTAAAAGTGAATTAAGAAAATTAGTTATTTCATGAAAATGGCCATATGTGGCCGTGTGGCATCAAAAATTTTCCCACCCATGGCTTGGCCAAATTTAATTGATCCAAGCCATGTGTGGCCCATGGTACACATGGAGGCATCATATATGTAATTGGAAGATGACTAATTAATCACTTTCATCATCTTTTCATACCTTAAGAAAGTTGGAGAAGGTTGGAGAAACAAAGGGACCATTCGGCCATGGCAAGGCAAATTGAAGACCATGAATAGTGATAAAAAAATACTTCCTTCTAGATTTTCTACCAATTGGAAGGTCCTCTTTAACGTGGAGTAGTTGTTGGAGCAAGCAAATCATTCATTTTTGCAAGCACAAACTCTAGCCAAGTTGAGGAACTAAGTGATAAAGGTAAGGTTTAATCCTCTTTTTCATGTGTTATGGATGATTTGTACATGTTGTAGTGTGTAGAAATGGATGAAAATCATGAAATCTTGCATGGTGATGTTGAGCCGTGTGTGTTGGGCTTGGCCGTGTATATGTTGTGTTGTGTAGAGTGAAGAACTAATTTTATTTAGTATGTTTGGATTGTTGTGTTGTGGGTTCTATGATGCAAATGAAAGTTTAATGGTTCAAATTGAAGTTATAGTCGTTTGTGGTTTGTTATAGAAGCTAATGGAATTTTAAGATAGTTTCTTGTATTTATGGGAATGATGTTGTCAACGTGTGAATTGTTGGTGTAGTTGATGAATTTGGAAGAAAGAAATGTGTTGTTGTTGTTCCCATTGAAGTTGGAAGATTTCGGGTTATGTGGCATTTTTGTTGGGTTGTTTTGATTATTGTGCAGATTGTTTGAAGCGTTCTTGAATCTTGTTTGAATGATCTCGGATTAGTGGTTGAACATGTGAGCGTTGATGTTGGCTTGAATGTATGTAGTTGAATTGAATGTAAATGGAATGTTGTCGAATTATGTAGAAAAGAGTTATTAACGTTAGAATGCGTTTGGAATTGATTGTTGATGTTGTAAACATGGTTGTTGGTATTGTTATTGATGATTTGGCCGAGTTGAATTCTCGGGGTTGTTGAATTTATAGGGGAAATGCTGCCTAAATTTCTGTAGATAAAGTGTTAGTTTGGGATGGAATCCCTAAGTATCTATAGCTAATGTTTGATATATAATGACGTTGTTGTAGATCTTGGGAAGCCCGAGACTTAAGTTCGGATTAGCTTAGGAAGTTTTGGACGAGGTATGTAAAGCCTAACCTTTCTTTCTTTTGGCATGTCTTAGTTGTAAGTAGGCTATGATACGAGCCTCGGGGTAACTCTATTCTTACGATCCGAGCATGTCTACGATTCTTGTTCACCTCTTAATGTTGGCATTCTTAATGTAGTAGAATTATGGTCCTTATGTCTTTGCATGATTGGATAATAAATGTTGCATAAAGAATTTTGTTCTTAAAGGATTCTGTAACTACGAACGACCGTAACTTTCATAGACGAGCTCGGATCGCTTCGAACTGTTCGTAGAAGATTTTATAACGAATAATATCTCCACCTTTCATAGGTGGGCTCGGATTGGTTTGATACTTGTCCGTGGGCCCCCGGGACTCTTCTATGTTTGGTTCTAACGACTTTTTGAAAGGAACTTGCATGACTATCGTCTTAACCCCCGAGTGTTGGTTACTTATTTATCTGTCGAATCTGAACTGATGATTTATATGCATATGGTTTTGATACGTGTCTATGGTTTCTAAAGTTCTATTTGATATGTTCCTAAGTGACGTTCGGAGGAAACTTGATTTGACTACTGTCTTGGCTTTTAAAAGATGATTCGTTTTGATTATCTTATTGAGTCTTTGAAAATGTTTTATGTGCATATGGTTTCTCACTACTCTGCTCGTGCGAGCTGTTATTACTTCTTCACTGCGTCCCGGGCCAGGGCATGTATTCGTGCACGACTCCACTGCATTATTCACCGCGTCCCTCACTAGAGGGCCGGGGCATGTTATATGTATATGATGATATTCACCGCGTCCCTCACTAGAGGGCCGGGGCACGTTATATGATATGATGATATGGGGGAGGCGGCCAGGATGGCATATGATGACTTCATTCACCGCGTCCCTTACTAGAGGGCCGGGACACATTATATGTACATGTATATGCTGATTTTATTCACTGGGTCCCTCACTAGAGGGCCGGGACACGTTATATGTATACGTATATGATGATTTTATTTACCGAGTCTCTCACTAGAGGGCAGGGACACGTTATGCAAGTATATGTACATGATGATTATTTACATATGTCACTCAGTCCCATAATGAATTAGATATGATATTGACATGTATGATTTATGTTTCAGGGGCAAGCCTTATGATTTTCTATACTCCTTTTACTTCGGTATGGTTCTCACATCGTATTCCATGCTTTACATGCTCAGTACATATTCCGTAATGACCCCCTTTCTTCGGGGGCTGCGTTTCATGCCCGCAAGTACGGACGATCGTTTTGGTGGTCCGCCAGTTTAGGGCATCCATTCTGCTGTCTTGTAGCGCTCCCTTGTCCGGAACCCATATTTTGGTACAGATTCCTTCATTGTATATATGTACGTTTATTCAGGGGTACGGCGGGGCCCTGTCCCGTCATATGGTTCTGTGATTACTCCTAGAGGTCTGTAGACACATGTGTGGGTTGTGAATAGTTACTGTCCGGCTATGTCTGTGTGATTTATGTTTTGGGCGGTCCCATCCGCGGCGGCCTTGCTCACGTACGTATATATATATGTTTTCGAGATGTTGTAGTTATTGTGATAGCCTTGCCGGCTTATATGCGATATGTATACATATGTTTATATACGACAGTTTGAGACGACGACTGACCTGTGTATGTATATAAGTGGTTTGTATGCTGACTATGGTTAATAGGTGTGTACGGGCGTCCAGCTCAGGCACTAGTCATGGCCCACGGGGTTGGGTCGTGACAGCTAAGGCGGGCAGCGTATACACTATGTTTAGATGACATGGGCAGACACTACTAAAGGGGCGGAGGAGGTTACCCCGGACGCGGGACGCCTGGACGCAGGCTAATGATGATCACACTGCACCTATTTGGTCGGGCAGCTTATACATATATATAGGCATACATGACATGATGATGATGTTATGAAGTAAGTAAGCATGCATTATTTCTATTAAATCTGACAGTCAGCTACAGATTGTTCTTTATTTGATATCTCCCTATTTCGTTGTCGTATTATTATTGTTTATGCCTTACATACTCAGTACAATATTCGTACTGACGTCCTTTTCTTTGGGCGCTGTGTTTATGCCCACAGGTAGACAGGGAGCTAATCCAGATTCATAGGAGCTATTAGCAAATCTTGAGGGCACTGCATTGTCCCGAATGTGCCATTGCTTATTATTTTGTGTACATATATTTTGGGCATGACGGGGTCCTGTCCCGTCCATACGTCTAGTACTCTAGTAGAGGCTCGTAGACACGTATGTGTGGGTAGTATGGTCTCACGATGTCCTTATTGTACGTATATTGTTTTTATAGCCGAAGGGCTTATGTATATAAAGGTAAGCATGTTTCAAATGAAAATGGTTTTCCTATGATTATGAGCATAAGAATAATGAAGAAACGTAGAATGAGTATGATGTGTAATAGAATAAGTGGAGCTCGGTGGTTAGCCCCGAGTACTCGTCATGGCCCCTAGTCGGGTCGTGACAAAAGTGGTATCAGAGCAGTTCAGTCCTAGGAAGTGTCTACGAGCCGTGTCTAGTAGAGCAGTTGAGTATAAACCCTTTCTCAAGCAAATCTTTCAACTGTGCCTTTAACTCTTTCAATTCTGCCGGAGCCATTCGGTAAGGAGGAATAGAAATAGGATTGGTGTCCGGCAATACATCAATGGCGAAATTAATTTCTCTTTCCGGAGGATGGCCTGGAAGTTCATCTGGAAATACGTCCGGAAATTCATTCACTACCGGAACGAACTGGAAAGCTAGCGACTCTACTTCGATATCATGAACTCGGACTAAGTGATAAATATAGCCCTTAGCTATCATCTTTCTTGCCTTAAGGTAGGAAATAAACCTACCTCTTAGAGATGCTGTATTACCCTTCCATTCAAGCACGGGCTCTCCCGAAAATTGAAACCGAACTTCTTTCATTCGACAATCAACATTAGCATAATATGAGGCCAACCAATCCATACCCATAATCATATCGAAATCTAGCATTTCCAGCTCAACTAAATCAACTTTAGTCTGGCAGTCACATATCACAACTATACAATCTTTGTATACTTTCCTAGCTATGACAGGATCACCAACCGGAGTGGATACCTCAAAAGGTTTAATTGGCTCGGGTTTCACCCTAATACGACCAGCAACATATCGAGTAATATAAGATAGGGTAGAACCCGGATCTATCAATACATACACATCATGAGAAAATACGGACAATGTACCTGTAACCACATCTGGGGAGGAATCAAGATCTTATCGTCTGGCTAAAGCATATATGCGGGGCTGAGTGGCACTTGAAGTAGATGCTACCCCTCGGCCTCTACCTCGGCCTACTGGAATCAGAGAAGTCTGCCCTACCGTGCGCATCGGAAGAACCACCCGGCCCGATCACCGGGCCGGACCCCAACTCTACCACTCATCGACGGCATCTCTCGTGCCCAACCTCGGCCACAGACATAACAAGCATCCGAACTCGATGACACCGTCCGGAATGTAATCTACCGCACCGATCGCATTGTGGTACCGGGGTCTCCTCTGGCTATAATCTCCCCCAAATTGAGAACCTGGGGCCCTTGAACTCTGACCCTATCCTGAATGAAAGGAACGATCAAATCTCCTGCCCGTAAATTGGGGAGGTGCACTAGTCACCGACTGGCCTGAGTATCTCGAATGTGTTTGCCTTGATCCCCCTCTATAATCACTGCCTGCCCCCATGGATCTGGCCCTCTTGCTTTGCCCTCTATCAATATCACGATCACCCCTTTGTGGATGTTGTTGTCCTTCTAAATTCTGGGCATGGGCTTGAATACGGGAAATGTCCATCCCCGTGCGCAACGAAGCCGTCAAATAATCCTTAAACAAATGTGGCCCTAAGCCACTCACAAATCTATGTACCCGATCTCCCATGTCGGCTACCATAGTCGGAGCATACCTAGCCAGAGAATTAAATTGAAGGCTATACTCCCGGGCACTCATATTTCCTTGCTTCAAATTTAGAAATCTATCCGCTCTAGCTCGGCGGACCTCGGGTGGCAAATAATGGCGAATAAAATCATCTACGAATTCTTGCCAAATGGGAGGAGGCGCATTCTCTTTTCTTGATGCCATCCAACTATTATACCATAAGACCGCCACATCCCGGAGTCTATACGATGCTAACTCCACGGATTCAGTTTCGGAGGCATGAATAATCTTTAATGTCCTTAACATTTTATCAATAAAGCCTTGCGGATCTTCATCCGGCTTTGACCTAAAGAACTCCGAAGGATTCAAACTCATAAAATCGCGGCTCGTATCGCCGACCAATCACTGGGGCCCGTATTCGCCACCGGCTCGAGCGGCAACCAACGTGTCAATAAATGAATGGCCTCGGTCACTTGTTGACTCGAAGTACCCGGTGGAGGAACTGGAGGCATATGAACTAGAGCTGAAGCCCCTTCTTGTTCTGCTGTAATAGGCGGGGTGAAAGAAGCATTAGATGAAGCCTCATTATGTGATTCACCCTCATCTACATTCATTGGCGGCTCTCTTTCTGCCCGCCTTTTTATCGTTGTCTTGCCCTTCTGGGCAGCTTTAGCTTTTCCTTTTGGTGGTATTTCTGAAATCATAGCACACTATTCGGGAGGATAAAATCTTATAACTCAGCTCTATCGCACTATCTCTTAAGATGAAAGATGGTCATTTTTCCTAAATGCCCTATAGCCTCCTGTTTATTAGCGTGGCGCGCAACATACCATACGGACCGTATAAAATATATTGGCCGTATGTAGGCCGTATGTTCTGCCCAGAATGGGGACCTTCACTGGACCAAACATACGGCCAGACATACGGTCCATATAAAAGATACGGACCGTATGTTGGTCCGTGAATTCGAGTCGGGACAGATTTTAAGATTGATATAAGGGGGCCAAGTTCATTTAATTCATTTCATTTTCTCACTCTACGCTTCAAGAACACTCTAGAAAGCTCTTCCACAAGAGCTCAAGAGAAATTCATGATCAACTTCATCAAACCAAGAGAATCAAGTGTAAGAAACTCATTAGAGTCCATCCAAGTCAAGAAATCCCATTGGAAGTGAACTAGGGTTTTGGCTCA
Source organism: Lycium ferocissimum (assembly GCF_029784015.1). Lineage (NCBI taxonomy): Eukaryota > Viridiplantae > Streptophyta > Magnoliopsida > Solanales > Solanaceae > Lycium > Lycium ferocissimum. The sequence goes on from NC_081350.1 coordinate 6,928,220, forward strand.
AGTGAAGTATTTCCACTCAAGGCTCATTCACACACTATCTAAGGTAAGTTTTATGATCATTCCATGTTGTTTAAGATATTGAGAAGTTGAAAGACTTGGATGGTAGAAGGAGATAGAAAATGGGTCATGAATGTGGGAATAGTGGTATTTTTGAGTAGTAGTTTGGAATGAGTCATAATTCTTGATATGTTGTGATTATGATTATGTTATAAATGACATTAAGAACATGGGATAAACTTTATATGTGAGAAATAGTACTAGTGTGCTATGACCATGACTATGGACGAATTGAAGTGAAATTGTGAAATGTGGACAATGTAGATGAATGAAGATTGTTGGTTATAATATCGTGAATGTATTATAGACGTTTGGGAGTTGATATATGATATGAGGAAAGTAGTATAAACAAAGGAAATGCTGCTCAGTTTTCACTAGCGTTAGTACGCACGCTCATATAATCGATTAGCTAATGTTAATGCGAACTCACTTAAAGGTAGAAATGTGAGCATTGAAGGAGAACGATGAAGCGATAGAGTAGCTAAACGAAAAGGTATGTAAGGATAGTCCTTTCCTTCTAAGGCATGATTCCTATGGTATGAATCTTCCTTATTTTCCATGATTTTCCTATATAACGGAAATTATGAGTCTATGATTATAAAGATTTTTACATGAGATAGAGAAACGGAAGATGTTATGAGCATGATAGTGATGATGATAAGTTAAGCCTAAAGATTCTAAAGCTAATGATTTCAACCATGATCCACTGATGTTTTTTATTGCATACACTCACCTTATAGGCTAATTCCTTCAAGGTGAGGCAGAACGCTTATGAATTTTCCATAATGGCATCGGGGGTTCACGACCTTATATCACCCCGATAAAGTATAGTTGTCTTTGAGTTTTTATGTATGCATTATGATGAGTACATGATGATGATATTACACCGCGCCTATATGGCCGTGCGACACCGCTAAGGCGGGCGGCGTATACACACATGTCTAGATGGTACGGCGTACACCACTAGTGGGTGGCATGAGATATTACCCCGGACGCGGGAGGTCTGGATGCAGGCTAATGATGATCACACCGTACCTATATGGTCGGGCAGCTTATACATATATATATATATACATACATGATATGATGATGATGTTATGAAGTAAGTCAAAGATGCGTTATTTCTATTAAAACTAACAGTCAGTTACAGATTGTTCTTCATTTTATATCTCCCTATTTCATTGCCGTATTATTATTGTTTATGCCTTACATACTCAGTACAATATTCGTACTGACGTCCTTTTCTTTGGACGCTGTGTTCATGCCCACAAGTAGACAGGGAGGTGATCCAGATTCATAGGAGCTATCAGTAAATCTTGAGAGCAATCCATTGCCCCGGAGGTGCCATTGCTTATTATTTTGTGTACATATATTTTGGGCACGACGGGGTCCTGTCCCGTCCATATGTCTAGTACTCTAGTAGTGGCTCGTAGATACGTATGTGTGGGTAGTATTGTCTCACGATGTCCATATTGTACGTATATTATTTTGATAGCCGAAGGGCTTATGTATATAAAGGTAAGCATGTTTCAAATATAACTGGTTTTCCTATGATTATGAGCATAAGAATAATGAAGAAACGTAGAATGAGTATGATGTGTAATAGAATGAGTGGTGCTCGGTGGTTAGCCCCGGGTACCCGTCATGGCCCCTAGTCGGGTCATGACAATATTAATATTGCTATGATATCAATTAGGTCCATTTTAACCCTAGAAATTGGGAAAATGGGCCCATAAGGGCAAAGCGAGAAATTTGCGGGCAAAATACCAAACTAAGTACTAGGGAATCATAACCCAACCACTAATTGTTGAATTAGGTCAAGAACTTGTCCAATTTCTGATCCAAGTAATAACCCCCAAATTGGATATGAACCCTAATTCTCCAAATCCGAAATTCAACGTTAAAAGTGGAAGATATAGGCTTACTAAGCTTAGAATCATCACATTTTGACATAACCATTATCAATTTATCAAGTATAATCTTAGGGAAAAGTCTCCGAAAACCCTCCTTCAAATTCCATTTCTAAGGGATTGAAAAGGGAAGGTGAAAATCTAAGATGATTGTGATTAAAGAGGGGCAAAGGATTAGACAAAGTTTTACCTTCAAGAATTCCATCAATTTGTCTCCAAGAACATCTTTCTCAAGCTCCAATATCGAAATATGAAATAATGAGGGTCTAAGACTCATTTAAGAGTCATTTAATGGATTTAACTGCCCGTCACCCGCTACAGCGGTACCGTGACCGCCCCTGCGGCGCCACCCCAGCGGCTACCTAACCGCATCAGCGGTCAAGCCTAAATGGCTTGGACCACTGCAGTGGCAGGGCTACCGCTCCCGCGGTGCCGCTACTGCGGTGCTGGGACCGCCAAAGTGGGCACTAGACACCAGAACTTGCCCTAAGTTTTTCTTTTCGATCCGATTTTTTGACTGACTCCCAAGGCCATCTGATCACATACGAGATACCTAGTCCCACTTGAAAACGCATTATGAATGTGCCTGTGGCCTCGGAATTCCCAACAGAGGTCTTGTTGACCGAGTCAACCACCGATGCCTTAATTCCCAATTCCCATCCAAGTCTCGAAATGCGTCTGAATGCATTGCGAGTCGAACCAAATATACATACAGGTTCTAAAAGACCATCCGGACCTCTCTGAATTGATAGAATTCTGAAGAAGGTCTGTTTACCCAAAAGTCAACCTCGGGTCAACCCTTTTTCACTTCAAGTCTATATTTTTCCCAAAGTTGCCCGAATCCAGTCTAGACACCTCGGGAATTATGTCAACAGTCCCCTCGGGTCAAAAGTTAGCCAATCAATGCTCGGGAATGGGCAAAAATGCCAAAAGAACTATAACGACCAAACGGGTCGTTACATCATATACCAATTGAACTGTTGCTCGTCTTCGAGCAAAGAAAAGAATGAGAGTAGGAAAATACCGAATCGCCGAACAATCGGGGATATCGCCACGCATATCGACCCGCCCCAAGTTCCCTCTTCCACAGGACGGTGCTTCCATTGCACCTTCGCAGAAGCAATCTTCTTGGACCTCAACTTCTAAACCTGCCTATCCAAGATCGCGATAGGCTCCTACTCATAAGTCAAATTCTCGTCAAGCAATATAGAATCCTAACGGACAATGTTGGTACTGTCGACATGGTATCTCTTCAGCATCGAAACATAGAAAATCGAGTGAACTCACACCATGCCTGGCGGCAATGCTAACTCATAAGCTACATCACTGATATAATCCGCGATCTCAAGCGGGCCAATGTATCTAGGGCTTAACTTGCCCCTCTTACCAAACCTCATAACACCCTTCATATGTGAAACCTTTAATAGAACCTGATCACCAATAGCAAACTTTAAATCCCGAACATACATCTTCTGCCGGCTCTGAGCTGCCACGAGTTTGGCCTGAATAACTCTCATTCTATTAAGGGACTCTCTCAATAGATTCGTGCTCCCAGGTCAAGCCTCGAAACCATCGAACCAACCGATCAGAGATCTACACCTCCTACCATATAAGGCCTTAAAAGGCGTCATACCAATGCTCAAATGATAACTGTTGTTGTATGCAAACTCCACCAAGGGCAAGTGCTGATTCCAATGACCACCAAAGTCAATAACACACGCTCTTAATATTTTCTTGAGCACCCGAATGGTCCGCTTCGGATCGGCCATGGGCTCCGGGGATGGAAAGTTGTACTAAAGTCCAATCGGGTACCCAACTCGTCAGGAAATGCTCTCCAGAATCGAAAAGTGAAGATAGTACTCCAATCAGATACAATAGAAATAGGGATACCATGTAATCTCATAATATCCCGAATATACATTTTGGCTAACTTCTCCGCGGTATTAGAAACCTGAACCGAAAAAAGTGACCGGACTTAGTCAATCAATCCACTATTATCTAAAGAGAATCAAACTTGCCCCAAGGGTCTTCGGAAGACCCGTGACAAAATCCATGGTAATCCTCTCCCACTTCCACTCAGGAATGGGTATCCTCTCAAACACCTAATCAGATCGCCGGTGCTCATACTTTACCTGTTGCCAATTTCCACACTTAGCCACAAAATCAACTATATCCCTCTTTATACAAAGGCCACCCATAGTGCTGCCTCAAGTCAGGGTACATCTTAGTCGCTCCTGGATGAATGGAATAGTGAGAGCTATAGGCCTCAGATAAGATCAACTGAATCAGATCACCAAAACAAGGAACGCATACGCGTCCTTTAATCCTCAGAATGCCCTCAAAATCAATCATGGCCTCCTTGGCCTCCTCTCTTGACACTGTATCTCGGATCTTACTCAACTAAGAATCCTCAAACTGATGAGCCTTTATCCGATCCAATAACGATGATCTCGCCTCTATACAAGCCAAAATCCTGCTCGGGGCCGAGATGTCGAGACGGATGAAACTGTTCGCTAGAGTCTGAACCTCTATGGCCAACGGACGCTTGGAAATAATCAATTGAGCTAAACTCCCTATACTCATTTCCTTGCGACTCAAGGCATTAGCCATCACATTGGCTTTACCAGGGTGACAATAGATGTCATAGTCCCAGAGTTTCATCCATCGGCGCACGCCCTCGGAGTTATGATCTCTATAGGTAAACATATGCTAAAGGCTACGGTGATCGGTAAAAACCTCACAATGGACACCGTACAAGTAATGCCTCCAAAGCTTGAAGGCGAAGACTACGGCCAACAACTCCAAATCATGGGTGGGGTAATTTTTTCTTGTGAACTTTAACCTAGTCGACAGGAGCATAAGCTATCACTCTACCCCTCCCCGCATCAACACCGCACCCAAAACTATACGGGAAGCATCACAATAGACCGCCAAGTCCTTTTGAAAGGTAAGGGCTAGACTGTGGTTGTTGTCAAAAGAAGCTTGAGCTTTTGAAAGCTCTTCTCACAATCATCCATCCATTGGAAGGGAACATCTTTTTGAGTCAATATGGTCAAGGACGAAGCAATGGCAAAGAAACCCTTCACAAAGCGATGGTAATAACCGGCCAAACCCAGAAAACTACAAATCTCAGTAATAGTAGTGGGCCTCGCCCAACCCCTCCCAGCCTCAATCTTCTGTGAGTCAACCACAATCCCCTCTTTGGACACCACATGACCTAAGAATGCCACAGACTCTAACAAAAACTTACACTTAGAAAATTTCGCAAATAGGCTATGTTTTTTCAACAACCCAAGGACGGTACGAAAGTGGCTCTCATGCTCCACTCTACTCTTAGAATACACCAAGATGTCATCAATAAACACAATAACAAAATAATCAAGGAACAGCCTAAAGATACCATTCATCAAGGTCATAAATGCAGCTGGGGCATTGGTAAGCCCAAAAGACATCACTAGAAACTCATAATGGCCATAGTTCATCCGAAATGCTATTTTCAAAATATCCTCCGCCCTAATCTTCAACTGGTGATAGCCGAAACTCAAATCAATCTTCGAAAACACCGAACCACCCTAAAGCCGGTCAAATGGATCATCAATATGAGGCATAGGGCAATTGTTCCAGATAGTGACCTTGTTCAACTGGCGGTAATCAATGCACATCGGTCCCATCTTTCTTCTTCATAAATAACGCTGGAGCACCCCAAGGGAGACGTTGGTCTAATAAACCCCTTGCTCAATAAATCTTCAATTTTTCCTTTAAATTTCTTAACCAAATGCCATTCAATATGGTGGGGGGAAATAGGACAGTACCGTGTCCACGTCGATATAAATCGATGTCACAATCGGGGGCATACCCGACAAACGAGAAATACCCCCGCGAACTCGCTCCAAAGGGAAAAGACCAAGGGGGTGGAGAGCCCTCGACACGAAAGCACAAAATACGCTAAACACCCCTTACTTATAATTCTTCGCCAAAGGGAAGGAAAAAATCTTCTTGGCGGGACGGGAGATGTTCCAATTTTTGGCTTTTCTGGGATTCCTCAAAGTCTCACCAATGAAAGGTGTAATGAGATTCGGCAAGAAGGGTGAGCTTAGTCCTCGAACCCAAGAGAAATCAAGGATTAAATACCAAGAATCAAGAGAATCAAGTGTAGAGAAGCTCACTAGGGTTGGTAGAAGCCAAGAATCCCTTTGGTATTGAAGTTGGGGTTTCTCTCAAGTGAGGTGTATTCATCCAAAGTTCTTTCTTACAGGATCAAAGGTGAGTTTTACATCTATATCATGTTATTAAGGGTATTTGGTTGTTGAATAACTTGAATGATGGAAGGAAGAAGAACATGAAGCTCAAACATGGATTTAATGATATTCTTGAATAGTAACTTGACTTTAGTCATAGTTCTTGATATGCTATGAGTATAATCTTGTTGTGAATGACACTAGTGACGTTGATGAAGTATTACGTGAAACTGAATATGGTATTATGTTGTAGCTATGGTTATGAATGACTTTGAAAAGGAGTTTTGAGGATGAACAATGTTTAACTTGAAAAAGTCTATTGATTATGGTATTATGGGTGTTGCTATATGTTTGGGAGTTTTTTATTATATGAAGAAAGTTTTCAGAACAAAGGAAATGCTGCCCAATTTTCGTTACCTCTTAGTCTCTTTAGTTTAGACTTAAGTATGTTTCCAATGGCCTAACCTTGATACGAATTCTCTTGAATGTTAAGTAGTGAGCTTGAAAGGAGAACGTTTAGTTGTTAAGAAGCCGTAAAGGTATGTTATGGCTAATCCCTTTCTTTCAAAGGCGTGACTCTTATATTATGATTACCTACATACTTCCATGACTTGCTTACATTCCAAAAGTTGAGAGTCCAAGATTCTTAAGTGCTTCTTATGAGATAGAGATGAGATATGTCCTACGATAATGATGATAATGATGATCTTAATTTGAGATATTCCAAAGCTTATGAATTGATGCTATTATGAGATTGATGATCTTATTTTATGATTCCATTGATGTTATTCATTGTTGGCATTCTCACCTCATGATACTAGTTCCTTCATGGTGAGACATAGTGATGATGAATGTTTCATAATATAACCGGAGGTTACCGACCTTACGTCACTCCGATGGAGAAGTAGGTTTCACTTAGGCTCTCATGCATACTTTACATTATGTACATGTAAGAATACACCGTGCCTAGTTGGTAGCGGTGCACCACCACGAGGGCGAGGGGGGATCTTATGATTACAAGCCAGC
>NC_081350.1:6935550-6954902 GCF_029784015.1 Lycium ferocissimum
TATACGGATGTGATTCTCAATCGTTCTTCAATTACAATGATCATAATATGCTAACTAGACATTAATTCATCACTTTAATACAACACAACACACACACCCATCACACGCCCAACCCTTATGCATATGGCCTCAACTTCAACATACTTTATTTCATGATTTTCATCCATATTAGCATACCACAACATACATACAATCTTTATAACATACAAAACATAATCAATTCATACCTTTTCTCTTCAATTCCACAATAGGCTAGGGTTTCCAAAGATGAAAACTAGCGGGTTGATCGCTCCAACGACACTTCCACGCTACTTAGGGACCTCAAAATAGTGGGTTTGTATCATCAAAATAATTTTAGAAGAGATAGAAATGGGACTTGAATTTTCTCTTGGTTGGCCGAGAGCCTCTTAGGAGGAGTCTTCACTTTTTTTTTTTCCTAAGTGTTAAATGAGAGAGAATGAGTAGTTGGTCATATTTTAACATTATATGAAGTGTACAATTGTCCCTTGGCCCACAGCATGTGTTGTTCCAATTAAAATTGAACACACTTTGTGTCTGCCAACTCCACACTACACGGCTAGCCATGGAAAAATGGATGACTTTTCCAACTTCCAATTTTATCACTTTTGGTCCCAAATTCTCCTAATTATTCCATACCAACAAATTCATGAACAACTTATGTCTTAAAAAAAAAAATCAAAGGTCAAAAATCCCCGACTTGTATCCCGGAATAGTTTTGTCCTTAACTTATCATAATTAATCCGGATTGTTCCAATGTACAAAAATACGGGATATAACACTTTCGCATTCTTAATATGGTCGAACTATGGTCCTTAAGTCTTTGGTATGATTGGATTTCAAATGTTGCCTGAAGATTTTTGTTCTTAAAGGATTCTATGTCTAATAATAGCCGTAACTTTCGTAGACAGAACCGGATCGCCTCGATATGCTTGTAGGAGGTTCTGTAGCGTATAATGACTCTAACTTTCATAGGCGGGATCGGATTGGGATGATACTCGTCCGTGGGTCCCGCGACTTTCCTTTGTATAGTTCCAACGACTTTGTGACAGAACTTAATATAGCTATCACCCCGACCCCCGAGTGTTGATTACTTACTTATCTGTTGAGTCCGTAATGATGATTTTTATGCATATGGTTTTGATACGTATCTATGGTTTCTAAAGTTCTATTCGATATGTTCCCGAGTAACGTTCGGAGGAAACTTGATTTGACTATTGTCTTGGATTTTAAATGATGGTTCGTTTTGATTATCCTATTGAGTCTTTGAAAATGTTTTGAACTGCATATAGTATCTCACTACTCTGCTCGTGCATACTGTTATTACATCTTTCGCCGAGTCCCGGGCCGGTTATGTCATCGTGCGCACTATGCTATGTTCCGAGGTATGATGTTTTATGAAGTATGATGTGTTCCGAAGTATGATGTGTTACGAAGTATGATGTGTTCCAAAGTATGATGTGTTCTGGAGTATGATGTGTTACGGAGTTATGCAATATTCCGAAGTATGATGTGTTATGGCGCCAAAGACGGGGTGGCGACCATGTTCCGTCCGCCGAGTCCCATAATGGGCCGAATATGATACATGACATTGATATGCATGATTTGTATTTCAGGAGTAAGCATTTTGGCACTCTGATTATTATATTTGTCTTCTGTACCTCCTATGTATGATTTTTATTTCAGATGCAAGCACTTTGGTATTCTGGTTATTATGCTCACTTTCTGTACTCCTTATTCAGTATGACCCTGTTTACTGTATTTCATGCTTTACATGCTCAGTACATATTTCGTACTGACCCCCTTTCTTCGAGGGCTGCGTTTCATGCCACGCAGGTGCATACAGATGAGTCGAGGATATTAGTAGAAGATGTTCCAGCTGGATTGGCGAGCTCCATTTCCTCCCGAAGTGCTACCGAGTCAGAGTATCTGTGTTGTGGTATCTTGGGTTATGTTAGAGATTTTGCAGACAGAGTCGAGTATATGATATGTCAGCTTTGTAAACGGCTCTGTAAGCCGATGTGTCATTATGCATTTTGTTCGTATTTCATATGTTTACCGATTTTACCGATCGGAGAAAGACGAATAGTATGTTGTTCTTGAAAACTTTCCTTATGCATTCCTTTCATGATTTAAGGGCCCAGTAAGATTATGTGTATCACGAGGATCAGCGGGTTCGCTCGGCCCTAAGTCAGGGTCGAGTGCCCATCATACCCTATCAAGTTAGGGTTTGACAGGCCTAGTCTGGAAACTATTGCTAAGGCTATTGTTAGGCCTGATATTACTGGAAATTTTGAGCTAAAAGAAGGAACAGTGCGGCTGGTGCAACATACATGCCAGTATATGGGTAAGTCTAGTGAAGACCCACATAAGCACTTGATGCAGTTTGTGGAGTTGAGCGAGAACTTCCAATATAGAGATGTTCTCGATGATTATGTGAAGCTGTCCTTATTTCCGTTCTCACTGATTGGCGAAGCAAGGGAATGGTTGAAAAATCTGCCTGCAGGTTTTATCACTTCTTGGGAGATACTATCAAATAAGTTTATCAATAGGTTTTTCTCACCCAAGAAAACAAAGGAGCTGTGAGGATAAATTACTAACTTCACTCAGAGAGATTCTGAATCTCTACCACACGCTTGGGAAAGGTATAAGGGCTATTTGCGAGATTGCCCCCATCACATGCAGCCAAAGGAGATCATTGGAAACTATTTCGTAGAAGGTCTTAACTATGAATCAAGGGCCCTGTTGAATGCTTCAACTCAAGGGCAGATCTTAAACAAAACATATTAAGAGATGGAAGCTCTCCTTGAGATGATGCCTGAGGGTCATCATGAGTATCACGAGACTAGCCGGGTGTTACCACAAAAAGATACTGGGGTTCTTCAAGTTGCTGATGTTGCAGCTATTCGGGCTGATATAGTTACTCTTACTAACGTGATGTTGAGGGTGTTTCTTCAAGCTCAACAGATTCAACCAGTTCAACATATTTAGCAGGCAGCATGTGTAAGTTGCGGTGAGCCTCATGATTATAACAATTGTCCATTGAATCCACAGTCTGTCTATTTTGTGGGGCAGCAGAACCGCGGTATTAAAAATCGGGAAAACTATTATGGAAATAATTACAACACTCCATTTGGGAAGTAGGATTTCCATAAGCCGAACAATTATCAGCAGCCTCAAGCTTAGCCAGGTAGCAATTTAGAAGAGATGATGAAGCAACTCATAGCTCAAAATCAAGTAACGTAGCAACAAAATCAGAAAGTTCAGAGTGAGATAAAGAAATTTATTCACGAGCTTGAGCGTCAGATGGGGAAAATGGCTCTTATGCAGAATGTCAGACCACCGGGTGCTATTCCTAGTGATACTGAGAAGAATCCAAAAGAGTACAAGGCAGTCACTTTGAGGAATGGTAGAGAGCTAGAAGAAGTACCTCCGAAAAAGAAGAACATAGCAGAGGCAGAACTTATCCCTGCTAAGCGAGCTAAACCAAAGTAGACAGTCGCAGAGCAACATGTAGAGGAAGTGGTTCGACCACCCCCTCCCTTTCCACAAAGAACTTCAGAAATAGAAAGCAGATTCGGCTTGCAAGAAATATCTTGAACTCTTAAAACAGGTACACATCAAAGATACCTTTGGTGGAGCTTTTGCAAGAAGTTCCAAAATATGCTAAGTATATCAAAGATGTGGTTTTGAACAAACAGCATTGGACAGAGTTTGAGACTGTTGCACTTACTGAGGAGTTTAGTTCTAGAGTGAGGAGTAAAATTCCTCCAAAGTTGAAAGATCTGGGCAGCTTCACAACTTCGATTACGATTGTCAACATTGAAGTTGGGCTAGCATTGTGTGATTTGGGTGCTAGTATTAATTTGATGCCCACCTCTGTGTTCTGAACATTGGGCTTGGGTGAGCCTAGGCCAACCACTATTACATTGCAGTTGGCTGATCGATCTCTTGCTTATCCTGATAGTATTATTGAGGATGTTCTTGTGAAGGTAGGCCCATTTATTCTGCCAGCTGATTTTGTGATACCTGATTATGAGGCAGATAAAAGTGTTCCTCTCATCATGGGGAGAGGATTCTTGGCCACTGTTAATGCTGTGATCCGAGTGAAAGATGGGAAGATGTCCATGACAGTTGATGGACAAGAGTCGACTTTTGATGTGTTTAAAGCTACCAAGCTTCTAGCCCATTATGAGGAGTTGAAGATGATCTCCGTGGTGGAGCTCGAGCTCACTAATGCTGAGTTAGATCACTTTCTAGCTTCACGAGACCCGTTGGAGACAGCTTTGGTGTATGGGGAAGATCTGACGATTAATGCAGAAGTCGAGGAGTGTCTTAGCATTCTTGACACTTCATGCGCTTATCTACGAGCAAGTACACCGTTTGACGAGCTAGACTGACCAGAGTCATGGAAGAAGACGAAACCATCTATTGAAGAGGCTCCAGTTCTTGAGTTTAAGCCATTACCTCCTCACCTTCGCTACGCTTTCTTGGGTAGTGGAGACACATTGCCGTAATCCTCTCTGCTTATTTACTGATGTGTAGGTTGAACGTGTGTTACAAGTGCTAAGAGATCGAGTTCGAGCCCTTGGGTGGTTGATAGCTGATATTCGAGGTATTAGTAGCTCGTTTTGCATGCACAAAATATTATTGGAGGAAGACAGCAAACCTAGTATTGAGTGCCAGAGGCAAATGAACCCGATCATGAAGGAGGTGGTGAAGAAAGAGGTAATCAAGTGGCTTGACACCGCATTATTTATCCCATATCCGACAAAGAAATGGGTAAGTCCTGTACAATGTGTCCCGAAGAAAGGGGGCATGACTGGTAGAAAAATGAGAAGAATGAATTGGTGCCTCAACGAACTGTTACTGGTTGGAGGATATGTATTGGCTATTGCAAGTTGAACAATGCCACCAGAAAAGATCACTTTCCTTTACCCTTCATGGATCAGATTCTCGACAGATTGGCTGGGCACGATTATTATTGCTTTTTGGATGGCTATTCGGGTTTCAACCAGATCATGATTGCACCTGAGAATCAAGAGAAGACCACATTCACATGTCCATATGGCATGTTTGCATTCCGGAGGATGCCTTTCGGTTTGTGCAATGCTCCAGGTACTTTTCAACGATGCATGATGGATATTTTCACCGATATGGTGGAAAATTATGTGGAGGTATTTATGGATGACTTCTCTGTTTTTGGAGATTCTTTTGATGACTGCTTGAACCATTTTGATGCCGTGTTAGCTCGTTGTGAAGAAACGAACTTGGTACTTAACTGGAAAAAATGCCATTTCATGGTTCGAGAGGGTATCGTTCTTGGGCACAAGATATCGAGCAAGAGAATAGAGTTTAACAAGGCAAAGATTGAAGCAATTGAAAAATTGCCACCGCCTATTTTAGTTCGGGGAGTGCACAGTTTTCTTGGGCATGCAGGCTTCTATCGACGGTTCATCAAAGACTTCTCTAAAGTTGCTAATCCAATGTGCAAGCTTTTATAGAAAGATGTAAGGCTTTTGTTTAATGAAGCCTTCCTGATGACTTTTGATGAGTTGAAACAGAGGTTAGTGTCCGCTCCTATTATCATCGCACCCGATTGGTCCCTGCCGTTTATTTTGATGTGTGATGTAAGTGATTTTGCTGTGGGAGCTTTCCTTGGTCAGAAAAGGGATAAGATTTTTCATCCTATTTACTATGCCAGAAAGACACTTGATGCAGACAGATGAACTATACTGTCACAGAGAAGGAGTTATTGGCGGTTGTCTATGCCTTTGTCAAATTCCGATCATATCTTGTGGGCACGAAGGTGATTGTGTAAATTGATCACACTGCAGTTCGTTATTTGTTTGCGAAGAATAATGCAAAGCCGAGGCTTATTCGTTGGGTGTTGCTGTTGCAAGAGTTTGACATCAAGATTCTTGACCGAAAAGGCACAGAAAATCAGGTAGCAGATCACTTATCGAGACTGGAAGATCGGGAACATGTGGATAAGGCAGTGGCAATTAAGGAGACTTTTCCTGATGAAGAACTCTTTGTTGTTCAATCAACTGAGGTGCCATGGTATGCAAACATGGTGAACTTTATAGTAAGTGAGATTTACCCCCTGGTACTAATCATGAGAAAAAGAAGTGGATTTTGCATGATAGTCGTTTCTATGTTTGGGATGAGCCCTATCTCTGAGGTTGGCACGGTCCGGTGATCGAAGGTGTATTCCGAGGAAGAGGTCCCCGCGATCCTTGAGAAGTGTCACTCATCACCCTATGGGGGACATCATGCGGGTGACAGAACAGCTGGAAAGGTACTTCAGTCCGGGTTATACTAGCCTACTTTGTTCAAAAATGCTTATGAATTTGTCCGAGCCTGAGATAGCTGCCAGAGAACCAGAATTATCTCCAAGCGTCATGAAATGCCTTTGAAAGGCATCTTAGAGATTGAATTATTTGATGTGTGGGGCATCGACTCCATGGGTCCGTTCATACCGTCAAAGGGGAATAATTACATATTGGTTGCAGTAGACTATGTCTCGAAGTGGGTGGAAGCCATTGCACTTCCCACCAATGATGCTAGTGTGGTGGCAAGATTTTTGAAAAAGAACATTTTTACAAGGTTTGGGACCCCTCGAGCCCTCATCAGTGATCAAGGTACGCACTTTTGCAATCAACTCTTTGATAAGTTATTGCTCAAGTATGGGGTGAAACACAAGATAGCGACTGCTTATCATCCTCAGACGAGTGGTCAAGTGGAGGTATCGAATAGAGAAATTAAGAGGATTTTGGAGAAGATCGTGAGCGTGAGCAGAAAGATTGGGCAATCGAAGCTCGATGATTCTCTTGTGGGCATGCGGATCAACCTTACAAAACTCTAATTGGCACATCTCCCTATAAGCTCGTCTTTGGTAAGGCATGTCATCTACCAGTTGAGCTCGAGCATAGAGCATATTGGGCAATAACGAAGCTGAATTTAGACATGGTTCAAGCTGGAGAAAAGAGACTGTTGCAGCTGCATGAGTTGGAGGAGTTTCGCTATCATGCCTATGAGAACGCGAAAATGTACAAGGAACGAATGAAGAGAATTCACGACAAGCGCATCCAACCTCGTGACTTTGTACCGGCGCTAGTCTTCAACGATAACTCCGGAGTTGAAGATTTTCGGAGGGAAGTTGAAAAGTAAGTGGTCGGGGCCGTTTGAAGTCGTTCGGGTGACCGCACATGGGGCAGTTGAGCTGAAGCCGCTGAATGCAGAGCGGACATTCTTGGTAAATGGGCAGAGGGTCAAACACTACTTTGGAGAGGTCATCAATCCGAAGAAGACCTCGGTGGATCTAAAGGAGGCTTGAGGAAAGCCTGCGTCCTGCCGTGACGTTAAATCAAGCGTTTCTCGGGAGGCAACCCGTGTGGAAAAAAATGAAAAAAATGAGAAAAATATAAAAAGTGTCGTGCCACGACCTTAACTAAGGCGCTTGTTGGGAGGCAACCCAATTTTTCTTATGATATATGTCACATTTGTTCATGTTGCAAGAATTGGGCGGAAAAGAAAAAAAATATATAAAAGTGCCCAGTGATTTGCGCATCGGCTCCGCGATGCGGATTGATCGCACATAGGCTTTTGGTGGACTGAAAAGCAAATATCACGCGATCCTCTGCGCGATGCGATCGCCTGAGCCAAAAAAACCCACTGCGTTCAGTGATCCGCGCGTTGGACCCGTGATACGGACCAATCGCGTGGGTCAACCCGGTTTGTATTTTTTTCTCTTACTTATGTTATAACCCGTGGCCCCTCTTCCTATTTCATTCACAAAACATTCCCACCAACTCACACACATATTTTATCAAACAAAAATCCCCATCCCCATTCCTTCTCTAACAAAACCAACTTCAAGTTGCTCCAATCCATCCTCTATTAACTTCACAAGGTGAGTGGGTTCATCTTCCATTTTTTCCCCTTTCCCCCTTGTTCATGATGTTTGTAGTTGTAAAGTAGGGATATGGGTATGAGGGAATTTTGGGCGGGGATTGGTATTGCTTGTGTGGTATGAGTGTTTATGGCTAGAATATGACTCCCATTGCACAAGGGACGGTTTCCAAACCCACCATTGTTGTCAAAAGTTAAGGGACGATTTTATGCCCACAAGGTGTTTGATAAAAGTCGTAAACCAAGTTTTTGTGGAAATTGTGAAGTCTTGAGTAGCAATGGAACATTAACCAATCATAGGAACCCTTGTGCATCTCCTCTCACCATAAAATTTGAATTGTGATGGAGAATTAGAAAGTTGGGATTTTTCACCCCAAGCCTTACAACATGAAGTTGCTTACTTTGTGTTTGTTTGCTTTGTCATGTAGGAGTAGTTAACTTCTTTGATTTTGATTTTTGTAATGTAGTTTGAAGTAAGTGTTGGGTTAGTTCTCCAAATTGTGTGCTTATTAAAAAAAATTGGCTCAGGGTTGAGGTCCGAAAAAATTAATTGACAGGAGCCACGCATTCTAGACTTACGTACATGTAATATGATTAAGTGTGGGGTTGTGCTACGACTTCCTTTAGTTATTGACCTGTACTTCTCATTTGGTAATGTGTTGTTTTGCAGGCAAGATGGTTCACGCCAAGTCCAAGGGAAAATCTATCGCCTCCTCCTCCCAAGGTACAAAAAAAGGAAGAGCACAAAACCAGTCCAAAGCGACAAAAGGGCAAACATCTGGTAAGGGCAAGCATCCCGCGATTGCCATTCCTCAGGCGTCTAAAAGGAATCCCTACCCCCATCTATTTGGGGACGGGAAAGAGTGGTATGCGGGATTCGACACCTCGAAGGGTTACAATCATGAGCGAGCAATCAGCCTAGCCCCTTTGAAGAGAAATTTTTGGGACATTTACAACTGCATAGTCGCCATGGGGTGGAAGTCTGTGTTTGAGCAACCGGGGCCAGTAAATATTGATTTGGTCATGGAATTATACGCTAGCATTGAAATCTGCGGGAATCACAGTTCTGTGTTCGTTCGAAAAAATTGGGTGCCATTGACGGCTTCGACTTTGTGCGGGACAATTGGAGTCCCAGATGTGCCTAGTGAACCGTTGCTAGAATTCATCAAAAGGCCTGATTACAGGGCTATCCGAGAAACTCTTTGTGGAGCCAACTCTAAAGATCAATGGGCACGATACTCAGGGCCTCTTCGGAAGCATTGGAGCATGAGCATGAGTAATTTTTGTGGAGAAGCCCAGGTTTGGTTGTGCCTTCTAAATGCTAGAATCATGCCACTTGATCACTTCTCGGAGGTACAAAAGGATAGAGCATGCATAGTGTATTTCTTGATGATAGGGCAGCCGGTGAACATTGGGTATTGGATGATGCAGGAAATTCGAAGAGTGGGGGCTGGCAAGTCTAAGCGGCTGAGTTATGGAAACACTCTCACTGCTTACGTCATGAGGCTCGATGAGGGGTTGGCATACTCTACTAATAGAGTGCTTGAGGCGCCCACTGACGCACTCGACATCTCAAACGCCATGGCCCCAGCGAGTGCATCCGGACATCATTTGACTCCGGCAGAAGAGAGGTCCGCCCAATCCACAGTGCTAGCCCAGCTTTACACGGGGATGATGGTTGCAAGTGAGCATTTTAACATTGATCTTCAAGGGTCTTTATTCAGACACCCCACAAACCACATTCTCGGGCACTTGTGGGTGAGATGTCTCAGTTACCTGAGGATGAGGATGAAAACTCGGTTGATCGAGTAATGACTGCATTCGAAGAGGAGAGGAGGCAGTAGTCGCTATACAAGGCGATGACAATGAAGAAGAAGAGACGCCGAGCCGGATGATGGCGAGGTCGACGATGAGGACTACATCGATGAGGACAACTAGGCCCTAGTGGGCCCCAGGGAGTATTTCTTACCTTACTTGAGCTTTGTTTTTTTTTTTCAAATATAGATGCATTAAGGGTATTGCATAATTTTAAGTGTGGGGTGGTAAAATACGTCCCTAGTTTGTATCAATAGGTTTTGAGGTTGCGGATGATGATTAGTATGCCTTAGGATTTTTTTTTTTTACTAGTTTAGAGTCTTAGTGTCAAAAAAAAAAAATAGAAAAAGTTGAAAAAAAAAAAGCAAAAAAGATTTTAGTTTTCTTATTTTTCTTTGATAACTTCTTAAGTTCGTCATTAGTAGGCAGTCATCATCCACCCCCTTTGGTTTTCTTATGGCCTCGGTTCTTTCCCGAGGGGGAGCCTTTGAACCGGGCGTAGGTAGATTTTTCTTTTATAGTCATAGAAAGGGCTTTTCTTGATGACGGGTGGATGACAACACCGCTTGAGGGAAAATTAGTCCTTAGGATAGGTGTATTCAAATGCTAGGTGCACAGGTTAGGTGAAGTATTGGCATATGAGTGATCTTGAATTTTTATTTTTTTTCTGAAAGCATGCCTTGAAATTGTATCACTTCTCTTGAAAGCACTTGAAAATGGTTTTTGTTTGACTCGTTATGACCCACTTGGCATTGTTGTTTCTTATTGTTGTTTGATTCGAGGGACAAAATTTGATCCCTTTTGCGTTGATTGTGTGCCATGTGTGTGTAAGTTTTTTCGTTTGTATCCATGTTTGGTATTGACGTCTAGAACTTGCCTTGTGTGTTCGCGAAGCAAAATGAAATTCGGTTGAGCCTAGAAAATGGTAGAGGTGTTTCTTTGAATAGTCACTAAAAAGCCTAAAAAAGTTATCCTACCAACTTGTAAATAGCACCCTAGTTAACCCTTTTGAGCCTTTAGCCTTTTCTTTGATAGCAGTTAATTAGCCTTTACCCATTTGTTCTATAAAACTTGATTTTTGATCCAAATACTCTATGAGAACTTTAATCATTTACATGTATAATAGGAGTTGGGATGTGAAATAAAGAGGGAAAATGGCTGTTAATTGTAATATAGGAAGACTATGGAAGCACCGAATGAAAAGAACTAATTCACTTGTTAGTTGGTAATTAAAAAAAAAAAATGTAGCGAAAATGTTTTCCTTCTAACTTGTGTGACTTTCAAAAGAGTGGTGCTTAAACAAAGAAAAATGGGTGAATTGGGAGAAATTTAAAGGTTGGTTGGTGTTGAATAAAGGCTAATGAAGAGATTGTGCAAGAATGATAGAAGTATATGTATTAAAGTGCTTAGGGAGGTTAGTCACTATTATCCAAATAATTCCTACCCGTCCCTTAGCCTACATTACAACCCTCGAAGTCCTACTTGATTCTAGGTTCGTCTTACTTGTATTAGTGGAGTGGTTAAAGTACGGGAAAGCCTATGGTACGTCGTATTTTACATGTGATATTCTTTGTGAGAGTGAGCGTACCTATTGATTTTATGTCCATTTGATTTAAACATATGTGATTCTTGAGAGATATGGACTACTTTATTTTGGTGAGGGCACATAATTAGCAATAGAGTGGTGAAGCGTTGATTTTTTATCATAAGGTTGCTTACATGTTTTAAAGTGGTGTCGTTGGGTCAATTGGTTTTAAAAGTGAAGTGTTTTTTAGGAAGGTGGTCCTTGGTGCTAAAAATGAAAGTTTTAAATCTTTGGCATGGCTTTCGTAACTTGGCTCATTGTTTTGGTTTTGAAATCTTTCTTTTGAGATAGCCATACTAGCCGAATCCCGCATTAACGTACCTATTTGAATGAGTTGCGTTAGAAGTGTAGTTTAGTGTTGGTTTGTGTTTGCTCGAGGGTGAGCAAAGTCTAAGTGGGTGGTGGTGATATTTGGCACAAATATCATGTTTCGTGTCATTTTACATCCTATTCTTATGACTTTTATCACTTAATCCATGATGCAATCGTCGTATTTGAACTTATGTCGTTATATTTCATGCGTATAGGTACGATGAAGTCAAACAATGGAAAACCAGGCTTAAAGTGATTGATTTTGGAGCATATGATGATCACACGAGGTGACGAGTCGAAAACCACAAGTGATGAACTAAAAGGAAAAACAATTCGACTGAAGGTTCCGCTTTCCTTCCGCATCGCGTGAAGAAAGCAGACAAAAATAGCTCCAGGCAAAAAATTACCATCAGGCTTTTCTTTCGCGATGCGGAAGAAAAGCGGAAATACATCAGGCGACCCTTCCGCGATGCGGAAGGAAAGCGCATCGACGAGCAGTTTTCCCGTTTCAATCGGGATTAGGTTTACTTATTTTTTGTCTTAACCCTAGACTATATATAGACGTTTTATTAGCTAAAAAATGGTGTGCTGGGATATTTGGAAGACTTGTAAGCCACCGTTCTAATTTCTCTCTCTAGGTTTATTTTATTTTTCATCTTTTTCAACCCTAGATTATTCATGAATTCTTTTGTCTATGATCGAATCATGAGTAGCTAAACTTCTTAATTCTAGGGTTGTGGCATAAGACTTGAAAGTTGGTTTGAAAACAATTCTTTTCTATTGATTTTTCATATTTTGGGTTGCTTATTTATTCTTGATCTTAATTGTTTGATTATCTGGCCAATAGTTAGACACTATCTGTGGCATGTGAATTGAACTAGAGATAGGGAATTTGCATGCATAATAAGAATAAATAGGGCTTGTTCGATATAATCGTTTCGCTAATGAGGATAGTAATATACCCTTTACCCTTGCTTGGTTGAATACGGAGGAGTAAATGCGTTCTTGTTACCTCTGATGACCATAGGGATATAGGCGTTATAGTAGCATCTACAGACTTGTGAGCAACTCGGAAGATACTCATAAAGTTATAATTAACCCATCAACTAGTAACCCAGGAAATAAGATAGGTGGAATTGTTTGAAGATCAACTGGATTGTCGAAAGCCATGACCCTAGAACTTTCTCTCATCTGATAAACCTTACAATCTTTGTCAAAATATTCTCAGCCACAAAAACACCCATCACAAATTATTTACTTTTCAGTTTTAGTCTAGTAAAACTAACATCTTGATTTTCACTTTCTTGAATAGTTTCATTCGAATTTGAATTAGCTTAACAGTAGAATCTAAGTTTCTGTGGGATCGATATCTGGACTTAACAGTCTATATTACTTGTACGACCACGTATACTTGTGTGTGCGTTTAGGAGCAGCAGGAACAAACCTACGGACCATTATACGGGCCGTATAATTTATACGGTCCGTACATATGGCCGTACAACTGGGAAAAATCCTGATTTTCGTTCTCGTCGACTCGTTAGACTTCCAATCCTCATGGAACCTTCTTAACACTTATATAACTCTTCCTTAACCATACAATAGGCCCTGTAGTAGCCTCTCAAGATATTTCTAAATAAATATTAACTCAATTTATAGCGGAAACCTTTCCGAACACGACTTGCATTTCACTTCCTTCAACGAAGTTAGGCTCATATATTCATATAACTTCAAACTCTTATAGTATACACTTTAAGCTATATAATGCTTCCGTTAATCTCATAAGGATTTCATAATTACCTTAAGCTCACATTAGCCTATCAACAAGGCAACACATACGGAATTTCCGAGGTGTAACATTCTTCCCCCCCTAGGAAATTCGTCCTAAAATGTTAGGTTCTCAGGGATTCTATAAAAAATTTGCCAGAGTTTCCCCTATAATATGGCACTACCATCCTGCACAGCAACCAAAATACATCGCCCCACAGGTCTACAAAGACAATAACATTAACCATGGCCACACACGACCAGGAAAACATCAAGGAAAAACACTACATACCTGAGGGTAATGGCGGCTCTGCCTGAGTCTCCTCTGAAGGTGAAAATAAATGTGGGTACCTGAACTTCATATCTTCTTCGGCTTCCTAAATCATTTCCTCTCTATTATTATTCTTCCATAAAACATTAACTGAAGCTACCTCTTTGGTTCTGAGCTTTCGTACTTGCCTATCTAAAATGGCAATGGGGGCTTCTTTATAAGACAATTGTTTAGTAAATTAGACATCATCTATTCATACAATTCTAGAAGGATCTCCAATGCACTTACGAAGCATTGATACATGGAAAACTGGGTGAACTGACTCCAAATCAGGAGGTAGATCTAGTTTGTAAGACACTTTTCCTACCTTGCGTACAATCTCATAAGGTCCAATGTACCAGGGACTGAGCTTCCCCTTTTTACCAAATCTCATGACTTCCTTCATTGGAGACACCTTTAAGAATACCCAGTCTTTCACTTGGAACTCTAAGTCCCTTCGACGATTATCTGCATAGGATTTTTTGTGACTCTGAGCTGTTAATAATCGATCCTGTATAAGCTTGAATTTTTCTATAGCTTGCTAGACCAAGTCTGGCCCTATCAATTTGGTCTCTCCTACTTCAAACCACCCAATTGTTGATCTACACTTTCTCCTATATAAAGCCTCATACGGGGCTATCTGGGTGCTAGAATGATAACTATTGTTATAAGTAAATTCAATAAGTGGTAAGTGATCATCCCAACCACCTCCAAAATCCAATATACATGCCCGTAGCATATCCTCAAGATTCTGAATGGTACATTCAGCTTGCCCATCCGTCTGTGGGTGGAATGTCATGCTAAGACTCACATGAGTCCCCAAACCTTCTTGAAAACATTTTCAGAAATTTGCTATAAACTAAGTCCCTCTATCGGAGATAATAGCTACTGGGACACCGTGAATTCATACTATCTCTTTAACATAAAGCTTTGCATAATCTTCTGCTACATATGTAGTTCTGACCGGTAAGAAATGAGCTGACTTAGTAAGTCTATCCACAATCACCCATATAGAATCATACTTACGTCGAGAACGGGGCAAGCGTGTAATAAAGTCCATGTTAATTACTTCCCATTTCCAAGTTGGAATTTCTATAGCTTGCAACAATCCGCATCCTAATCCAACACCTGAAGTATCACAATAAATAATGTATCCCTCCGATTCTTTTAGGAGTGTCAGGACAGGGGCCGAAGTCAATCTATTCTTGAGCTTCTGCAAACTGCGCTCACAAGTATCCGTCCATTGAAATTTGGCTGATTTCTGAGTCAGCTTCGTCAGTCGTGCAGAGATAGAAGAAAATTCTTCTACAAATCTTTTGTAATAACCTGCCAAACCTAGAAAACTACAAACTTCTGTAGGTGTTGTCCGCCTTGGACAAGTCTTCACCGCTTTAATCTTCTGGGTATCTACCCGAATACCATCTGATGAAATAATGTGCCCTAGAAAAGTCACAGAATTCAACCAGAACTCACATTTTGAGAACTTTGCATATGACCTCGGTGCCTGAATAATTCTACGGACAGCACGTAAATAATCTGCATGCTCTGCCTCGAATCGAGAATACACCAGGATATCATCGATTAATACAATCATAAACGATTCTAGAAAAGGCCTGAATACACTATTCATCAAATCCATGAATACCGCCGGTGCATTAGTCAACCCAAATGACATTACTCGAAATTCAAAATGACCATATCTAGTTCTGAAGGCTTTCTTTGGAATGTCCTTCACTCTAACTCCCACTTGGTGATGCCTAGATCTTAAATCTATTTTTCAGAACCACTTGGCACCCTGTAGCTGATCAAATAAATCATCAACTCTTGGAAGCGGATACTTTTTCTTGATCGTAACCTTATTCAACTGTCTGTAATCGATACACATTCGCAAGGAGCCATCTTTCTTCCTCACAAATAACACTGGTGCTCCCCACAGTGATGAGCTAGGCCTAATAAAGCCTTTCTCGAGCAAATCCTTTAGTTTCTCCTTCAATTATTTCAATTCTGCAGGGGCCATTCTATAAGGAGGAATAGATATTGGTTTAGTATCCGGCAATACATCAATAGCAAAATCAATCTTTCGTTTTGGTGGAAAATCTAGAAGCTCATCGGGGAATACATCAGGAAACTCATACACTACTAGGACAGACTGAAGGGTTGGCGTCTTTGCTTCTATATCTTGAGCCCGAACTAGATGATAAATGCAACCCTTAGCAATAATCTTTCTTGCCTTGAGATAGGAAATAAACCTACCTTTCAGAGATGCTGTATTACCTTTCCATTCTAGAACCGATTCTCCTGGAGATTGGAAACGAACCGTTTTCGTTCTATAACTAACATTGGCAAAGCACGAAGCCACCAATCCCTACCCATAATAACAACAAAATCTACCATACTTAGCTCAATCAAATCAGCCATGGTATGGCGGTCGAAAACTACAGCCACGCAATTTCTATATACACGCCTAGCTATCACTGGACAACCAACAGGTGTAGGTATTTCAAAAGATTTAATCGACTCAGGTGTCACTCCAAACCTACCGGCAACATATGGAGTAACAGACAACAATGTAGAACCTAGATCAATCAATGCATATACATCGTGAGGAGATACCGATAATATACCTGGGACAATATCAGTTGAAGACTCGAGATCCTGTCGCCCAGCTAGTGCATAGATGCGGTTCTAAGGATCGCTCAAACTAGATGCTCCTTCTCTACCTTTACCATGATCTGCTGGTACCTGTTAACTTTGCCCCAGAGGGCGCACCGATGATAAAGAACCAGCTACTGATCCTGTGGGCTGAACTATACCTCTACCACCTTTAGATGGGAAGTCGTACATCATATGGCCTGTCTGGCCGCAAGCATAGCAAACATCTGATCCCAACCGAAACTGCCCCAAATGTACCTTACCACACTGAGTACTTCGTGGTAAAGGTGGTCTCACCTGGTGGGAATCACCCCTATACTGAGAACTTGAAGCTCTGGAACTCTGGTCTGGTCTGGAATAAATAAGGCAATGAAGTATCTTGCCTGCAAATCGAGGAGGTGCACTAACCATTGACTGGCCCGAGTTCCTAGAATACTGCTACCTCTGACCCCCTCTAAAGTCACTAATAACACCTGAGGATCTGGCCCTCTTACCATAACTCCTATCATAATCACGTTCACTCCTCCGTTATTGCTATCGTTCTTCCACAGTTTGGGCATGGTCCTGAATAGGAGAAATATACATACCCTCCTGAAGTGAGGCCATCAAACAGTCATCAATCAAATGGGGTCCCAATCCATTCAGAAATCGCTGAACTCTATCTCTCATATAAGCTACCATAGCGGGATCATACCTAGACAAAGAATTAAAATGAATGCTATACTCTCGGGCACTTAGGTTCCCCTGTCTGAGGTTTAGGAACATATCAGCTCTGGCCCGTCGAACCTCTGGCGGTAAATAGTGGCAGAGAAAAGCATCTACAACTCCTGCCATACCGGTGGGGGTGCATTTGCCCCTGTAGAAAATACCCAGGTACTATACGATTGAACAACTACATCCTGCAATCTATAAGAAGCTAACTCTACCGATTCAACATCAAGAGCATGCATTACCCGCAATATTCTCAACATTTCATCTATAAAGTTTTGCAGGTCCTCATCCGATTTTGACCTAAAGAATTCTGGAGGGTCCAAACTAATGAAATCATGGACTCTGGCATTGACAGCTCTATCTCCATGACTCGTACCTTGCCACTGAGCCTAAGCGGCTACTAACTGGGTCAGCAACTGAATAGCCTCCCTCATTTCCTGACCTGAGGGATTCAGTGGAGGAACTAGGGGTATTGGACTTGGAGCTGAGGCTACTCCATGCTCCTCTGGAGCAGGAGAAATATGAGAGGTCCGAGATGGAACCTCATTCTGGGACTCACCCTCCTCTATATCTATTGGCGGTACCCACTCAGCCCTTCTACCTGCCACTGTCTTGCCTTTCTGGGCTGCTATTGCATTTCTCTTTACAGGCATCGCTGAAATCATAACACACGGTCAGGAATAAGAAAATCCTTATATCATAGCTCTATAGCACGATCTAAGATACGAAAGAAAGGTCAATCAGTCCTAAATGCCCCGCAGCCTCCTGTTTATAAGTTTGACGTGCTTCACACCCATAAACAAGACTCTACTAGACATGGCTCGTAGACACATCCTAGGATGAACTGCTCTGATACCACTTCTATCATGACCCAACTGGAGGGCCATGACGGGTACCCGGAGCTAACCTATCGAGCACCTTTTAACATGCGTCTTATTATCATTCTAGGTGAACCACGAAAGATAACTTATGAAAATTACAATCTGTAAGGGCATGAATAAAAAAAAATAGCTCATCTGTTTGATCATCATCGACTATGCCCATATATATACAAGCCGACAAGGCTTACCAAAAATTATGTATGAAAATATGAATCAGTAAGATCATGGAACATCTAACTATATACGACTGTCTACGAGCCTTTACAAGGAGAGCATAATATCATAAAGATGGGAAAGGACCCCGCCGTGCCCAAATAGGTACACAAAAGAATGTTACCACTAGAATGCTACTCCGAAGCAAATGGAGCACTCATGTGTATCCGCTGATGAAGCACCTAGGGATCTGATCCGTCTCCCTGCCTACTTGCAGGCATGAATGTAGCGTCCACAAGCAAAAGGACGTCAGTAAGAATAATGTATTGAGTATGTAAGGCATGAATAATAACATAATAGAGATATGAAAAAGCAATATAAGATAGGAGAGATAACTTGTACATCCGGGTGTCTCTAAGGCGGATGTCATACATGCTCGCCTTTTTAAAAAAAAAATATATATATATATATATATATATATATATATATATATATATATATATATATATATATATATATTGTTGCGAAACGTGGAGCCCGATCCATATATCATATCATCCTGCGTCCAGGGCATCCCGCTTCCTGGGTAACATCATAGTGTGCCCACTGCAAAGGTGTGCACATCCAGGTGCCTGCTCAACCGACTATAGCACGGCGTGGTGTGAGAAAATACATACACATATATAAGGCATGCATGAGAGCCCAAATAAAATGTTACAACTCTATCGGAGTGACGCAAGGTCGATAAACCTCCGATTTCTATTATGGAGTAATCATTATCGCTACATCTCACCTTGAAAGAACAAATACCATAAGATGAGATCAACAACAATGAGTAAAATCAATAATCATGGAACAACACAATAATATCATGAAAACATTAGGAGCTATATGCTTTGGTGTCGTTAGAAATAGAATCATCATCATCATCATCATATAGAGAATATTTGTTAATAATATCATGAGAACCTTGAGAATGATGAGCTTCTAGCGTTTCTAGGAAGTAAGAAATTATGGATATCATGTATGGGTTCACAATAAAGAAATCATGCCTTTAGAGAGAAAGGGTTATCCTTACATACCTTTACGCACTACAACAAAATATGCTTTTAGCTGCAATTAATTTGCAGAAATAACTTAATTACCGCTAATTATATTCTAGAATCAATTATTATCGGCAATACCAAACTTCAGCCCTAACAATAAATGCCACTAAAGGCTTTACCGACCTTGGATC
>NC_081350.1:6955002-7003707 GCF_029784015.1 Lycium ferocissimum
TAAAAAATATGGGTGAGGGGGTATTTATAGCCCCCCTAGGTCGGTTCCACCGACTTATTCATGTGGGGCTCGCGGAACCATTTGGCAGATTGGGGTCTTGCTCTTAAAATGGCCATAACTCTTGATTCCGACATTGTGTCAGGGCCCACGACCTATGGTTGGAAATTTCTTTCAATTATATACAACTTTTATTCTTGGTGTTTTTCCAAATTTCAAACTTATAATGCCGCTTTTGCCCCTCTAAGTCAGATCATCCGAAAACGTTTCCTTAAATCGTCCTTTTGGAGGGCTTATGTCCATATTTGGCTTATGGGTCCTTCTTAGGACTTTCTCAACTTTCCATGTACTACTTGTATCACTTATAATATATCCTTTACAAAATCCCGACATATGGGCCCCACCTTAACTCATGGTTTCGAGGGCTATCATCGAGTGATCATGTTAACCGATTTACCCCATACACTCTCCAAATGTCATAGATATGTTGTTATGCTCAGATAACATAATCTTCATTCATAATCCTTGTGTAACTCTGCTCTCCCCTGAGCTAATACTAAGCCGTCCACAGTCTTGGTAACGCGAAATTTTCCAAGGTGTAACATGGTGTTTGAGGGTTGTCGTATATTTATGGATGAAATTGTCGAAATAAGGGAAATATAGCCATATTTTCATTAACTCTTTGTTGCTTTAGCGTAATATTAAGTATGTTTCTGGTTGTCTAATCTTTGTACAAATTCCCTTGAAGGTAGAATAGCGAGCTCGAAAGGCAAGCAAGTAGACTATAGAGTTAAAGAGATATAAAGGTTTGTAAGGCTAGACCTCCTTTCAAAGGCATGATTCTTATATATATTGTAACTTCTTTCCGGTAATTCCCATGACCTTCTTACATTCCAAAGACGAAAGCTAAAGAGTATTAAAAGTCTCCTACGAGATAGAGATCATATATGTTCCTTGATAATGATATAATGCTATTAAGATGTTAATGATCTCTACATGATTCTTTGATGCTATTCATTGTTGATAGCCTCACCTTATTGTGCTAGTTCCTTCAAGGTAAGACATGACGATCATGATGTTCTATAATGTAATCGGAGGTTACCGACCTTACGTCACTCCGACAGAGTTACAGTGTTTACTTGAGCTCTTATGCATACTTCATGATAAGTATATATGTATGATTACACCGTGCCTAGATGGCCGGGTATGACACCGGTAAGGCGGGCGGCTTATGATTACTCCGTGCCTAGATGGCCGGACATGACACAGCTAAGGCGGGCGACTTCTGATAACACCGTGCCTATTTGGCCTGACATGACACCACTAGTAGGCAGCGTGACATGATTACCTCGGACGCGAGCTAATGATGTAATTGATTCAGACACCTTATGTATGTAAGTGTGATATGTTATAAAGGTAAAAAGTAAACATGCATGATTCTGCCTTAAGTGGCAAGCAGTTACAGTTATCTTCTTTTTTTATGCTCTTGATATTCCTTTGTTATGTTACCATGTATGCCTTACATACTCAGTACATTTTTCGTACTGATGTACTTTTCTATTTGGACGCTGTGTTCATGCCCATAGGTAGACAGGGGGATGGTCCAGATCCTTAAGGGCCAGATCAGCTTGCACAGGAGCACTTCCCTACTCCGGAGGTGCAGTTTTTGATATATTCTTTTGTGTGTGTATATATATTCGGCACGACGAGGTCACCGTCTGTCCTTATGTTCAAAAGATTTCTTTAGTTAGAGGCTTGTAGATACATATGTATGGGTAGGTGATGTCTTATGATCACCAAGTTGTACATTGTTGTATATCATTTTTTACGAAATATGAACATGTTATATATATATATATATATATATATATATATATATATATATATATATATATGTATGTACGTATTGGCTCGGGTGATTAGGTGTGTGCGGCAGTGGGTATGATGGATGGTTAGCATAATGGCTGGTGCCTAGAGTTGGCTCCGGGTTCCGTCATAGCCCACCGACCGGGTCGTGATAAAAGTGGTATCAGAGCAGTTCTGTCCTAGGGTGTGTCTACGAGCCGTGTCCAGTGGAGTCTTATTTATGGGTGTGAAGCGCGCCATACTTATAAACAGAAGTCTGCGGGGCATTTAGGAATAATGACCGTTTTTCTTCTCCGTAGATCGTGTGATAGAGCTATGATATAAGATCTCTCCCTTTTCTAATTGTGCGTTATGATTTCAGTGATGCCGGTAAAAAGGAAAGCAACAGCCGCCCAGAAGGGCAAGGCTACTACAAAACAGCGGGTTGAACAGGAGCCGTCGGTACATGTAGAGAAGGGTGGTCCCACAATGAGGCTCCATCTCATACCTCTCACACCCCGCCGGTTTCGAAGGAGCATGAACGGGCCTCGCCCGCTTTAAGTGTTTCTGGGCCCTTCATCGGTGCTTCAGTCATACAATGGCGAGGCCATTCAGTTGTTGACACAGTTAGTTGCCGCCCAGGCTCAGCGGTAAAGTGCGGTCCGAGTGATGGAGCCACTAGTGCTAGAGCCCGTGATTTTATGAGTTTGAACCAGCCGAAATTTTTCGGGTCAAAGTCGGATGAAGACCCGCAAGATTTTATAGACGAGATGTTGAGGGCGCTGAGGATTATACATGCTTCCGATACTGAGTTAGTGGAGTTAGCGTCTTAAAGATTGCGGGATGTCGCTGTTTTATGGTATAATAATTGGATAGCTTCAAGGAAGGAAAAATGCACACTCCCCGATTTGGTGTGAATTTGTAGATGCCTTTCTTCGTCATTATTTGTCACCCAAGGTTCGAAGGGCCGAGTCGATGTGCTTACAATCTAAAGTAAGGGAATATGAGTGCTCGGTAATATAGCCTTCATTTCAATTCATTGGCCCGGTATGCTCCCATTATGGTAGTCGATATAGGAGACAGAGTACCTAGATTTGTGAGTGGCTTAAGGCCACATTTGTTCAAAGATTGCTTGACAGCTTCACTACAGGAGGGGGATGGACATCTCCCGTATTCAGGCCCAAGCCCAGAATTTAGAAGAGCAGCAACAGCCGCAAAAGGGTGAGTGCGGCAGAAGATAAGGCGAGAATAAGAGGGCAGGATCTACGGTACTAGCGGAGTATAGAGGGTCGGCTGACCGCATTCTCGATATTCGGGCCAGTCTGCGACTAGTGCACCTCCTCGATTCACGGGCAAAAGATTTGATCGCCTTATTTATTCTAGATCGGGTCGTATTTGATAGGGATTCGAGTCCCCGGTTGGAGGTGATCTAGTCGGGGAGACCACCGATTCCACGATGCGCCGGCGAAGGATTACATTCGAGCCCGTGTCGCCAGGTTCGGATGCTTTGTTATGTTTGTGGACGGGCGGGCATGTGATGCGTAACTATCCTCGAGGCACGGTGGTGGTGGGGTTGAACTCCAAGATCGCGTGGCAGCCCTTCTTGTTCGTGGGCCCCATAGGGTAAATTCCCCGAACTTCGGCGGTCAGAAAGGGAAAGCGCAGAAGTAGCGTCTAGTTCAGGTAGCTCCCAGCCCCGTATTTATGCTTTGGCTGGATGTCAGGATCTGGAGTCCTCTCCAGATATGGTAATTCTGTACACTATCCGTATTTTCTCGTGATGTTTATGCATTGATTGACCCGGGTTCTACGTTGTCTTATGTCGCTCCTTATGTTGCTGGTTGTATTGGGGTGAAACCCGAGCCAATTAAATCTTTCGAGGTATCCACTCCGGTTGGTGATCCAATAATAGCCAGACAGGTATACAAAAATTGTGTGATATTGGTATGTGATCGCCACACTACAGCCGATTTGATTGAACTAGAAATGCTGGATTTTGATGTGATTATGGGCATGAATTGGTTGGCCTCGTGCTATGCTAATGTGGATTGTAGGATTAAAATAGTCCGGTTCCAATTTCCAGGCGAGTCAATGCTTGAATGGAAGGGTAACACAGCATCTCCGAGAGGTAGGTTTATTTCCTATCTCAAAGCGAGGAAGATGATCGCCAAAGGCTATGTTTATCATTTGGTCCAAGTGCATGACACTGAAGCAAAGCCTCCGACTCTTCTATCCGTCTCGGTAGTAAATGAGTTCCCAGATGTATTCCCAGATGAACTTCTAGGCCTTCCACCGGAACGGGAGATTGATTTCGCTATCGATGTGTTGCCGAATGCCAAACCTATATCTATTGCTCCCTATAGAATGGCTCCGGCAGAATTGAAAGAGCTAAAGGCGCAGTTGGAAGATTTGCTCGAGAAGGGATTCATTAGACCCAGTTCATCGCCATGGGGAGCACCTGTCTTATTTGTGAGAAAGAAAAATGGTTCTTTACGAAGGTGCATCCATTATAGGCAGTTGAACAGGGTGACGATAAAGAATAAATATACTCTTCCGAGAATCGATGATTTGTTTGATCAATTATAGTGTGCCAAGTGGTTTTCCAAAATAGATCTGAGGTTAGGTTATCATCAAGTGAGGGTTAGAGAAAAAGATATTCCGAAGACAGCTTTCAGAACTAGATATGGTCATTTTGAATTCCGAGTAATGTCATTCGGGTTGACAAATGCCCCAGCGGTGTTCATGAATTTGATGAATAATGTGTTCGGGCCTTTCTTAGATCTACTTGTGATAGTATTCATTGATGACATTCTAGTATATTCTCGGACTGAAGCAGAGCATGTAGATCATTTGCGTACTGTCCTCGGAATTCTTCGGGCTTGTGAATTGTATGCTAAATTTTCAAAATACGAATTCTGGCTAAATTCGGTAACTTTTCTGGGCCATATCATTTCAGCGGATGGCATTCGAGTTAATACTCAGAAAATTGAGGCTGTGAAGACTTGGCCAAGTCCTACAACGCCAACAGAAGTACGTAGCTTTTTGGGTTTGGCAGGCTATTATAGAAGATTTGTGGAAGGATTTTCTTCTATTTCTGCACCATTGACGAAACTAACTCAGAATTTAGCAAAATTTCAGTGGATCGATGCCTGTGAACGCAGTTTCCAGGAATTGAAGGATAGGTTGACATCAGCTCTAGTTTTAACCCTTCCAGAAGGGGCCGAAAGTTATGTTGTGTATTGTGATGCCTCCGGTGTTGGATTAGGTTGTGTGTTGATGCAGCACGGCAAGGCTGTCGCCTATGCTTCCCGGCAGTTACGAAAACATGAGAAGAATTATCCAACTTATGATCTCGAATTGGCTGCGGTTATTTATGCAGCAAAGATGTGGAGACACTATTTATATGGCGTCCATGTTGATATTTATACGGATCACAAAAGTCTTCAATATATTTTCAAGCAGGAGGATTTAAATATACGGCAGATACGGTGGTTAAAGCTGTTGAAGGATTATGATATGAGTATTTTATATCACCATGGAAAAGTGAATGTTGTGGCTGATGCACTTAGCCGCAAATCAATGGGTAGTCTACGTGCGGCCCCTCCGGAGAAGAAAGAATTAGTCCATGAACTCCACCAGCTGGCTAACCTAGGAGTTCGCTTAATGGACTCGGCGACACAAAAGTTACTTTGCATAACCCCGTTGTTTCATCTCTAGACATGGAAGTGAAAGAGCACCAATATGAAGATCCGAAGTTGAGCCACTATAGAGATATATTTCCTTAGAAAGAAAAGTCACCATTTGAAGCATCTACAGATGGGGTCCTTATGTATCGAGGCCGGCTGTGTGTGCCAGATGTGGCAGGACTACGCCGTCAGATTCTGGAAGAAGCTCATTACTCCCGTTATTCTATTCATCCAGGAGCAACAAAGATGTTTCACGATCTCAAGTTAATATGTTGGTGGGATGGAATGAAGAAAGATATAGCAGAATTTGTGGCCCAGTGTCCCAATGGCCAACAAATGAAGATTGAACATCAGAAGCCAGGAGGATTGTTGCAAGCGATGGAAATTCCAACTTGGAAATGGGAAGTAATTAACATGGATTTCATTGTGGGCTTGCCTCGTTCTTGGCGCAAATACAACTCCATCTGGGTACAGTACAAGAAAAACTGCTATTAGGGACGAGAAAAATGGTCCCTAAAAGTCTGATTCTGGTCCCTGAATGTCAATTGCGACGGGTGAAATCTGGTCGTCACCCGTCGCTATAGGCTCCGCCGCTAAAAGTCTATAGTGACGGGATTTAATTACTGGTCCTTAAAGAGTTTTTATGACCAGAAATATTCTGGTCCCTAGAACACTTTTAAGGACCAGTACCCGGTCCGTAAACCCAAAGATTAATTGGATCCTAAAGTTATTAGGACAAGCTCAACTAGTCCTCAAAAAAGCTTTTGCGACCATAAATATGATCCTCAAAGATAGAAGCAATTGCTGGTCCCTAAAGATACACACAATTTCCTCGTAAAAACTAGTATTAAAAATCATTTATGGCCAGAAAATGTGGCTGCTAAATAATACATGCTCTTCTACAGTCATGCTTTTCTAAGATATTATTCAACTTCTAACATAGTTAATCAAAAGCATATATATAAACAAAGTTCGCAATAGTATTTACACAACTCATTATCCCACAAAGGCTAACATCCCTAGTAAATACTATAATGTTTTGTCTAACAGTCCTAGCAAAACGATAACCAATTTGTCAGCTTATTCTAAGTCTCCAAAATTTCATCTTGACTTGTAAACAGCCTCTAAATCCTGCAAAATGTATAAAATAAAGTTTGTTTAGAAAAAAAGAAATATGTGCACAACCAAATCCCAAAAAAGTTTAGTTCATAAATAATAGGAGAGTACATTCTAGATTTCAGTTCCTAATTTCCATCTACTTGAATAAAAATATGTTGGTACCATGCCAGTGCAATAAACAACTAAATTGTCCCAAACACCCCAATGTCATTCAAGCAGTTGTTAGAGGGACATTATATCTGCAACACATTTTTCGTGTGAAAATATTCACCTGGATTCGAAGGTTAGCGATGGTTTTGGGTTTAACCCCAAAAAAATTCAGACTTTGGTTTGGCAAGAGCTTTCCAAAAGTAGCTGGAACAAGTGAATGAACACCTAGTAGCTAAAACATAGTAAGGCTTACTTCTGCATTTAATTGTAAAAACCTCCTTAGAAGTAGATGTAATAATAATGGTAGTGTTATCCTGTACGTCGTGCTAATCTAAATGATAAATGCACATGTAGTATCGACTAACCTACTATGAAACCACGAATGATATTATTGCCCTAGAAATGCACGTCTCATGGAAAAACATGTAAGCTTGTATTAATCCAAAGAGCATAGAAACTCATCTTAAATCAAATATAAAGAATATCGAAGAGCAGCATTGTATTGGGAATAAAAAACCAAGAGACACTTGAATTGAGGAAGTTAAGTCCAAGTGTTTCATGTCCTCAATGAGGAAGTTAAGTGCAAGTGTTTGATGTCCTCGATGATGAGAACATGATGAAGTTATGCTATTTAGCATCACCATTTCCAGGTAATACAAAGAATCAAATTATTAACTTTTGAAAGGATATATAATTCAAAGAGAAAGTGCTGACCTCATATGAATTTAGATTCAATGGACTTGCCATTTCTAAAGAAATGATCTTTCTTGGACTATCATCCAAATTATGACTAGCTGTTGCTGCTACATGATGAGAGAAACAAAAGAAAATTATACAATTATTTATATGTAACACCAAATATGTTCCAGCTATAAGGAGAAGTCATAGACCAAGAAGTTATGCTAAGTGGAAAAAGGAAAAATAGATGTCGTTACTAATAACTCATTATCATCAACCTAGTAGAACAAAAAAGAAACAGTGTCCTTAGAAATAAAATAAAATATGCTCCCACGATTCCAAGAAACACATGAACTCCCCAAAAGGTCTGAGATTGAATATGAACAATTTATTGTAAAATACATCATCTTGTATTTAAGAATAATGTAATTAAACTTAGTGAAATTGCACATTATAATAAGTAATCAAAAGGAAGGAAGAAGGGGTACTTGGAAGTCTCACAGTTACACTGATCATTTTAGGAGCCAACAATGAATCTATCATGAGACATATCTTACATCTATACCACGTAAAAGTGAAAATGCAAACATCTCAGTAGAACCATATAGAAATAAATGATAGGCATAAAAATCTAAAATAACAATCCAAGAACCAGAAAGGTGCAACAATAGCTTACTAACAAAAATACTACAAGTTCATGATCAAGGTGAATGCAACTCTCTTCAACTCATATACCTTGCACAAGACGGACTTAGTGCCAATTAAGCAACAATGGAGTATTAAAACATGAGACGTGAGCAGAGCCAAAATTATACCTTTGACATGTGCCCTTTTCGCTCATCCCGGCCTCAATTGTCCATCTAGTTTTAGCTCACAAAATGTCATATTATCTTTGCAAGTATATATAAATGTGCAAAAATCAGAACCAGAACTGTGCGACATGGACATGGACTGTTTGTCAATTATAACCTTTGTTGAACAAGTTTTAAAGCTAGGTTAAGGTTTCCGTAAACATATGGCTTTCATTCGTTTCAGACAACCCAGCAGCCTCAAATGATGCGAAAGATTTTCTTTAACAAAGGCTTTCATCAGTTTCAGATAATCCTAGTTGTGATGATGCCAAAAATTTCTTCAACACATTAATGACAACAATTTCATGTTAAATTCCTTTCATTAGATATTTTAGGAAGTAAAGGACACAAAGAAATAGGAGAAGAAAAATATGTTCAAGTACAACTCAAGCTGCTAATAACCTAAAAAGTAAGAAAGCAATGACATCTCGATTTGTTTTCATCAGAAACACAGGCCTTGTATATATATACAGGTAGAGGACCTATGAGAATATAAGCATTTGCATCAGCTGCCACTATCCATCATGTAAAGGTTCATATTGGAAATACACAATCAAATAACAAAATATTCCGCCTATGATTACAAAAGGTTAATAACAGTAAATGAACTTAGCAACTTAATCTAAAGAGTTGTAACTGGTACCCTATAACCTTTTTTTTTTTTGGAAAAGATAAGTCCAGAGTGATAAACACTACACTATGGAACCATTAATAATTGGTACTCTTTAACTTTCAAAATTAATGTAGATTCTTTCGTGGTTCTTTATTTTCTTCGCTTGTGAACCTTTTAACCTGTTAATGTACTCTTTCATACTTAAAATGATGGCTGGACTTTCAAGTTAGTTGATCAAATATGAATTTCCTAACTCTAACAACTAAATTAACTTAAGTGAACATCACAAGAAATTAAAGGTATATAAGACTGAGATTTTACTCCTCAACAGTGCGAATAAGGTCGAATTTTTTAAAAGTCATAATTTTTCCAAACACCCTGGCACTTATGTTATATAAGAGGCACTGAGGAAGCATATAGGTATTCATAAGAGCAGAGGAAGAATAAAAGTAGCAGAAGAAATAAAAGCAGACAAACCTTGTTGAGAAACCTCTTTTCTTCAACACTTTCATTGGAACACTTCTCTCTCTTTGAAACTGAAATATCTAGACAACATACATCTTAGAGAGTGCTTGAAATACGTGTTTTTCATTTGTTCCTATGAAGTATGTTGAAATTTAATTTGATTCTTCTAATTTTTCTATGTCGGATTAATTTTGCATTAATTAGTTTGTACCAAAAGAGAAAATTAATCCAAAAAGAGATCAAAGTATAGTTATCAATATCATACATGGAGTAAATATTTATAGATACGCATGTGCGATTGGTTAAAATTACTGATATACAGGGAAATCTAACAAAAAATTACCATTAAACAAGTGCAATAAACAAAGATTAGCTGGACAATACCAAAAAGATTAGAAGCTGCCAGCACTCATCATTTGCTTCACTCTTTGTTTGTGATATTTGAAGACAATAGATCCCCTCTTGGGATACAATTATCTACTTTGGCTAAATGGTAACAATGGCCATAAGACTTCATTAACCACTTTTAAATATTTTGATGCCTGAAACTGTTTTATACCATTTTTTTGGGTAATACATGTGAGATTAGCCAAAACCATCAAACGCTTTTGTCCAAACTCCGATCCAACACCAAAATGCCTATAAATATCCATTCTTACTACACTCACAAACTCATCAATTCTTGCAAAGCTTATTGTCTTATATATCCTCTTCCTCGGTTGAAAGTAAGTCTTTTTGATACAAATTAAATTGGCAAAAAATGTGAGTTTAGCTTTGGTGGACCAAACATTAGCCTTGGCTTGTACCCTCACTTCGCACCACTTTAATCGACAAAGCAATTACTTCTAATAATATTGAGATTAACAATATTCATTAATTGTTAGGAACTATTATATGTTCAAAACAAATGGTAAAAATTTAAGAACTTCAAAGTGTCATAAGATATTTAAAGCAAGACACCTAAAATGACTTTGTCTAACCTTACCATAAGAAATGTAGAACCAAATTGGCATCGGCAAGAATCTTCCTTAGTTAAAGATAACAATATTCCTTCACCTGCGAACCACCTTTGCTTCTGAACTGAAATACAACCTAATTATAAAGGCACAAATTAAATGAGATAACTCACTTCAAAATCTTTAGCAAAGAAACAAGAGATAATAAAAGACGTGCAACAAAAACACAGAAATTCACCGGCCTGAAAATCCTAAGGCTACCAGAACTCTTTTCCGGCTAGGTCCAGCAACAGTTAAAGGACACAAATATGGAAATCCACTAATGGAGAGAATTCTAAACAGAACTGAATTTGGGAATTGATGGCGGTCATCGTTTGATCAAGTCCTTTGGCACACAGTGCCGATGAAAATTAAGACTTAAGAAAATGGTAAAAGACAATTAGATGAAGAGAATGATATATGGCGGCGCTGCCGGGACCTCTGGTGATAGTCTCCGGCCAAACTTCAACTTCTCTCGATTGTTCTCGCATAGTCATTTTCCGGAGAGATGGTTAGGTCTAGGGATTTTATGTTTTGGGGATTTTGAGAGACGAGTTACGTCCTTAAAATTAAATCACCCATTTTTTAATTTCTTTTTAATCTCTCTTTGGGGGCCCAAATTTTATGTTGGTGCTAGTCCCACTTGATTTGGGGTAGTAGAGACCTGCTTTATTGATCATATTAGGGACTATATTTTGTCCCTTCGTCATTTAGAAACATAAATTAAGGAACTGGGGACTGGAGAAAAATCTAGTCCTTGCAAGTATACTTTTAAAGACCAAATTTTTAACTCGTCCTTAAATGTTGGTCATAGATAAGCCTTTTTCTTGTAGTGGTAATTGTTGATAGACTTACGAAATCGGCCCATTTTCTTCCGGTCAAAACTACATATTCAGCAAAAGATTATGCACGGCTATATCTTAAGGAGATAGTGCGACTTCATGGTATCCCAGTATCTATTATCACAGATAGAGGAGCACAATTTACTGCTAAATTCTGGAAGTCTTTCCAAGAATGTTTGAGAACTCAGGTGAGATTCAGCACAACATTTCATCCACAAATGGATGGACAAGCTGAACGCACCATTCAGACCTTGAAAGATATGTTACGGGCATGTATTCTAGATTTCGGAGGTAGTTGGGACGATCACGTACCTCTTATTGAGTTTGCATACAACAACAGCTGTCATTCTAGTATTCGGATGGCCCCGTATGAGGCTCTGTGTGGAAGAAGGTGCAGATCACCAATTGGATGGTTTAAAGTAGGAGAGGTACAGCTAACAGGCCAGGAGTTGATTCAACAAGAAGTGGAAAAGATCAAGGTTATCCAAGATCGATTGTTGACAGCCCAAAGTCGCTAGAAATCTTATGTGGACAACCTTCGGCGAGACTTAGAATCCCAAGTTAATGATTGGATATTCCTGAAGGTATCACCGATGAAGGGCGTGATGAGATTTGGAAAAAAGGGAAAATTGAGTTCCCGGTATATTGGACCTTATAAGGTAGTCCGCAAGATAGGCCAAGTAGCTTATGAATTGGACTTACCTCTAGAACTTGAATATGTCCATCCAGTTTTCTATGTATCAATACTCCGTAAGTGTGTCGGAGACCCTACTAGAATCGTGCCTGTAGATGATGTTCAAGTTACGGAGAAGTTGGCTTATGAAGAGGTACCCACTGCCATACTAGATAGGCAAGTACAAAAACTTAGAAATAAATAGGTAGCCTCAGTCAAGGTCTTATGGCGAAATAATAACCTATAAGAAATGACTTAGGAAGTTGAAGAAAACATGAAGTCCAAGTATCCACAACTGTTTCCACCCCCGGAAGAGATTCAAGAGGAGGCGTCATTATCATAAGGTATGTGATGCTTTCTCTATAATGCTTTTGGTTATGTGTGACTATATTTTCTTGCCATTGTGTTGTAGCCCTATGAGGCGATGTTATTGTGCGTAGGTGTGATAGGGTGGTAGTGCCGTATTAGAGGGAAACTCTGGCGAAATTTCTGTAGAATTCCCCGATAACTTAACATTCCAGGACGAATGTTCCTGGGGGGGGGGGGGGAGTTACACCTCGAAAAATTTCATGTCGTTGTGTGGTGAATAGGCCAATGTAAGTTAAGGTGAATATGATGTCCCTACTAGTAACAAGGGATACTTAATGATTCCAATTAAGATTCCAAAGACATTTGAGGAAAAAGAGAAGAAAGCTTGTTGGGGAAAGTTAAGGTAGAGAATATCGAATACAGTGTACCAAAGAGGTATTCCTGGTGATTTACGGGGTTAGAATTTGAACAAATCGAATCGACACAATCTGAACGGATTCAGAAAAATCTGTAGACACCAGTCAGTACCGACGGGCCATCGACATGTTGACGGACCGTCACTGTGCACTGTCAATATGTTTCTGCAGACTGAGACCTGCAGGCGCAAGTCGACGGACCGTCGACCCGACCGTCAACATGCTTCTGCAATATGAGATTCTCAGGTGTAAGTTGACAAATCAAGTCGACAGACAGTCGACACGTCGATGGGTCATCGACCCGCTCGTCGAACCTCTTCTCTGCAACTTTCTAGTTTCAGCTATAAATAGACGAGTTGAGCTCCAAATTTTTAGATTTCAGTCTCTCTCTAAGTCTTGAAGCTTCTATAAAGTTCTCTCATCATATTATCATATTTCCCAGGAAATCAAGGAGTAAACACCAAGAATTAGTAGAATCAAGTGCAAGGATACTCTTTAAGGTTTGTGGAAATCAAGAATCTCTTTGGTGTTGAAGTGGACTTTTCTCCAAGTGAAGTATTTCCATCCAAAGTCCATTCCTACATCATAAAATGCAAGTTTTATGTTCAATTCATGTTATTAAGAATCTTGAGAGGTTAAAAGACTTAGATTATGGAAGGGGCAGGATATGGAGTGCAAATATGGAAATAGTGATATTCTTAAATAATGACTTGACTTAAATAATAGTTCTTGATGTGTTATGAGTACAATCTTGTGTTGAATAGTACAAATGACGTTAAAGGAGTATTATCTGAGAATGAATATGAAGTTGTAATATAGGTATGGTTATGGATGATTTTGAAGGTGGATTTAAGAAGTAACCAATGCTTAACTTGAAGAATTTATTGATTATGTTATTATGAGTGTTCTTATTGCTGTTTGAGGGTTGTCTTATATTTATGGAAGAAATTGTCAAAATAAAGGAAATATTGCCATATTTTCATTAACTCTTCGTTGCTTTAGCGTAAGCTTAAGTATGTTTCTGGTTGTCTAATCTTAGTACAAATTCCCTTGAAGGTAGAATCGCGAGCTCGAAAGGCAAGCAAGTAGACTATAGAGTTAAAGAGATATAAAGGTATGTGAGGTTAGCCCTCCTTTCAAAGGCATGATTCTTATATGTATTGTAACTTCTTTCTGGTAATTCCCATGACCTTCTTACATTCCAAAAGACGAAAGCTAAAGAGTATTAAAAGTCTTCTACGAGATAGAGATCAGATATGTTCCTTGATAATGATATGATGCTATTATGATGATAATGATCTCTACATGATTCCTTGATGCTATTCATTATTGATAGCCTCACCTTATAGTGCTAGTTCTTTCAAGGTGAGACATGACGATCATGATGTTCCATAATGTAATCAGAGGTTACCGACCTTACGTTACTCCGCTAGAGTTACAGTGTTTACTTGAGATCTTATGCATGCTTCATGATAAGTATATATGTATGATTACACCATGCCTATATGGTCGGGCATGACACCGCTAAGGCGGGCGGCTTATGATTACACCGTGCCTAGATGGCCGGGCATGACACCGCTAAGGCGGGCGGCTTATGATAACGCCATGCCTATTTGGCTGGACATAACACCACTAGTGAGCGGCGTGACATGATTACCCCAGACGCGGGAGGCCCGGACGCGAGCTAATGATGTAATTGATTCAGACACCTTATGTATGTGTGTGTGATATGTTATAAAGGTAAAAAGTAAACATGCATGATTCTTCCTTAAGTGGCAAGCAGTTACAGTTATCTTCTCTTCTTATGCTTTTGATATTCCTTTGTTATGTTACCATGTATGCCTTGCATAGTCAGTACATTGTTCGTACTGACGTCCTTTTTTTTTGGACACTGTGTTCATGCCCATAGGTAGACAGGTGGACGGTCCAGATCCTTAAGGGCCAGATCAGCTTGCACAGGAGCACTTCCCTACTCCGGAGGTGCAATTTTTGATATATTCTTTTGTGTGTATATATATTCGGGCACGACGAGGTCCTGTCCCATCCTTATGTTCAATACTCCAGTTAGAGGCTCGTAGATACATATGTGTGGGTAGTGGATGTCTTATGATCACCCCAATGTACATTGTTGTATATCATTTTACAGCCGTGAGGGCTTATGTATATATATATCTTGGTGATTACGTATGTGCAGGTTGGGTATGATGGTTAGCATGATGAGTGGTGTTCGGTAGTCAGCTCCGGGTACCCGTCATGGCCCACTGGCTGGGTCATGACAGCAAGTTTCATCCCAAATCTCTCACCTCAGAGCCCTAATGAAAAAAAAAATGTGCAAATACTTCCCAAGCTTCGATCAGTTTCACCCCTCCATGCACTCCTTTAATCCCTCATAATTAGAAAATATACTTCACCACACCCTCTCAAACACACCTTTCCCTGATGACCAAATGATCTTCTCGACTGGAAAGATGAGAAAGGAAAGAAAATTAGGTGGAGCTCATAAATAGGGGGAATACATGAAAAATAAAAAAAACAGGGGATAAAATGAAGGAAACCAGTGGTACGACAACTTTCCAAGAAAATAAGTTGGTTGATACCCTAAGCCCATCTAAAAAAGATCCACCTGAGCTATTAGGATATTGGAAGTATGGAGTTATAAGGGCTCATGGAGAAGTATAGAAGGTTGAAACAGGGAAAGAACCCCTAACCATCAAGAAAAGAATAGCAATCCGGATCTTGATCCTCATAGGCAAAAACGGTGGAAAAAAATGGAGGGTCTTCTTGGGTTGGGGGGGGGAGGGGGGAGACAAGGATGAGGAAGGAGTTCTCAACGCTAAGAAGAAACTACAATCAATCAAATCCTCCAACTAAAGTCACCCCGGTAGCCAGAACTCCATAGGATTAGTCTCTCCCAAAAAATATCCTTGTACAACTTTTGGAGTCCAGTTCCTATGATCTGTTGTATGTGGTTGTAACCAAGAGACTAGAATTGTACTTGTTGACATAAGAAATATATTGCTTATCTTACTAATTCATGCATAAAATTGTATGACATGAATGTTTTCTTGGCTGAACAAGTAAATGCTCTTATTTGTGTATCTGCAATTGCTAGTGGCCATGAGTTGAATACTTCTGACCATAATCTAGGATTGAATTTTTTAATGATGCCAAAAGGGGTAATATTGAACTGTCTATGACTTTAATGGTTAAATTTAAAGACAAGTCGAAGCTATGTTTGGAACAAGTTGAAACATGGTGCAATGAGAACAGAAAAGACAGAGAGTTTGTCATAATCAAAAAGGGAGAATTTGTTGGCATTAGCTAGATTAGTGCATATTTGAGTTTTGATGATTCACAAAAGATGAACAATCATTTACTATGATATCATGATGAAGACAAACGAGGTCTAAATAGTGCTAGACTTATGTTTAATTGAAGCAGATGTTCCAATCACTGTGCAATGTCAGAATGAGCAAGAATACAATGTATATGGAACTAGTACAAAGGCATGATCGATCACAAGAGAAAGCTGCAAGTAATGCATATGAATCAGGCCCACAAATGTGTTCCATTAGATACAGCCAAGAAGACAAACGCAGTCAAAGAGATGAAGAAGATGGCATAGTCGAGCACACAGAGATGTTCAGTGTATAACATGAATGATATATGAATAGATCAACTAAACATGGTAGCAAAGGGAGAGTAGATGACTCAGTGAAAGAAACAGTTCATTCAAGAAATAGAACAAGTATGCAAGCAAGTTCTATACAAAAGTCATCATATGCGAAGGAGGAATGGTCACAGGTCATCAGGTGCATTGGTTGAATGACCCAACAGTGAGGAGAGGTGAAGTGACTCAGAAGACAATGTCCAGATGTAAGAACTTGTTCAGCTAAAGGGTTTGCAGATAAAGCATATGAATTAGGTTAACAGAGGAACTAGGTTTGCAAACATGTTCCATCATAGGGCAAGAACAAAATCAGAAGTCAAGGAGTGAGTCAAGATTGAAGGTATGCTTTATCCCAACAATGAATAAATGCATGTGAAGAAGATAAACACAGAGCTTACAAATATATGAAACAGGTTTGTCAACATGTTCCAACAAATTTCTCAGAAGCAGTTCAACGACAGATGACAAATCAAAGAGATTGGTGGAACAGATACATGAACAAGTTCTATCTCAGACAGTGCAGAGATTCAGAGGCAGACGAACTAGGTGGATGAAACAGGTTTGTGAACATATTCCAGGGCAAGTGCTACAATGACTAGGATTTGCAGAATTATGGAAAGAACTTTGCGTTCAAGTATGAAATATTTCTTTACATGTTTGTAAGGATTAGTAAGCGTTCTACAAGGAAAAGAAGCTGACTCAACAAGGCAAGCAATCAAGTACAACACAAGGAAAGGGTTTTGTTTTAACCGACCTACAGAGCTTAAATGTTATAAATACCCAGGTCTTTCTAAAAAAATTTCCCACCCACAAAGAGAGAATTAAGAATATTGAGCGAAGATGTTTTATCCAAGAATATTCAAGAATGCGGGTTGTGTCCCTATTACACAGAGAATGATCGATGGAGCTGTTTTACTGAATAATGTTTCACAGTTCTGAAGTCAAGATTTTTGTAGTAGGTTTGGTTTATTGAGTTGTATCTTTATCAGCTTAGTTAGAAGCATTAACGTAGATACAAACCATTGTAACTCTTAGTGGGAAGTTTACTACGTGGAGATACCTTGCTAGTCAGAGTTTGGGTAGCAAAGTCGTTGTAGGGATTAGGTTGCCGAGAGTGTAACTTAATCTGTAGTTGGCTCAATCATCTTTGAAGTTGTTGGGAAAATCCTATTGGTCTGTAGGTCATTGATTTATCACCTTTTGAACCGGGTGGTTTCCATGTAAAAATCCTGTTCCCTTTACCTTCCT
Source organism: Lycium ferocissimum (assembly GCF_029784015.1). Taxonomy (NCBI): domain Eukaryota; kingdom Viridiplantae; phylum Streptophyta; class Magnoliopsida; order Solanales; family Solanaceae; genus Lycium; species Lycium ferocissimum. The sequence continues at coordinate 6,972,560 of NC_081350.1, forward strand.
ATTTGTTTTTATTCCGCAAACACGTTTACAGAACAAGTTAGGTAACATGTTCTGTCCATAGGCCAAAAGTAGCTACACATTGGGACAGACACTTAGGTCATCAAATCTAACAATGGTTCACTTCACAAGACATGTGCCGATGGACTACATGGGAAGGCTTGGCAGTGTCCTTCATGGAAAGGTTCCGATTGAATGTCGAAACCGTGTCGGACCGTTAACTATTTGAGAATTCAAGTAAAGATCTATCAAAAACTACCGCGAATGCACAAGCACCTGGAAAGTTGATGCAGACTGAGTATCACCACCCATGAGAGAAGAATAATATGTCTCTGTCTTCATCCGATCACAAGTGTCCAACTTTTATGACAAAATGTTTTCTATTGTCAGAAGGATGCCAAGTGCCTTCACCACTTGTTTTCCAAAGTCCCCAGGAAAGCTCCCAAACATCCTCCCCAACCTTCCAAACTCCACAACCAAATTATCAAATACCAGCACCAACTTACTAAGGTCCACAACCAAATTATCAAGCACCAGCACCCACTTACCAAGCTCCACAAAATTACCGAGCACCAAACTACCAAATCAACCACCCCGGATATTCACCCTATTGGTTGAGACACGAACTTGATTGTTAGAGAGTTTGAGCATGTTATGAAACTAAGACAACCATTATTTTGAATAATAAGAAAGAGTTCAGCGCCTGCTGGTATAATCCAGATAGTCTATCCAAAACCTGCCAATTTGGGAAATTGATTTTTCGAGCTGAACAAACTTGTGCTTATCATTCTAGCAGAACTGAACACAGCTAAGAGGACTGCATCAACATGAGGCATAAAATGAAAGACTTGATCGACAAAAGGGAGATCACTCTACAAATAGCTGCACCAAATGTAAAAACAAATCCTCTGCCCAATCATGGTAATGCTGGCATTCACATCATCGAAAGAGAAGAGGATCGGGCCATGTGCAAACCATTGGTTCAAGTACCTTCTGAGACATTTGAGTAAATGGTGGCTTCTCTGACCATTCAAGAGCGCCCTCGATTCAATGTGTTAATCCCTACGCCAGTCATAACACATGTGTCCCTAGACATAATACTAGCGCCATGAAAAGAGTTCGCCATTGAGGCTGCAAGCTCATGGCATGACCCACTTGGGAAGATATTACATTTCTAAAAAATTAGCGCAAGAAGCACTGAGAAAATATGGAAATCAAAGGAGACCGATCGCAAAAGGTCAGGCCAAAGATTTCTGGCTAAGAATGCAACCAAAAGAATGCTTCATTATTGAGCACTTGAAGAAGACACGAACCCAGATTTTAGTGTTGACATTGTTATTGAGTTCCCCATAGCATTTCCAGGCTCTAATGAGGGTATTAGATGAAGCCCATGTTTTCTGCGGCACAAGCACTGAAAACTTGGCCGATATGGTGGCCCACATCATAGGAAATCAATAAATCTCCTTCACTCAAGAAGAGTTGCCATAAGAATGAATGACACATAACAAAGCGCTATATATAATAGTCAAATGCAGAGACAAAATTATGGCGCGTGTGCTCCTAGACAATGGTGCTTGTCTCAATATGTGCCCCGAATCTACACTCGCTCAACTGGGCTACAATGTTGGGATAATACGCCAAAGTCATACAAATATGATGGCATTTAGTGGATCCCAACGTGACCCTATCGGGAAAGTTGATTTATGCATCCAAATGGGACCCGCCGAGTTCATTATTGAGTTCCAAGTTATGGCAATCACCGCCAACTAAAACTTGCTATTGGGAATGCCATGGATTCATATTGCTGGAGCAGTGCCATCCTCTCTACATCAATATGTGAAATTTTCATAGGAAGGCCACGAGGTCGTGATCAACTGGAAACTAGTGGCACGGATTTCCATGTGTCCTTACAATTACATCCCGATGATTGAGGATACCCCTAGAGGCACGAATTTCCATGTGCTAAAACTAGTGGGAGCCATTCACAAAAAACCACCACACAAAACCCCATGCCAGCTGTATACAAAATGATCGCATCTACTCTGCTCCAGAATGGGTTCGAGCTAGGACGAGATATGGGAAGGAACTTGCATGGCATAGTGGAATCAGTCCCAATCCTTCAAGATAATTTCTACTTTGGTTTAGGATATGTGCCCAACGATGAGGAGAATTCCATCGAGCCTGTGCAAGCCAGTTCTAAATCTATAGCAGTAATTTTCGATCAAAATATCGATGCTCGGGGAAGGAGATGCTGAAAAGGGTTAGGGATGTTTTTCCAAGAGGAAGGATGCTTCGTGGTCCTGAAAGTGAACTGAGGTGCCCACCATTTGCAATGCTAATCCGGGTGAGCGACTATCCAACTGCCCCTTTACCTCACTCTTGGTTCCTCGGTAGATATGATGCATTTTAAATTTTCTAAAAATTGGTATGACTCAGTTGAGGCCCGATTGCTCACCATTTGCATTTTAATACCATCATGATGTTTTGGAAAATGGAAATGACTCGATGTTGATATAAGTCAAGACTGCAATTTGTACTTTTATTTATTTAATTAATGAAGCCTCGATTTATCTGAAAAAATGAACTTTCTTTTCTTTATATGTATATATTGTTATCTAACCATGCTTTTCCTTGTTTTTCAGTAATAATAAAAAAAACAACCCTTAATGTCATGACATTTCGCAAAATGAGTGAGTTAAGTGACATAAGAAAGAAACAGTACAAGGAATGTAATGAGGAAACCATGTTGCCTGAAGGCCTTGTTGAGGAAAAACTCAAAAATGAATAGAAACCCAACTTGGATGAAACCTAAGTAATCAATCTAGGAGATGATGAGTCTATCAAAGAAACAAGGATAAGTGTGCATTTAGAGGCACCTCAAAAAGAAGAATTGATAGAACTATTAAGAGAATATGTGCACATCTTCACCTAGTTATTTGCTGATATGACCGGCCTAAGCACCTATATCGTAGCCCATAGGTTACCCATAAATCCAGGATTTGGCCCGTTGAGACAGAAAACCAGGAAATTCAAGCCAAATCTGAGTATCCGAATCAAAGATGAAGTTGGAAATCATATCAGATTCGGAGTAGTAGAAGTAACTTCGTATCTGACATGGTTAGCCAAAATCGTGTTGGTACCGAAGAAAGATGGAAAGATCATAATATTTGTGGATTACCAGGATCTCAACAAAGCTAGTCCCAAGGATAATTTCCCACTCCTAAACATTCATATACTCATCGACAACTGCATAAAGCATGAGCTACAATTATTTGTGGATTGCTTCACAGGATACCATCAGATCCTTATGAGAGAAGAAGACACGGAAAGGACGGCTTTCATCACGCCATAGGGAGTATGCCATTATCGAGTAATGCCGTTCTCCCCAAAAAATGCTGGTGTCACTTACACGAAAGCCATGACCACTATTTTCCATGACATGATCCGCAAGGAAATTGAGGTTTACATGGACGATGTACTCATCAAATCAAGAGAAAGATAAGATCACGTTGCATGGCTACAGAAGTTCTTCGACAGACTCTGGAAGTATAATCTAAAGCTAAACCCGGCTAAGTGCGCATTTGGAGTGCTCGCTAGAAAATTAGCTGGGTTCATAGTTAGTCGGAGGGGATAGAGCTAGAACCATCAAGAATCAAGCCATACAAGAGTTACCTCTGCTGAAGACCAATAAAAGTCATGAAGTTTCTGGCCAGGTTGAATCACATTGGCCGATTCGTTGCTGCGTCTACAATAATTGTCGAACCTATACTCAAATTGCTAAAAAAGGACACACTAATTGAATGGACTGAAGAGTGTCAGAAACCGTTTTCCACCATCAAGAGGTATCTTTCCAACTCACGATCTTAGTTTCCTCTACACCGGGAAGCCCATAACTGCTATATTTATCGGTATCAGACAATGCCTTCAGATGTGTGTTTGGACAGCATGATGAAACAGGAAAGAAAGAATGCGCTATTTACAATTTGATAAAGAAATTCACCGCCTGCGAGGCACGATACACTCTGGTAGAAAAGACGTGTTGCGCTCAAACTTGGGTGGCTCAAATGTTAAGGCACTACTTATCATCATGCACCACCCATCTCATCCGTAGATTGGATCCATTAAAGTACTTTTTTAGCCAACCCATGCCTATAGGGAAATTGGCCTAGTGGCAAATGCTTTTGAGTGAGTTTGACATCACGTACATGGTCCAAAAGGCCGTCAAGGGACAAGCATTAGCTGATCTCCTCACAGAAAGCTCGGTCAACAAGGACTTAGAACCACTCGGAACTTACTTTTTGGATGAGAAAGTAGAAACGGTGGACAATGACATAGCTGAGCCCTATCCAGGATGGAGGATGTTTTTGGATGGTGCAGTCAATTATAAGGGTTATGGAATCGGAGTAGTTTTGCTATCAGAAATAGGACAACACTACCCGATGACTGCGAAGCTCAAATTTTAATGCACCAACAACATGGCAGAATACAAGGCTTGTATCCTAGGCCTCCGAATAGGCCTTGACATGGACATACATGAACTATTGGTAATAGGAGATTCAGACCTGCTGATTCACCAAGTGAAAGGAGAATGGCCAAGAAAAATGCCAAAATCCTTCCATGCATGAACCTCGCACAGAGATTGTACAAAAGGTTTAAGAAAATTAAATTGAAGCACACGCCGAGGGCTGAGAATGAATTCACCGATGCTCTCACTACCATAGGTTCGATGATACCACTACCAGAAAGCAGCCACATCGACCCACTTAAGATAAGCTTAACGAAAGAGCACGCTTATTGTTCTCATGTGGAAGTAGAACCCCATGTCAGGCCATGGTATACCTACATAAAGTTATATTTGGAGAAGGAAAAGTATCCCGAACGCGCCACAAGCAATCAAAAGAAAACCATCTAGAGTATGGCTAATGGATTCTTCCTTAACAAGGAAGTACTCTATAAAAGAACTTCTAACCTCGGACTACTCATATGCATGGATGCCACAGAAGCCACAAAATTGCTAGAGGAAGTACATGCCGGGACCTGTGGGCCTGACATGGATGGGTTCGTCCAGGCCAAGAAGATATTACAAGCAGACTACTACGGGATGACTATAGAAACCGACTACAACAGGTTCATGCAGAGGTGTCACCAATGCCAGATCCACGAATATTTTATCAGAGTCCCACCAAGAGAGCTCAATGCTATGAGCTTGCCTTGGCCATTCATTTCTTGGGTCATAGATGTCATTGGTCCCATCGAACGGGTCGCATCCAATGGCATCGATGTATTCTGGACGCCATAGATTACTTCACTTAGTGGGTGGAACCCGCATAACATATGTCAGTGACGAAGAAAGTGGTAGCTGACTTCATGAGAAACAATATCATATGCCGATTTGACTTATCCATAATCCATCACCAACGCATAAATTTAACAAAAAACAACCACCTAATGAAGGATATCTGTGGGCAATTCGAGATTACCAATTGAAATTCCACTGCCTATCGGCAACAAATGAATGGAGCTACAGAAGCAGCCAACAAAAATATCAAGAGGAAAGGAAAATGACGAACCACTAATTGCGTGTTGGCATGAACAATTGCTCTATGCATTGCTAGGGTATCGAACAATAGTTTGGACTTCAACAGGGGAGGCTCCGTACGTGCTCGCATATGGCACTGAAGCAGTCATACCCGTTGAAGTAGAAATACCATCACTCAGAATCATCTAAGAAGAAGTACTGGATAATGCAGAATAGGTTCGAAATCGATACGAGAAATTAGCCTTGATTGAGGAGAAAAGGATGATCACCGTATGCCACGAACAATTATACCAACAAAGGATGGCCCGCACATTCAACAAAAGGGTCAGAGGATGACTCATCCAGATAGGAAAACTGGTACTCAAATGCATGTTTCCACACCAAGAAAAGTACAAAGGAAAGCTCGAGCCCACCCGGCAAGGTCTATACGTGGTCCACAAAGTGCTCTCCAGAGGGGTAGTGATTTAGCAAAAATGGAAGGCAAAGAATGGCCCAAAGCAATCAATTCAGACGCAATCAAGAGGTACTACCCATGAAGGCGCGTTGTCAAATCATAATCTTGCCTTTTTTTTGTTCATAGAAAAATCCATATCGGATTTGGTCTCCTTTTGTAATTGAAAACCAAATGTTATTCCTTGTAACAAGAACTATGCAACGCCTTGATTTCTCAAAGTAGGATATGTAGGCAGTCCATGTAAGACTAGGTCACATTATTAGGAAAAAACAATCAGTTTTATGTCCGAACTATGTGCAACCAGCTTCCTCAAAGGACAGGATATGTAGGCCCTCCTCGAGCTTGGTGTACCAATAAAAAAACCCAGGAAACCCTTAGGAAGCCACGGTGCAAAATTTTGAGAGCACCGAAAAAATTCCTTCATAAAAATTCGGCACAAGTGTCAGCCAACACCAGTCTTCGGCTGGGGCAGAATTTTTGAGAGGACCGCAAAAATTTGGCACAAGAGTCAGCCGGCATATGTCTTCAATTAGGGTAGAATGTTTCAAAGAACCTCAAAAATTTCTTTACCAAATGCGGTACGAGAGTTCGCCGGCACAAACCTTAACTGGGGCAGATTTTTTGAGGAGGTCTAAAAAATTCTACTAGGCAAAGCTAGGATCCTGCCACTAGATATTGCAGATAACCAGGGATTCTTGCTCAAAATGCGCATGTCATGACAACAATAAAAAAATGTTTTAAAAACTCTATCCTTTATTTTATGACTAACTTTTTTGAAGATTTCATTTCTTTAAAATAAAAAATTCATCTCTCGTTCTGCCGAACCCAAATCCGGTCAAAGTGGAGGACACAACCTACTCAGCGGAGGAACAACACGACAGGAGTCCACGACATGAATCGACCTCATTAAAACTAATACTTTTTCTATGAATGCAGGTTCCCCAATGTTCTCTGGAGGACGGCCACCTATTTTTCTAACCCGTTTGCCCATGATGAAAGACTGGTAAGATGCAGTTTGCCGGGGGAATCTCAATCGACACTGAATAGGTAATCGAGCCAAAAGGGCTATAAAAGGACGAAGTGCCATAAGGGCGGCACAATCTAGCCTATATGGCTACAAAAGACAAAGCACCGCAAGAGCAGCACGATATATCCAAAAGGGCTATAAAAGGATGAATCTCCACAAAGGCTGCACAATCTGGCCAAAAGGGTTGTAAAAGGATGAAACACCACAAGGGCGGCTTAATCTAGCCGAGAGGGCTAGTAAAGGACAAAGCGCACAAGGGTGGAACGATCTAGCCAAAAGGGCTATAAATGACAAAACGCCACAAAGGTAGCACAATATAGCTGAGAAGGCCACAAAAGGGCGAAGCGCCACAAGAGCGACACAATTTAGCCAAAAGGGCTATAATGGACAAAAAATTGGAAGGACAATACCATCAAGCCAAAGAGGGCTGTATAAATAAGAGGAATGCAATACCAGGCCAAGAGGGTCATAGCTGACACACAGGATGAAGGAATGATAATCAAGCCAAAGGGGCCATATCTGTCAAACATACGCATGTCATGAGGGCCATTTCATTCAAACATTGCCGTGAGGGCTATTTCTTTCAAACACTGCAATGAGGGCCATTCATTCAAATATTGATGTGAGGGCCATTTCATACAAACTTTTCCATGAGGGTAATTCCATTCAAACATTGTCGTAAGGGCCATTCATTCAAACATTTCTGTAAGGGTCATCTCATTGAACTTTGCCGTGAGGGTTACTGAATATAAACTTCGCCCTGAGGGCCATCTAATACAAACTCTGCCGTAAGGGTTATTTCATACAAACTCTCTGTAAGGGCCATTTCAAGTAAACTTTGTCGGGAGGGCCATATAAACGATAGGGGAGAGAGTTATATGAGTTGAACGGTGCCAATAGGGTCACCTATTTATAAGATTTAGCCAAAAAGTCCATGCTGTCAAAACCATGCAGGAGTGGTGAAAAGGATAATACATTAGTGAAAGGGTCCATATGGACAATGATCGAGTGAGTCATCCGAATCAAAAAATACCGAGAGGTTCACCCATTTATTAGACTAAACCAACAGGGTTACGATGATAAAACCACACAGGAGTGGTAAAATAGGAATATACAGACCAAAAGAGTCAACTATGTTGCTACCCAACAGATGGAAGAAGGTTAGACGCCACCAAGGGGAGAACCAGGCTGATCAACCCGGATCCACCAAAGATGCGGAGCAAACATGGAACTTTTTCTTATCTAGCCGGTCGAGATAAGGTGCCAATGAGATTTAAGTTCTCTAGATAAGAATTGGGGATCGATCTATACCACACTCAGCCAAAAATTGATCATAAAAAAATTTTCCTCTTTATTTTTTCTGCTTTTCTTTCGAAAACCCCGCAACTAGTCCTGCCCAAACCAAAAAAATTTTACTGAAATCGGACAACGAGAATTTCAAAGTTTTCAAAAATTATGTCAATGTACACTCTCACCCATAGGTGTGAAGTGCACCACATTCATTGGCTTAGAGCGTACAAACCTCTTTCCTGTTCGGATTTCATCTGTCATAGAGTCCAGAAACCAAGGCGTTCTCACATAAGGGATACCCTTTTCAGCTAGTGGAGTCGAACTACACGTGACCTGATTCTAAAGACTGGGAATATGTAGGCGAACTCAATACTAAGGGACCGATCATATTATAATGAAGTACATCCGCCGGATCCCCGTCGCCAACATGAAAGGTGTGTGTAACAACCCATTTGGTTGTTATTGTGTTTTTACTGTTTTTGCCCCGTTGACTCATCCTCGAGCCTTGTTAGTACTATTTTGATGCACGGGGACCAGTGTCACAATTTCCTAGGCATCATTTTGAGTTTTGGAATGACATTTAGAAATTGATCTTAAACCGAAAATCATTTGACTCGAAGTTGACTTTTGGGTAAACGGCCGTAATAAAATTTTGACAATTCCATAAGGTCCAGAGGGTGATTTATGACTTAGTGGTGTCATTGATTTGGTTCCCGAGGGTTTCGGGTGTGATTTGGGTCATTGGTTGAGAAACTAGTTAAGTTAGAATAGGAGTTGACCATGATCAACATCGAGTCAAGATGAACTCGTGTCGACGTTTTAAAAGTTCCAATAAGTTTTTATGATGATTTTGGACATGTCCACAAAGTTTGGTTAGATTCCGGTGAGTTTTGGATAAGTTTGAGTTGTATGGTGATTGTTTTCGGTTTCGACAGCGGTTTGAGTATAAAGGGCACCATATTGAGCAAACGGCCTTTGATTCATGTTTCAACTAAACCATTATATCCGTATCGTAAATTTGAAACCATAACAACTTGATTCATCAAGTTTCGACATCGTATGAGAGAATTATGGTCATTTTACTAAGAATTGGGTTGCCAGATTTTTCAGATTAATTACGAAATTGCCACTGAATTCGTAATTAAAAATCTGCACTATTCCAAATATTGAAACCAATATATCTCCTTCATTAGAAGGTCAAATGAAGTGATTCAAAAGCCTAAATTGACTGGTATTTCACAAGGAATCCATTGGAGGCATCAAAAGTGAGTTTGGAACCAGAAACGAGGCAGAACAGCTGGGTGTTTTTGCTATTTAATGTTGTTTGGGTTTCTCTCATCTTGAAAGCATGGCTTTGGGAGAATTCAATGATGTTCTTCAAGTTTCTTCCATGGAGTAAGGTCTAAACCATAATCTAAGCATTTCCCTTTGATTCATTCATTTGGTTTAAGCTTTAATCCATGATTTCTAAAGTAAGAAATTGGGGTTTTTCACGAAAGAAGGTTTAATGGGTCCTTCTTGAGAAGATCATAAAATTTGTTAGGCTTCCTAAGTTGCTTTAAATGAAAAAATTGATTGGGTTTATGCTAGATTATGATGTATCTAAGATTGTTAATCATATACCTTCCATTATTAGTATTGAATTTTTAAATTTAAGAGTTTGGGTTTATACCCAAAATTGGGGGTTTTTCTTGGATTTCAAAATTGGATCAATCCTTGAATTAATTTAGCAATTAGTTGATGGGTTTTGATCACCTAGTGTTTAATTGGATAATTTACCCCCGAATTTCTCGTTTTGCCCTTGTGGGCCTCGTTTCCCAAAATTCTTAGGTTGGTTCTTGTCCTAATTTGAATGATAGCAATATAGGTATCGATCTTCTTGATTTCGAATCTAGATTTCGAATATGCCTTGACTTTCTTGATCTTGGGGCTCAGCGAAAATTGAAGGCTAAGGAGTGACTGTTGGTGTTATTGATGTTCGGCCATCCAGGTAGGTTATGGCTTACCCTTGGTGAGACGTTGTGCAGTGAAGCATATATTTAGATGATATTGTCGAAGAAAGCATGTAAACCTTTGAGTACAAAGTTGGGTTAGATATTGTCTTAGTTTGGGCCCTGTTGTGTAATTGGGGCTACCTCCCTCCTCCCCCCCCCCCCCCGATTGTGTTGTTAGTTGATTGCTCTATTGTTATTGGCTTGATCCGCATGGTTATCGTAGATATTGGATACTATTAATAGATCTTGTTTGTGATGTTGTGGTACCTCACTTGTTGACATTTGATAACGAGGACAGTGTTCCATATGACTTGTGTAGTCTTTTATGATATTGTTGGCTTAACCGTGTTTAGTATTTGGATATTATTGATTTGATTATTGATGTTGGCACATATATTGCACGCATTCTCATCCTTCATGATATACTGTTGATACATTATTGATACTTGATGAACCACTGTGATGAGCTGGGCTCGGTTTGGATGAGAGTGACGTGAGAGTTTGATATCCGATAGTTGTCCCGGAATCGTGGATTGAGTGAGGTGAATGGACTCCACGGGTCCCCCTGGGTGGTGCTACTAAAAATCCTCTATGGGAAAAGATCTGAAGTCTCGTCTATCTGTTAGGCAAAGATCCTGGATGAGTAGCACTTGGACTTCGTGAGTCGCCCTGGGTTCTACTACCGAGACATGGAAGTTTCGGTCCAGAGTACATGTGTACACAGCATTGCATCTGCATTCATTCATTATTGCATTGCATTGCATTATGGCTTACATTGTGATGATTTGGTGATTTTCTTGTGTTGTTTGGTTTCGGATTGGATTTATTAAGACTTGGCACACTGGGGTTTAGATGCTTCAACCTAGGTGATGATGTGTACTTAGTTCTGACTTGTATATGACTTATACTTGTTGAATTATCTGTTTATCTGGCTTTATTGTCTGGATTATGTTAGCTAAACTTAGTCGGTCGATGATACCTACCAGTACTGTGGTTTTGTACTGACCTGCACTTGCTGCATTCTTTTATGAATGCAAAATTCCAGGTAAAATCTACTTCTGTTTCTTGTGGCTGATAGTCCGTTTCGAGACTTGCTGAGTCTGGCTGGGGGTACGAGGACGTCCGCCGCTCAAGATTCTTCTTTATGTATATCTTATTTTCTATTTCAAGACATACTCGGACTTGATGTATTATTGATATTTAGACTTGTAGATTTTAGTTAGATGCTCTTGTATGGTGATACGCTCAAATTACACCTATTAGTGGCGTAAAGCGGACGTTGTCAAATATAGTAACCCAAACAAGGTTGGGGTCGAATGCTACAGGGAATATTGAGAGAAAAGGGTACTAATTGTATATGATACTAGTCTCTAAAGACTTTAGTTCTATTCCAACTAGTGTAAAAAAAGGGTTTTGGTTTGTGTTCGCTATTTTGAAGTATTTGGAATTTGTTGGATTAAAAGAACCAAAGTTGTGTCCCCGCTATGATTATATGTTATGCTATAGGTATCAATATGATATATTTCTAATGGGTGGTTTTGTATGCATCTATTCTAATGCACTTCCTAATATTTCCAATAGTTAGAAAGTATTTCTTTTCATTATTTTCCCAAATATAGAAAAGCTGCAAGTACAACCGATTAAATATGCCAAGTAGAACTCATCTTATCGCTAAGTGAGTTCATTAAACATGGGTTAGCGCCCCGAGTCCTTGTTATATTATTTCAACTCAAACCCTATTCATCTTTTCAAACAAAACTAGGGTTTGTGCATAAGTGTTTGCAACAACTAACTAACAATGAGTATGAGAAATAATTAAATACATCACAACCCATTATATATATACATACAATGTTAGACACCCATTACATAACACCCATCATTTGGGTCCACAACTTTGATCAAGAACTACTCACACATATTGTCACAAAAGTAGTAAGCAACACAGAGACATAAAGCTTACAAAGTGTAATAAATATGGTGGGAACGGAATCTTTTTGTTTTCACTAAGCTCCAAAAGTGGTGTATTCAATGCTCACCCACTAATGGAAAAAGTGTTAAATGTTGGAGAAAAATCTGATCTGTACAAAGACCTAAAATATTCTATAAATAGGCCCCAAAAACGTACATCAGCAATTGGCAAAACTGCCCCTGGTAGCATGATCAACGGACCGTCGATCAGTTCGATGGCCCGTCGATCAGTTCGAAGGCCCGTCGATGCCTTCATCTTTTGTTTCCTCAGGTCTATGGTCCATTCGACGGTGCCGTCGACCAGTTCGACACTCCGTTGATTCTTCCATCTTTCTCTATTCTGGTTGACAAATCTGTTTAACGATACAAATGATGAAACATCGATCAGGTCGACACTTCATCGATGGCTCTGTCCTTTGTCCTCTTCAACTTAGGCCATCATTGGAAAATTGAACTTATCGACGCTTCAAAGGGTGGTCCGTCGATTGATCAACGGACCGTCGACTCTTCATTTCTGGCAAAATTTCCTTTTTCCTTTGTTTTTTTTTTGGGCCATTGTCTTCCTAAAACACAACAAAAACACATAAAATGACCCAGACTTACTTGAAAACAACCAAAATTCATAGTAAAAAGGCGTCGAATGTGCCACAACCGCGGCACATCAACACCCCCAACTTAGGATCTTTGCTTGTCCTCAAGCAAGTCAGACAAAACAACTGCAAAATTAAATCTACGACTATACTAAAAATAAAGTAAAAGTAACTACAATGGTGTTTGCTTATTACTACATGTTTGTGCATTTTCACATAAACTCTCTCTTTCCTCATTTCAAAACAAAGTTCTTTCATAATAACTTATTAGAATTAACTATGACGCTTCAATCAATGATATCACATTATCATAAGCATTTATGTGTGCGAATATTCACCATTATGCCCTCACTTAGATAAGAGAATGTCCCACACACAATTTTAAGATAAGACTTGGGACAAGGATAAATGAGAATAGAAAGCACTCACGCTCACAAAGAGTTCATGATATACAAGTGCAGGTACCATGCTTGCCCTTAATTTCAATGCCTAACACTTTCGGATGGTTCAGTTATGATCACTATAGAACTTGTTCTTAGGTTGTAATGTAGGCTCAGGGACGGGTAAGATACTTATTTGGGAATCAGTAACTCATCCTCCTCGACACTACACATTTTCACTTTTTTTTTTTTTGCACGCCCATTCTATTCATGATTAATTCTTCAACTTATGACTATGATGTGATTTGATTCCTACTAGAATTTACAATCTTCCTCTGAGATAATTATTAGGTTTTTTTTTTCACATTTCGTTCTCGACTATGTAACTCACACACCCCCAGCTTTAGGCTCTTAGCCTCTGCTTCACACATATGCCACCCCCAACTTAGGCGATTTGCCTCTTTTCTCTCGTAGCGTCAAGGAGGGAACGGGTGCAAAGATAGAATTAATTCATGAAGAGGGGAAAAGGTTTATTACGGCTAATCAAGAAAAAAATTGGTCAAAGGCTCAAAAGGGGGAACTAATGATATTCATATAAAACGGGTTTTGGGCTTTTTATGGCTAAAGTGACTATTTACAAGGAAAGCCTATGATCACTTCACAACCAACTATCCTAAGCAATATAGCACAACTTATCAGGCAAGTTCTAGATCCACAAATGCCAACAATGAGCACAAGAAGTTCTCACACGCACCATGGCATAAGGATTTGAACACTCAACCCATACACACTCTAATATCTATGATATCACAAAAAGAACCATACACATCAATTTATTACAACTTATGATAGGCCATAAAATATTTCGGAGGGGTCAATTTCAAATCAATTCATTTCCAAGTTCAAAAACATCCTTTTCATTCTAATTTGTTCTCAAAATTCATGCCATACGTTTAAAATGTAACAACCACTAAAGTCACAATTACTCTAAGAAATATTTAGCACATACATACAATACAAGATACATCAGGTTACCGCACCCCTACCAAAAAGGGGATGCGTTTTCCCCAATGCATTAAAATCATATCATCACCCTATAGTGGAGGGGCCGACCTGAGATGCTCTAATCCCGCTGCTGCTGCTGAGGTGTCTCCTCTGCATCAGCGCGGATGGAAACTCTCTCTACTGCTGGTTCAATGGACCCAGGAGGTAGGGCTAACTGGCCTTGTGGCTGCAGGACCTGAGGAGCTATCGTAATCGGCCTGACTGGTGCTGGATAGCACTGGTGCTGGAAGATGCTTCGGTGAACCTCATGGCTTGGCGCGACCGATGAATACTTTCCTGCAACTCGAGGTCCTCATCCTCATTATCATCCTCCTCATCATCATCATCAGCCAATGTCTTAGTCCTCTTTCTCTTGACACTTTCCCTAGTCTCTTCCTCAGTCACCAAGTTAACTACTTTGATCAAATCTGAAATGCTGGCGACTGGCACAGGTGGTGTCGGGTCATCCACAATAACCTTCTCTCGCGCACAAAGGGCCTTGACCTCAGCTCTGAGATGTGCAAGCTCGGTCTTCCCATGCCGAGAAGTACCACTCTCACTCTTCTTCTCAATAGTGAGTATCCACATCTCCAAACTGCCAAGTCGCGCATTCACCCTAGCGTGATGCCTCTCCATAGCCTCCTGAAGAGGCTCCAACTCTGGTGCAATCTCTTTGCGAACAAACCTACCCAACTGCTGTAATATCCGGGTCACCACCGACCGCCCTCGCTTTCCGTCGTGATGGCAAACTCTCTGAAGTTCGCCCTGTTGAGGACAAAGATATCCTCGGAGGCTTATGCTATGGCTGAAGGAGGAATAGGAGCTGAAGATGGGACAGTAGGCCGAGGTGGTACCTGCAATGGTAGCATCAGCTACATATGGTGTGGAGGCAGCTGCTATGGAAGGGCCCTCAGTGCCCAGATTAACTGTGCCCTGTGGCACTGAATCTATAACATGCTCAGTCTGCTCATCCGGAAAATCTAGCAGTGAAGTACTGGTGGTCTGAGATGTATGGAGTGTCTCATCCCTACTCCGTGTGATGTCACACACCTTCATTGCTGGGAGAGTGGCTGCGAATGTATCAATGTTTCTCACCTGGGCCATCTTGCATAACTGTGTGATAAGAAATGGGAATATCAAAGCTGTCGCCTCCTGTAGTACGCGTGTCCGAATGGCGCTACTGATCAACTCACCTAAGTTCATTGGGTACCTGGATAGCATTGCAGCCACAATCACTGCTCTATCCGGTGTGACTAGGTTATCCGGTCCCTTAGGTAGAATGCGATATATGACGAAATTCCACCAGAATTTAGTTTCCAAGCTGATATCAGCCTTACGTAGCTTGGCAGCCAAGCTACTCACCCATGGTGCTTTGTTCGCCGGACCTCGAGCCATCATCGTCGCAAACCATTCTCTCGCAGATTGCTCTGCTCTTTTTTGAAACTTATCATCATATTCCACTGTGGCTGGCTCAACGAAGTCATCCCCAAAATAAAACCTGTTGATTGTGCGGGCTGAGATATCAACATGTGCACCCCGAACGTACATTGTATCTAACGGAGGGGCGGCTTTCAAAGCTCTCTTGTTCTTATGCCGCTTCGCTAGCAGCACTCTGTAGGTAGCATGGAATTCTCGAACCATGGTCGGGCAATAATCACCTGGAGGCTGTGTGAATGCCTCTAGATGATAGTCTTACGAGATCGCAATCCGAGGGTAACTCTCTAATCCGCTCATACTGATTTGTTTCTCTTCTTGAATATTCCTCCTTGGGTTACCTCGGGTGACTGTAGTTGCCCCCTTTATGTAGTACTTTTTGCACCCATCATAAGGGAATAGGATTGCAGCTATCTCCCTCTTCTGCAGCCACATCCGCTCTTGTTCCTTATTTTAATTCCGTTCAGGAGCGGCTTGTTGCTTGTTGCTGCCTCGCTAGCACTAGCGAATGTGGAGGATGACACCCCCTCTTCAGACTGGGAGGAGTTTAGGACAGGTGATGCTGTGCGAGGAGTGGTGGTCCGTGCTCTTTTTCTAGTCATTGGTACCACCTCTTGATGTTTAGAGTTTGGGGGTTCATCTCTATGAGTAAGGGTCAATTGTCCCCGACCTCGGCCTTTTTTTGGACCACCATCCCGCTTGACTGGATTCTTTGGAGGCATATTTGCAAAAAGAACACCCTTCGTTATTGAGACAACCATAAAAATATAGCAAAACAAGAAAAAGATACAAAACATAGAGAATTGAAAAGCTGCCAGTGGTCCGCCGAATTGCTCGAAGGAACGTCAAACAGATCGACGGAGCATCGAAGTGTTTGTCAAACCGATTGATGAGTTGTCGATCACTTCGTCGATTCTTATTTGGTCGCTATAAATTTCAACTGAAAGATGGTGGAAAGGACGCCCCGTTGATTGATTCGACGGCCTGCCAAATCCACCGTCGAGTTTGTTTTGCTGCAATCTTCCGAGAGGAATCATTCAATGTTGAGAAGGACGGTCCGTCAAATAAATCGACGGACCGTCGAACTTAGCGTCGAAAGATCAGCAGGCTTTGCCTACATATTTAATACGATCCTAAAGTCGTAGTGCAAACCCTTATGTAATTTGGGGTTACTCAGACTTCACCCAATGTTGGCTTGGGTTAGAGTAGGGAAAATAATTGGCGGGCAAAACAACGCCTTGGTTGTAATGCCCTCTAAGCCAAAGTTTCACACAACACCACACTTGGGCATTTCATCAAACAGGTGGTGGGCAAAACAACAATAATCTCATGAAAGAGGTAACGTTTGTTGTAATACCCTCCGACTCGGTGGAATATGATGCACTCCCTCCATGAGTCCCAATTGTCAGCAATCAATTATACCTAATGAATCACACAGTCAAACAAACCACTTAGCCAAAATAAACTAACAACAACAACACAGGGAAGACGAGCAAACAACTATTATGAACAAGTGAACAAGCAATACATGATCTACATACCTTAAAATTGAAAGAAGACTTGATTTTAGCACTTAAGGAATGATGAACACACAAGTAGCCACTACTAGGGTTACACACAACAGAAGGAGAGAGTAAACTAGGGAGAGAATAATGGTGAATGAGAGGAATAGTGGTTGATGGGTGTATTTAAAAGAGGGGAAGGTGGAGTAACTGTTGGGTAACAGTTATGGAAGTGGGTAAGGTGGAAGAGAAGGGAGAATTTAAAAAAAAAAAAAGTGGGAAGAGAGAGGGACGCGTCGGGTTATATAACTGATAACCCTACCCGACGCGTAAAAAGGATGGAACGTCGAATGGTTTGACGTTCCGTCGAGTGCAGGTCATTTTTTTTATATATGCAAGGGAGAAAAATGCCCGTCAAACTGACTGTCGATCTGTTCGACGGAGCGTCAAACCTGACGTCGAAATGCCATTAGTTTCAGTGATGAATCTTTCAGGCGGTCCATTTCAACAAAAGGCATTCTACGGCTTGTCGAACTGATCAACGTTCCGTCGAATGCGTACCGTTCATCTGCTTCCTTGGCAATTTCTACATTCAACACTTAGGTTCCTAGACACATCAACAAACATCAAAACAACACAAAAACAAAAACCAACAAAACGAAAAACATAATGCAAAAATAAACATGGGTTGCCTCCCAAGAAGCGCACAATTTAACGTCGCGGCACGACGTAATACCACTTCTGGTGTGAAGGTCCGGTGCTATGTTTCAACCGGTGAGCATCGGCAATCTTGTCTCCATCAACCATCCAATGATAGTGCTTTACCCGGTGGCCATTAACTCTGAAAGTACGAGTCCCATCTTCGGACTTTAATTCCATCGAACCATTGGGTGAAACACTTACCAAAGTAAAAGGACCGAACCACTTGCATTTCAATTGCCCGGAAAGAGCTTCAACCTTGAGTTGAATAGCAACACCGAATCACCCGGTTGAAAATCTCTCTTCAAAAGTTTGACATCATGATAATGCTTCATCTTTTCTTTATACAAAGCCGCACTCTCATAGGCATGATACCAAAACTCATCCATTTCATTTATTTGAAACAACCGAAACTTGTCTGCTTCGTCCCAATCCATGTTCAATTTTTTTAATGCCCACAAAGCTTTGTGTTTAAGTTCAACCGGTAGATGGAAAGCTTTACCAAACACCAACCGATAAGGAGAAGTACTAATGGGTGTCTTGAATGCCGTTCTATAAGCGCAAAGAGCATCATCAAGCTTTAATGACCATTCGGTTCTATTTGCATTAACCATCTTGGCTAATATACTCTTTATCTCCCGATTGGAGACTTCGACTTGCCCACTAGTTTGGGGGTGGTAAGGAGTTGCCACCCTATGCTTCACTCCATATTTCTTCATGAGATTAGTGAAATGCTTATTGCAAAAGTGAGTGCCATCATCACTAATGATTGCCCTAGGAGTGCCAAACCTTGTGAATATGTTCTTTTTGAGAAAATTTGTGACACTCTTGCCGTCATTATTGGGCAATGCTACAGCTTCGACCCACTTGGACACATAGTCAACCGCAACAAGGATGTATCGGATGCCACGAGAACTCACAAATGGGCCCATAAAGTCGATGCCCCACACATCAAAGAGTTCAACCTCCATGATAAAATTCATTGGCATTTCGTGATTCCTCCCAATTGATCCTTGGCATTGACATTGGTCACAAGTTTTCACCATCAAATTTACATCATGATAAAGGGTGGGCCAATAATAGCTACATTCAAGCACTTTTGCCACGGTGCGGTTCCCACTATGATGACCCCTCACGGGAGAGTCATGGCAAGCTTCCAAGATTTCTATGGCCTCAGATTCGGCCACACATCGCCGAATGATGTTATCAGCACAAGTGTGGAACAAATAGGGCTTATCCCAATAGTATTGATGACTATCTCTCAAAAATTCCTTCTTTTGATAAGCTTTGATGTCGTCGGGGAAAAGACTCGTCACCAAAAAGTTGGTGATATCCGCATACCAAGGAGAAACTTCACAAGAAACGGCCAAAAGTCTTTCATCAGGAAAAGCATCAATTAATTCAAGATCTCCACTCAGTCTCCCGGCTTCCTCAAGCCTAGATAGATGATCCGCAGCTTGGTTTTCACAACCTTTTCGATCTTTGATTTCAAAGTCAAACTCTTGCAACAATAAAACCCAACAAATCAATCGTGGCTTTGCATCTTTCTTTGTCATTGTCACACCCCGACTTTACTAGGGTGTGATGGGCACCCGACCCCATATTCGGAGCCGAGCGAACCCGCTAACTCTTATTGCACATATGAACTTATGGATTAGTAAGAAATGAATACATAAAAATGTTTTTTTCAAGTAAAATCTAACATCATATAAGACTTGTAACACGAGACGTGATAACATATCGGCTGTTGGAGCCGCTTACAGACTGACAACCCAATACCCACGACTATGTCTGCAAAGTCTCTAACTCCGAACAAATCATCATGGCACATATACTCTGACTCGGCAGCACTCCAGGACAAGTGGAGCCTACCAACCCCGCTGGACATCTTCTATGCTAGCTTCGGCTAAATGCATCCGGTTCCACCCGCGCGGCATGAAACGCGAGCCCCGAAGAAGAGGGGTCGGTACGAGCAAAGTACCGAGTATGTAAGGCATGGATGGTAACATAGAAAGAGACGTAATCATGTGCAACAACGGTATGGAGATGTAGAGCATATCATGTGAGAAAGTATCCTGTACATATGAGACATATCATGTATAAGGGAGTAAGTCGCGCATACGGAACATGTCATGTGTGTAAACGCGTACGTATGGAACATATCATGTAAAGCGAACCGGTACATAGGGATCATATAATGTAAAGCTGTGACTGCGTGCATATGAGTGCCCCTGGGGGCGGATGCCATGCATGCTTGTTTGGTCATATGGTATCATAGCACCGAACAAGCCGGCTCGCCCACATAGCACCGAAATACTCCTGCTCGCCCATAAATTCCGCGTCCGGGCATCCCGCGTCCGGGATGATAAGCCAGTACGACCGGTGGCAATGAAACATGTCTCCCTTCCCATTCCCCACATATACATGTATCCCATCCCCCAACCCATATACGTATGGCATGCATGAGAGCCCAAAGAAAGTCATGTACTCGTCGAGAGGGGACGTAAGGTCGAAAACCTCCGATCGCATTATGGAGTAATCATGGTCGCTTTGTCTCACCTTGAAGGAACAATAATCATAAGGCGAGACTATCAACGGAGGATAACATTAAGAGAACGTAAAACATATCATATTGCATCGTATCATGTCATAGCATATCGTGTCATATCATAGCATATCGTGTCATGTCATAGCATATCGTGTCATAGACATTTTCTCATATTTAGCATCATCTTTGTCATCATAGAATCATAGTCATTGCTTTAGTCATGAAAACTTTCAAAATCGTACAACTTGGATTTGGAGAAAAATGAATACTTTGGAAAACATTTGTAAACTTTTAGGAAGGAAAATCATGCCTTGGGGTCAATGGTTTAGTTAGAACAGCTATTGTTTGGTAGTTGGAATAATGACCAAGAACTCCCATTAACTGTAGTACGGAAACAAGCTTAATGGGACAATAGGAGGGAGTTCGGGAATAGTGGGCCCACCTCGGTCAAATGAGGCGGCGTACACAATTTATGTATAATACATTTCATGACATTACTTATGAGAGTTTCAGGGTAAACGGATCCTATTCATGCAAGTTCTAGGTGTTTAGACGATTCTTTTAACTATTCATAAGCATTTAATTCAGTTCTACTGAATGAATAGTAGTCAAATTCAAGCTCGGATTTCTAGAATTAGAGTGGTTTCCAAGACACGTATTCAAGCCTATTACATCTAAGACATGCCAAGGAAGAAGAGTGAAACCTTACATACCTTTTCCGCCTCATGCGCGACTCCAAATTCAAGTTCCAAATCCGCCAAAATCTACAATTTGGTCATGTTTACCAAACATTGATTAGTGCATTTAGAAGTTGAATTCTTAAAGTAACACTTGCCTACCGGAACTTCGGCAGCATTTCCCCTGTAAATACTCCATCCCACCAAGTTCAACTTGGCCAATTTCAATCAACAACAACCCGGGAATTCAACCCGGCCAAACCATCCACAATAACGCCAATAATCAACAATCATACCAACAATCATGTAGACAACATCAATGTTTAATTCCCAACGCATTCTAGCATTAACAATTCTTTTCTTCATAACTCATCGACACTCCATTTATTCAAATAAGCTACATATGTTCAAGCTAACACCAACGATCACATGTTCAAATATTATCCCGAGACCATTCAAACACGATTCAAGAACGTTTCAAGCAACCCACACAATATTCAAAATAATCTATCCAATGTACAACATGATCCGAAATCATCCAAATTCCATAGAGGCGAACATTACATTTCTTCCTTCCAAATTCACATACTACATCAACAATTCCATACGTTGACAACATTATTTTCATCAAAGCAAGGAACTATATTCAAATCGTGTTGGCTCCCAAAACAGCCCGCAATACTACAATTCAACACGAGTCATCAAACATCCATTTTACGTCATAATATTCACAACAACATCACTAGAACGCTAAATTACATTAATTCATCTTTTCTATACAAACAACCTATACATTCGGCCAACATCCATACATACACAACATCATGAATTTCATCCATTTCGACACGTCACGACCTACCCAAACGTCCATAACACATATATAACATAAGAAAATAAAGATTGAACCTCACCTTTCCTTTCCATTCCTCTTCTCGGCTAGGATTGCTCCTTGCAAAACAAATGGTTTCCTTCTTCCAACAACTACTCCACATGATAGAGGACCTTCCATTTAGTAGAAAACTAGAAGAAAAATAATCTTTCCATGATCAATTTCCAAGGGCAGTTCGGCCAGCCCTTGGCCGTGACTCCCTTTTTTTTTTTTTTTCTTTCTTTCTTTCTTGTTTCTTTCTCTCTTGTTAAAATATGACCACTCCTCTCCCTTATATATACATTGCATGCATGTGAGGGGCACATGCCCCCTCTCTAGATTTTTCTTTTCTTTTCCCCTTTCTTTTATTTTCTAGAATTTTCTTTCCTTTTTCCTTGAATTTTCCTAAAGTGGTCAAAGATGACCACTTGTCTTCCTAAACAAGCCTTGGCCCATGTATTTTTTATAATTTACACTTAGCCCCTATAAATTAATAAAAATGTGGACATGCACCATGTATGTCACACGGCCAACATGGCCATTTCATGAACCTCCTTGAACTTTGCAAAATTCCCATTTTACCCTTAGTCCTCCGCAATATTTTCCATGAACCCTTTTCCGAATTTTCCTCTTTACCCTTAACCTTTCTCATTACTTCCATACCTCCAATGTTCATAAATAATATTCCTAACGACTCGTACATTAAAATTATTTCAGAACATAGTCTTGTCCTTAACTTCTCACCACTAACTCGAAATATTCAAATGTACAAAACGCGAGGTATAACATCCTTCCCCCCTTTAGAACATTCGTCCTCGAATGTTCAATTAGTCGTCCGGAGTCTCATAAGTACCTCGGGGGAACTCCCTTTTCAAAACTATTTTCATCCTTCATATTAGCTCTTAAGCTATCCAATACCGTTCTCTTTGTTATACTCTTTCTCTTCATATACGTTCATTTTACGGCGTCACATTATTCAAAGTCGTACAAACTTTTCACATAACCGAAATTCTATCCACTTGGTGTCGGTTTACCCGACCTTACTAATCCACTTCAGTGAGAGGTCTCATTTGTAACTCAAGCGTTCATATCAAATACATTACCGTATCAACTGTTTCTATCTCATCCTTACTTTTCTCTCACCTGCTTCCCCCCTTTAGGGGTATGCTTTACCATTATCCATTCATGCCTGTCTCTTTTTCTACACCTTCATATATACATATATATAATTACTATTAACTAGCCCACAAAATACGTCCAAACGCTGTTCAAGCCTATCCTAATTCCCGAGGCGTGATGCCTTTCACCGTGTCTCTTTACCAAGCAAGTTTGCTTCGTCCTACGCGTCTTAACATAATCTCCGACCATCCCGTATGCTCTAGTTTCCCTTAGGCTATCCTAACTTCTCATTTGTCTCTTAAGTCTAAATATATCAAATTTCTCGCATACTTCCCAGGGGGTCACCCATCGTAGAATTGCTTCCACCTGAGCACGCTTAACCTCGAAGCTTTGGTGAAATCCGGTGCCTTAATGCTGACATCATCGCGTCCACTCCCTCGTATGGCCTTTATTACATGTTCTGGAGCAAGTCGAAGCCTTACAGGTTCTGAAGTATTTTCATAACACGTCCTTTCTTTTGTAATTACCGTTTTGCCCCTTTTGATTCCCAATGGTCACCTTTCACCCGTGTGCACGACTACTTTCTATCGGGGCTTCGGATTCACGGGAGCGACCACACCTTCATCGCCACGCCAAATCCCTAACCTTTCGAAACAACGTATCTTACTTATTGCCCGTTTACGGTATTTCCTTTCCACGCTCCTTCTGTTAAAGCGTATCCGTTCTAGTAGAACCTCCTTTATCATTTCCACTTATTCAAATCTATACACGGCAAATATCAACAATCTTTTACCTGAGAACATACGGCTACATGGCATATTCCGGCCGTCCGGGACTTCCAAAGATTCAAAGTACGAGAACAATTATCCGGACTACGCCTCTGTGACTTGCCATTTTCCGTCGCATATACGGCCTATATAGGAAAGTCTTATTTCTTATGACTTGGCTCTATCGCACGATCACGGGGACGAAAAGAAGGTCAACAATTCCTAGATGCCCCGCCGACCTCACCCCGTTTATAAATGTGGCCGGCTTCACACCCATAAAACGGGACTCTCACACGACTTTGCGAACAACCCTTAAGCCCAGACTTTCTTTCCGGAGCACCACTTTGTCACACCCCGACTTTACCGGGGTGTGATGGGCACCGACCCCCATATTCGGAGCCGAGCGAACCCCGCTAACTCTTATTGCACACATGAACTTATGGATTAGTAAGAAATGAATACATAAAAATGTTTTTTTCAAGTAAAATCTAACATCATATAAGACTTGTAACACGAGACGTGATAACATATCGGTTATTGGAGCTGACACGGACTGACAACCCAATACCCGCGACTCATGCCAAAGTCTCTAACTCCGAACAAATCATCATGGCACATATACTCGACTCGGCGGCACTCCCGGGACAAGTGGAGCCTACCAACCCCACATGACATCTTCTATGCTAGCTTCGGCTCGTACGGTTCACTGCGCGGCATGAAACGCGGCCGAAGAGGGGTCGGTACGAGGCAAAATGCGAGTATGTAAGGCATGGATGGTAACATAGAAAGAGACGTAATCATGTGCAACAACGGTATGGAGATGTAGAGAGCATATCATGTGAGAAAGTATCCTGTACGTATGAGACATATCATGTATAAGGGAGTAAAAGGCATATGGAACATGTCATGTGTAAAGGCGTAACTTTGTACGTATGGAACATATCATGTAAAAAGGCTGGAACCGGTACATAGGGATCATATAATGTAAAAATTTCGCGACTGTGCATATGAGTGCCCAGGGGCGGATGCCATACGTGCTTGTTTGGTCATATGGTATCATAGCGCCGAACAAGCGGCTCGCCCGCGTAGCGTCGAAATACTCCCGGCTCGCCCGTAAATGCCGCGTACGGGATGATAAGTCGGTGACTGTGGCAATGAAACATGTCTCCCTTCCCATTCCCCGCGTATACATGTATCCCGTCCCCCGACCCATATACGGTATATGTACATGAGAGCCAAAGAAAGTCATGTACTCGTCGGAGGGATGTAAGGTCGGAAACCTCCGATCGCATTATAGAGTAATCATGGTCGCTTTGTCTCACCTTGAAGGAACAATAATCATAAGGCGAGAGACTATCAACGGAGGATAACATTAAGAGAGACGTAAAACATATCATATTGCATCGTATCATGTCATAGCATTTCGTGTCATATCATAGCATATCGTGTCATGTCATATCATATCGTGTCATAGACATTTTCTCATATTTAGCATCATCTTTGTCATCATAGAATCATAGTCATTGCTTTAGTCATGAAAACTTTCAAAATCGTACAACTTGGATTTGGAGAAAAATGAATACTTTGGAAAACATTTGTAAACTTTTTAGGAAGGAAAATCATGCCTTGGGGTCAATGGTTTAGTTAGAACGACTATTGTTTGGTAGTTGGAATGATGACCAAGAACTCCCATTAAGCTTGTAGTACGGAAACAAGCTTAATGGGACAATAGGAGGAGTTCGGGGAATAGTGGGCCCACCTCGGTCAAATGAGGCGGCGTACACAATTTATGTATAATACATTTCATGACATTACTTATGAGAGTTTCAGGGTAAACGGATCCTATTCATGCAAGTTCTAGGTGTTTAGACGATTCTTTCAACTATTCATAAGCATTTAATTCGATTCTCTTGAATGAATAGAGTCAAATTCAAGCTCGGATTTCTAGAATTAGAGTGGTTTCCAAGACACGTATTCAAGCCTATTACATCTAAGACATGCCAAGGAAGAAGAGTGAAACCTTACATACCTTTTCCGCCTCATGCGCGACTCCAAATTCAAGTTCCAAATCCGTCAAAATCTACAATTTGGTCATGTTTGCAAACATTGATTAGTGCATTTAGAAGTTGAATTCTTAAAGTAACACTTGCCTACCGGAACTTCACATTTCCCCAGCAAATACTCCATCCCACCCAAGTTCAACTTGGCCAATTTCAATCAACAACAACCGGAATTCAACCGGCCAAACCATCCACAATAACGCCAATACTCAACAATCATACCAACAATCATGTAGACAACATCAATGTTTAATTCCCAACGCATTCTAGCATTAACAATTCTTTTCTTCATAACTCATCGACACTCCATTTATTCAAATAAGCTACATATGTTCAAGCTAACACCAACGATCACATGTTCAAATATTATCCGAGACCATTCAAACACGATTCAAGAACGTTTCAAGCAACCCACACAATATTCAAAATAATCTATCCAATGTACAACATGATCCGAAATCATCCAAATTCCATAGGGGCAGAACATTACATTTCTTCCTTCCAAATTCACATACTACATCAACAATTCCATACGTTGACAACATTATTTTCATCAAAGCAAGGAACTATATTCAAATCGTGTTGGCTCCCAAAACAGCCCGCAATACTACAATTCAACACGAGTCATCAAACATCCATTTTACGTCATAATATTCACAACAACATCACTAGAACGCTAAATTACATTAATTCATCTTTTCTATACAAACAACCTATACATTCGGCCAACATCCATACATACACAACATCCTGAATTTCATCCATTTCGACACGTCACAACCTACCCAAACGTCCGTAACACACATATATAACATAAGAAAATAAGATTGAACCTCACCTTTCCTTTCCATTCCTCTTCTCGGCTAGGATTGCTCCTTGCAAAACAAATGGTTTCCTTCTTCCAACAACTACTCCACATGATAGAGGGACCTTCCATTTAGTAGAAAACTAGAAGAAAAATAATCTTTCCATGATCAATTTTCAAAATGGCGGTTCGACGACCCTTGGCAAGTGACTCCCTCTTTTTTTTTTCTTTCTTTCTTTCTTGTTTCTTTCTCTCTTGTTAAAATATGACCACTCCTCTCCCTTATATATACATTGCATGCATGTGAGGGCACGTACCCCTCTCTAGATTTTTCTTTTCTTTTCCCCTTTCTTTTATTTTCTAGAATTTTCTTTCCTTTTTCCTTGAATTTTCCCTAAAGTGGTCAAAGATGACCACTTGTCTTCCTAAACAAGCCTTGGCCCATGTATTTTTTATAATTTACACTTAGGCCCTATAAATTAATAAAAATGTGGACATGCACCATTATGTCACACGACCAACGTGGCCGTTTCATGAACCTCCTTGAACTTTGCAAAATTCCCATTTTACCCTTATCCTCATAATATTTTCCATGAACCACTTTTTAAATTTTCCTCTTTACCCTTAACCTTTCTCATTACTTCCATACCTCCAATGTTCATAAATAATATTCCTAACGACTCGTACATTAAAATTATTTCAGAACATAGTCTTGTCCTTAACTTCTCACCACTAACTCGAAATATTCAAATGTACAAAACGCGAGGTATAACAGTCATGAAATATATCAATGCCGCGTGATCCGTATGAAAAACCACTTTGGATCCCAAAAGATAAGCCCGAAACTTCTCAAAATAATATACAATGGCTAGAAGTTCTTGCTCGGTGATGGTTTAATTCATTTGAGCATCATTGAGGGTTTTTCATAATAAATTGGGTGCATGATTTTGTTGTGCCTTTGCCCAAGCACCGCACCTATAGCAAATCCGGTCGCATCACACATGAGCTCAAACGACAATGACCAATCCGAAGATACAATAATTGGAGTAGAAGTGAGCTTTTCCTTCAATTCATTAAATGCCTTAAGGCACTTTTCACCAAACACAAACTTAGCCTCCTTTTCAAGGAGCTTACACATAGGATTTGCAATTTTTGAAAAATCCTTGATAAAACGCCTATAGAAACCGGCAAGTCCCAAGAAGCTACGAACTACTTTGACAGAGATAGGTGGAGGAAGCTTAGCAATAACTTCAATCTTTGCTTGGTCTACCTCAATACCCTTCTCGGAAATCTTATGGCCAAGGATAATCCCTTCCTTCACCATGAAATGACACTTCTCCTTATTAAGTACAAGGTTGGTTTCTTCACACCACTTCAATACCTTACCAAGATTGGCAAGGCTTTCGTCAAAGGAGTCACCAACAATCGAAAAGTCATCCATAAAGACTTCCAAGCAATCTTTAACCATATCCGAGAAAATAAACATCATACACCGTTGGAATGTAGCTGAAGCATTGCATAAGCCAAAAGGCATTCAGCTAAAAGCAGAGGTGCCATAAGGACAAGTGAAAGTGGCTTTCTTTTGGTCCTCTAAGGCAATGCTAGTTTGGTTGTACCCCGAATAGTCATCCAAAAAGCAATAATAAGATCTTTCGGCTAGTCGATCAAGCATTTGATCAATAAAAGGCATAGAGAAGTGGTCTTTACAAGTTGCGGTGTTGAGCTTTTGATAGTCCATACACACTCGCCATCCGGTGACTGTCCTTGTAGGAATCAATTCATTCTTGGAATTAGGAACAACGGTGATGCCCCCTTTCTTTGGTACACATTCTTGTCGGACTACTTCCAGTGGACCATTTTGCAATTGGGTATACAACACCGCGTCTAACCATTTGATTATCTCCTTCTTGACCACTTCTTTCATAGGTGGGTTTAGCCTTCTTTGATGTTGTACACTCGGTGAACTATCTTCCCCTCAAAGCTCGATTCTATGTTCACAAATACCGGAGGAATCCCCACTAATATACGCAATAGTCCACCCGATAGATCTTTGATAGCCGACACTTCGAAGCCTTTTTGTGTTTGTTTGCATTTAACAAAGATGAGAGAATAAACGGTAGAGTATTATTCGGGCCAAGAAAAGCATACTTGAAATGAGTGGGAAGTAGCTTGGGGCTCGAGTTTTGGTGGCTCAACCAATCGAAAAGGCTTAACGGAGGAGTGGCTCTTTGTCAAGATCAAGAGATAATTTCTTTGGTTCATAAGAATATAAACCCCGGCCAATAAGTGAATTCACCTTTTCAACATACCCCTCCATTTTATCCGCCTCAAAATTCACCAAAATTGTCGAAAGTGCTTCGTCAAAGTGTTCCTCCTCTAATTTATGATCCACCGCTTCGTCTACCATAACGAAAGAATCAATGACCGAAATGCTCTCATAAGCACTTGGCAATTTTAACCCCTTGCTAGCTTGGATGGCTACCTCTTCATCATTTACCCGAAATTTTATTTCATTCTTTTTCGAATCCAGTAAAGCTCTCCCGGTGGTAAGAAATAGCCTTCCCAAGATAATTGGGATTTCTTTGTCAATCGCACAATCAAGGATGACAAAATCCGCCTGTAATAAGAATTCCCCCACTCTAATAAGGACATTATCAACAACCCCTACTGGTCTCTTAATGGTTCTATCGGCCATTTGGTGACGCATGCTTGTTGGTCTAGGTGTTCTCAAACCGGATTGTTTATAGATGGCTAGTGGCATCAAATTAATACTAGCTCCATTATCACACAAGGCACGAGCAAACTCGTGTTACCCGATGGTGCAAGGAATAGTGAAAGCCCCGGGATCTCCCTTCTTCTCAACCCTTGTGGATGAAATAATAGAGCTCACACGGTGGGTGACTCCCACCGTATCATGCTTGATTGTTCTTTTCTTTGTCAACAAGTCCTTCAAGTATTTAGCAAAACCCGACATTTCTTGGAATTCATCAAGAAATGGGATATTCATTGACAACCCTTTGAATTGGTCATAGAAGCGTTAGCACTTTGCATCCTCCGTTCTTTTTATCAACCTTTTAGGGAAAGGGGGAGGAGATTGATATGTTTGAGTCAAGGGTCTAATTGCCCCCGTGACCTTGTTCTTTTGAGTGCTACCCTTGGTAGCTTCTTCAACACTTGGCACCTCCTCACCCTCAACAACAATAGGGTGTGCCTCCTTTTCCTTCTCAATAATAATAGGTTCCTCAATTGGTGCCTTAAGTTCTTCTTCAATGTCTTCTTCAATAACCCCATCAACAACCGGCTCAACAATAATTGGTTCAACCACCCTCTTATCCACAGCATTAAGGATCGTCCCAGCACGTAGAAATAGCTTTGCACCATGAGGCAATGTGATCACCTCCAGCTACTTTGGGTTCGAAGTGTGTAGCTAGGAAGGCCTCCTCTTTGTGGAGGATGTTGCTCACGAGAAAGATCTCGCATTTGTGACTCAAGTTTTTCAATCGAAGCGGTGTGAGAACCTACCACTTTGGTCAAATTTTCCATCTTCTTATCACTCTTGTTTTGGTTATCCAAGATCTTCTCAAGCATAGATTCCATTCGAGAGGTCCCTTGATCATTGGAAGGACCCTCTTGCCAATTTTGAGAGTTAGAAGAATGACCTTTTAGTGGAACATAGGCATTAGAATTCCAATTACCATAATTGTTGTTGTTGTAATCCCTCCTATCTGAACCACCATATTCATTTCGGCCATATTGATTACTTTGTTGTTGGGTCTCCATTGCTTTTGATAACCCCCTTGAGAGTTATCGATATAATTAGCATTTTCACGTTGTTGTTTCCCCTCTAGATAAGTCTCCTCCGAGACTTGATACATTTCGAGAGCATGAGATGGCATTTCTTTAACGACATTCACGCCCTTATCTTCTTTCTCCGCAAGCCTCTTTGATAGCAAATACACGGTGGTTTGCAATTGAGCAAAAGCATGATCTCGCTCATGATTCTCTTTGGCCACCGAGGCAACAGAAGCACTACCATATGACAAATTGTTACACCTTGGAAAATTTTTCGTTGATGCACAGTGAATAGGCTAATGAGAAATATGAAGTATATGATGCTTTAATAAGTGAGAAATAGCAATTGATGATTCTAAATGAGATTTGAAAGACATTCGACGTTAGACGGGAAAGTTGCCAAGAGAAGGCCATGTAAGGGATAAGTTTCGGAGAGGATTTATGAGTATTAAGTTGATGACAACTTAATGATGTGTTGGGGAAGAGTTATAATGCCCCTTAGATTGTTAATGAAGTGATAAATAAGTGCTAAGAAGGTTCGTAAAGGGTTGGGGTCAAAGAAATGCGAGAACAAATTCGGTGGTGGGTTTG
>NC_081350.1:7003807-7019950 GCF_029784015.1 Lycium ferocissimum
TCCCCCCGGATGAGCAGAAGACATTATAGAAGATGTTTCAGCCGGCGTTGGCAAGCTCCATTTGTTCCCGGGAGCGCGAGTCGAGCTCTGTGTGTTATGTTTTACGATTATTTGTTAGAGACTTTGCGAGCCAGTCGTGGGTATAGAATGTCGGGCTTTCTTTGTAAACGGCTCCAATCGTACCGATTTGTCATTACGTAGAATAAGTTCCATATGATTGATTCCGGTTGACTTGAGTACGGTAAAAAGAATAGTTAAAAGTATTTGTCGTATTTGTCATTTTCATTTGACTAAGAATTCGAGAGATTATGTTTGTAATAAGAGTCAGTGGGTTCGCTCGGCTCCGAATGTGGGGTCGGGTGCCCATCACACCCTAGTAAAACTGGGGTGTGACAATTGGTATACTACAGATGCAACCAGGTAATAAACTGACAAGAAGGGTAAGAACTTGGTAACAACAATGCGATCGCAACGATTAGTACATCAAGGAAAAGTGTAATAAGGTTTGAAGAAAAACTACATAGGTGAAACTAGTACTGAGAATGAAAGCCATAGTTAAGCCTTGACATCAACCTAAAGGATAAGAGAAGCATGTAGGGTCTACATTAAGACTAACGCGGCAACGCTAAAGTATTTTCTGGGATTATATATCCACTCATACTTGCGTAAAGTTACAATAAGATATGTAATGGAAGGGCTATGAGCACATTTGAGTAAAGGAGCAATGGAAGAGTTAGAGAGTTTAAAAAATATATATATAGAGGAACGACACGAAGGATGTGTCTAAGGTGTAACCCGATTAGAGTAAAGGAAATTATGAAATGGTTCAACCGAAACGATCGGAACAAGCGAATTATCGATTCCGAGGAAGTGACATAAGATTATGGTATAAGGAGATCCTAGCGTTATGTGATAGCCAACCCTAAAGATTGAGATCAAGAAGTAAAGGCAAGTGATGGTGCGAGGAAATTAACGGGAAGTCAAAAGGTGACACAGGATATTGAAAACTTCAAAGTACGGACTATTAAAACAGAGTAGAATGGGTACAAGAGCAAAAAAATGTTTCCCTCTGAGAAGTTTCGTTCTACTCGTAGAACCTATGAAAGGTCTACAGCATACCAGAAGACTGCAATACATCCGAGAATAGTAGAGTATAATAAACCGATGGGAGACGTCTGTGCATTACGGGATTTTAATTAAGGATAGGGAGGTGAAGTGAAATGAACGATACGTTATTTAAAGGAAATGTCAATCGAAAGAGAAGGAGTTGAATCGTAACTATATGCACCATGGGTACAGGCCCGAATCAATCTACAATGGTACAACTGAGCAATATTTGGATCAGAAAGACAATAACACTCCAGCGAAACAGCTCGAAGTACAGCTGATGATCAACTACGGAATAAATGGAAGAGTAAAAAACAAAGGCATATAACTAATACCTCGGGAAGCAATAGAAAAGGAAGAGGTTATGGGAACAGCTACGTAAGGGCCTGGAGTGCGATTATAGAGGATTAAAACGAGTTGACAATCAGGAGAGGTATGTGAAGGACATAATTAACTAAGAGGATACTTGAGGAAGTATTGAAAGTCCAGAATTAGATCAACATTCGAGGACGAATGTCCTAAAGGGGGGAAGAATGTTATGTCCCGTATCTTTACATTGGGACATTATAAAGCTAAGTGCGACAAGTTAAAGACAAAGCTGTTTTAGGATTCCCGGGAAGGGTTTTCGTCTCTCGATTTCGTTCCGATGCACAAGTTGCCTATGGATTTCGTTTGGTATAAGAACATTATTGAAGAATAAGGATTAATTGACCAAGATTAGATGACTAAGTGAGATTAAGAGCCTAATTGTATCATTAGTAGGCTTAAGTGGCCGTGTGGGTCCCACTTGTGATTTGGCCAACTTTTATTGGCTAACAATTTGAGTGGGACACATGTCCACATTATGGACTGCCTATATAAAGAGTATTGATGATTCATATTTCAATTAGAAGTTCATTTCATCACTTGAAAAGATAGAAAATTTAAGAGATAGAAAGGGAAGGTCTCGGCCATGGCTGGCCGAGAATGAGCTGCCATTTTGATCCAAAAAAAAATTAATTTTCCAAGCAAATTAAATCCTCCTCAAGTGTATAAGGACGTGTGGTAGATGTTGGGAAGAGACTAGGAGGTGTAGCATTCAAGAGAGTTGAAGATTTAGACCAAGGTGAAGAACAAGATTGAAAGGTAAGAATGGTTATTGTTCTTGTGTTGTATGATGATATAAATGTGTAATTCATGCATGTTGTTGTTGGATTGTTGTTGTGGTTGAACTTGAGTGGCAGCCGTGAGCTTGGTGAAGCAATGGTTGGTTCCATTTTGCTTGTATTGTTGAATAATAAATGTATACCACCATATGTGATTGAACTAAGATTTGTAGAAATTGGTTTATGATGTGCATGTTAGAATTGGGCTGTTTCTTAAAGTTTACATGAGCCATGTGTTGTAGATTTGAATGGAATTATGTTTGGTCTTCTTGTACAATGTATTGGAATTGGATTGAAGGTGTTGTAGTATGGATAAAGGAGTGAAAATCATGAAGTTGTGGGAATGGCATTGAAGCCGTGTAAGGGGGTCGTTTTTGGGGAATTTGTGGACTGTTTTGTGCCAAATTTGGATTGTTGTTTTTATGCACATTATAGTATATTGTATGTATGTTGAATATGTGAATTAAAGAGTTAATGAAACCAACCATGTTGAAGGATATAAGCAGTCCAAACCGTGGACCGTTTTAAGATTAAGTGAAGTAATGTTGTTGAATGATTGAATGTTATTATGAACATGCGAAAGGTGAAATGGTAGGGTTGTATGGGCTGTTTGGCTGTGAGTTGGAACTGAATTGTGATATACAAGCTGTCCAAAGTTCCCTAAGTCATGTTAGATAAGTTTGGAAAGATATAAGAAAGGAATGACTAGCAATGTTAGCTTGTAGCACTAGTTGGTTCGAATGCGAACGAAACGTCATCTAAATGTTTGAAAGGGATTGTGAGTGTTAGAGTGCGTATTAAAATCCTTTGTAGACTAACTGTAGCTCTTGATATCTTGATATAGGATAAGTGTTGTTGGGCGGCAAGTACAAGTTATTATACGACTAAACGCTAAAGGTACGCAAAGCCTATTCCTTCCTTCTTTTGGCATGTCCTAGACGTAAGTAAGATATAATCTGAGCTTCGGGGTGACTCCACTCTCTAACTCTTAGTAGGATATGTGATTGTTATTCGTCCGTAATGTTGAAAATGTTGGTATAAGTTGAAATATGATCTCGTTATTTATTACATGATGGACTAATATGTAATGTACAAGAGTTCTTATTGTTTTTAAAAAGGAATTGCATAAGTATGCTTGGTTTTTATATATTGTAACATGCTAATGTCCAAGAATTGATTTGGTTACTATTCATTGAGTCTCAAAATGTTTTACTTATATATGTGGTTGCTTATTACTCGCTCGTGCTTACCGCTATATCCTTCACCGAGTCCCGGGCCGGGGTATGTTCTCGTGCGCCGATCTATTATACTATTCACCGAGTCCCTCACTAGAGGGGCCGGGACACGTTATATATATATATATGATGATGATGATGATGTGATGATATGATGATTTGGAGATGGAGGCCAGGAGGGCATATATTCCTTATTACCGAGTCCCTTACTAAAGGGCCGGACACGAATATGTTTACGTTTATGATGTTATGATTATAAATATCGAGTCCCTTACTAAAGGGCTGGGACACGTTATATATGTTATATACGTAATGATTATGCGAGTTGATTATAAAGCATTATATTGACATTGATATGAGAACGATATAAATGAAGTATGTTTAAAGGTAAGTTTTATGAAACTCGTTGTTGTTGTATTGAGTCCTATACACCTTGTCTCGTATATGATTCTATTTACTATGTTTCACGCTTTATATACTCAATACATATTTAAATCCGACCCCTTTCTTCGGGGCCGCGTTTCATGCCCGCCGAGTACGTACACACGCTTCGAGATCCGCCGGCCGGATACCTACTCGCCTTTCGCAGTGCTCCTTTGTTCCGGAGCATAGTTTCGTGGTATAACCTTTTGATATGTACATATGTTATCGTTCGGTACGACGGGGCCTGTCCCGTCATATGATGTCGTTGTCACTCTTAGAGGTCCGTGGTCACAAGTGTGGGTCTACGTAAGGTTGTTGTTTTGTTATATGGTTGTGACTGTGTCCGGGCGTACCCGTTGTAGTGGCAGCCTTGTCGGCTCGCGTAGCTATATATGTTTGTCATGATTTTGTGTATGAAGGTAGCCTTCTCGGCTTTTGTTTTGTTGGAACGTTCCCTATATATATATATGACAGCCTTGCCGGCTTTGGTATGATATTAACTGTTATAAGCTGTAACTCTTCGGGAGATAAGTAGCTTCGACTTGCATATGCTTTGCCCTTATACTTATATCAGCTCGTTCATGCTAGCAGTGTATGACTATAGATAACAAGTGTATACGAGTGTCCAGCTCGGGCACTAGTCATGGCCTACGGGGTTTGGGTCGTGACAGGTGGAATCGTATGCAGCCCGTCTTCGCGGAGACATGCCCGACCAAGTAGGCACGGTGGAATCGTATCGTCATATAGTCTACATAAACTTATCATTATCATACATCTCATAGGCATATCATAACCTTATCATAATTTAGCATCATTATACATTCACCATTAATCATACATTAAAGCTTGAAGGTAACCATAGCTATGTCAGGGTGACATGAGGTCGCGAACCCCCGACTACATTATGGAGTGATCATAATCGTCATATCTCACCCTAGAGGGAATAACATTTTAAGGTGAGAGCACACAAGGAAAAGCCTCCATGGAACTATACTTAGGGTCATTAACCTCATGGACATCGTACCTCACTTTAAGGTTCTTTGTACTTAAAATCATCATCATCATTGTCATGCTCGTATCGTAGCTCTTTTCTTTATCTTAGACATATATAGCTCGTTACATTCATGGACTAATTGCTTCCTTTATTTAGGAAGGTCATGGGAAAATAGGAGGATTCATGCCATAGGAGTCATGCCATAGAAAGAAGGGACATGCCTTACATACCTCTTTCGTTTAACAATTCTCTCGCTTTATCGTTCTCCTTCGATGCTCACGTTTTTACCTTCAATAGAATTCACATCAACATTAGCTAATCGATTATATGAACGTGCTTACTAATGCTAGAGAAAATTGGGCAGCATTTCCTTTGTTTATACAACTTTCCTCATATTACATATCAACTCCCAAACGTCCATAACATCACTCACAATATTATAAGCAACAATCATCATTCATCTACATTATCCACATTTCACAATTTCACTTCAATCCCTTCATAATCTTGGTCATAGTTCACATTTGCGTTTTCTCACATATAATACTTATCCCATATTCTAAATGTCATTCATAATATACTTACAATCACAACATATCAATATTCATGACTCATTCCAAACTACTACTTAAAATGTCACTATTCTTACATTCATGACCCACTTTCTATTTCCTTCTACAATCCAAGTCTTTTAACCTCTCATTACCTTAAACAACATGGAATGTTCATAAAACTCACCTTAGATAATGGAAAAATAAGCCTTGAGTGGAAATACTCTTCTTGCACCAAAACCCTAGTTCACTTCCAGTGGAATTTCTTGTCTTGGATGGATCTCAATGAGTTTCTTACACTTGATTTTTGTTGGGTTGATTAAGTTGATCACAAATCCCTCTTGAGTTTTGTGGACGAAGAGTGAAGAGGGTTCTAGAGTGTTCTTGAGTTGTGGAGAAGAAATGAGAAGATGGGAAATGAAAATAATGAACTTGGGTCCCCTTTTTAATAACTTAAAATCTGACCCGCTGGGAAAATATACGGACACTTATACGATCCGTATAAACTTATACGGTCCGTATAAGTGACCGTGAAATCACCCCATCAATATCTCGATTCTGTGACCATTATACGGCCCATTATACGGTCCGTATAAGTGATGGTATAATCCCATCAGTCAGGGACCTTCACTGTGACGATTCTGCGGATCATTATACGGACTGTATAACATTATACGGACCGTATAATCATCCGTATAACCCATCTTTTCTCTGATCTTGTTCTCGTCACTTCGTTTGATCTCCAATCCTTATGGAACCTTCTTGATACTTATTTAACACCTCATTAACAATCTAAGGGATGTTATAACTCTTCTCCAAGCCACTATTAAATCATCATTATCTGGTTACTCGTAAATCTCTTCCAATACTTATCGTATACCTTGCTTTCCTTGGCAGACTTTCTTCTCTTACCTCGAATATCTTTAAAATCTCAATTCGGGTCATCAAATGCTACCTCTTACTTATTGAAATATCGAATACTTCATGTCCCTCGTTAGTCTATTCACTGTACGTTAACGGAAAAATTTTCGAGGTGTAACACATAGACTCATAATTTTCGTTATGTAGGAAAGTCATGAAAAAAAATAGAAAGATTCATGCCATAGAAGTCATGCCTTAAAAGGAAAGGACTAGCCTTATATATCTTTTCGTTTAGCTATTCTAGTGCTTGATCGTTCTCCTTCAATGCTCGCGTTTCTATCTTCAAGAGAGTTCGTATTAACATTAGCTAATCGATCACATGAACATGTTTAGCTAAAGCTAGAGAAAATTGGGCAGCATTTCCTTTGTTTATACAACTTTCCCCATATCATATATCAACTCCCAAACATCTATAATAACACTCACAATATTATAACCAACAATCTTCATTCACTCTACATTATCCACATCTCACAATTTCACTTCAATTCCTCCATAATCATGGTCATAGTTCACTTTTACATTTACTCACATATAATGCTTATCCCATGTCCTTAATATCATTTATAGCATAATCATAATCACAACATATCAAGAATCTTAACTCATCCCAAGCTACTACTCAAAATATTCTCATCGTTGTAACCCATTTTCTATCTCCTTTCATAATCTAAGTCTTTCAACCTCTCAATATCTTAAACAACATGGAATGACCATAAAACTTACATTAGATAGTGTAGGAATGAGCTTTGAGTGGAAATACTTCACTTGATCCAAAACCCTAATTCACTTCCCATGGAATTTCTTGACTTGGATGAACTCCAATGAGTTTGTTACACTTGGTTTTCTGGGTTTGATGAAGTTGAGCATAAATTTCTCTTGAGTTCTTGTGGAAGAAGTGTGGAGAGCTTTCTAGAGGGTTCTTGAGGTGTGGACTGAGAAAATGAAATGAAATAATGAACTTGGGTCCTCCTTATAACAATTTAAAATCTATCCCGACACGAACATACGGACCAACATACGGTCCGTATCTTTTATATGGACCGTATGTCAGACCGTATGTTTGGTCCAGTGAAGGTCCCCATTCTGGGCAGAACATACGGCCTAACATACGGCCAGTATATTTTATTCGGTCCGTATGTTGGACCATATATTGCCCAGCTTTCCGAATTTCGTTCTCATCGGAAACTTCTTATGGAACTTTCTTAACATTTGTTTCATACCTCATTAGCAATCTAAGGGACATTATAACTCTTTTCCAAGAGATCATTAAGTCATCACTAACTCATCACTCATAAATCCTTTCTGATACATAATGTATACCTTTCCTTTCTTGGCAAACTTTCTTCTCTTGCCTTGAATGCCTTTGAAATCTCAATTAGGGTCATCAAATGCTATTCTTACTTATTGAAACATCGTATACTTCGTACCCTTCGTTAGTCTATTTACTGTGCATCAACGGAGGATTTTTTGAGGTGTAACAGTTGTGATAATTGTATAGGTAAGGGATAAATGGAGGGAGCGTAATGGGAACCTTGACATAAGTATCCTATTTTTGTGTGGCTTACCTGGATGCTTCCTGTTGATGTTATGAACTAAGATTTTTTTTTAGTAATGACAAGGCCAGACTAATTGTTTGAAGTCTGTTGATGTTTTTTTTTGTGTGGTTTGATCCTGATGGAAAAGGGAATATGCTCTCTCTCTATCTCTCTCTCTCTCTCTCTCTATCTATCTATCTCTCTCTTGAAATATAATATGGTTGGTTAGGAACAAGACCTTTCTCATAGTCAGTGTTAGTTTGAAGTTGTTAAGGAAAACTAGTTTATTATTGTTTGCTCTGTGTCTATGGTGTGTCTGCTTTTAGTATATCATATCTAGGCTTGGCAATGAAGGTGACATAGTGTTCATGAGGAAATTAGCTTGTTACTGGTTGCTATATTGTTTATGAGGGGTCTGTTCCAATATATTTATAATTGAATTTGGCAATAAAAAGTCTTTAAAATCTGGACATAGTCTTCATGAATCAGCTAGTTTGCTATTGTTTGGTATGAGTTAATGAGGGGTCTATTCCTAGTACTTACAACTAATTTTGGCCACAAAGAGTTTTAAAAGCTAGATTTTAGTTTCATCAGTTCATGGTAAGAAGTTATTACAAAGTTGGATGGTTGTGAATCTGCCTAGGACCTCTAGTGTTGTCATTGGATGATTAGGGTGAGGCCATGGGATGGGGGAAAGGGTTTGAGGAGAGAAAAAGGTGAGCTTGGGCATGAACTGGAGGCAGTGACCGGTGGGGCCCCGGATCCCTTTTTGCTAAAAGGAGACTTAGGAAAAGAAGATGGGGAAGTGATGACCTCACCCCATTCTATTTCCTTTTCAGGGGCCTGATACTTTTTCTTTCATCTCCTGGACCTTCACCTCATGATCTTGGGACTCTTTTTTTTTCCACCAAAATAGTGGCATTTTATTAGAAATCAAACAAACTGTACAAAAACTAACCAATTGGTTAGTATGAAAAAGGATAAAAAAGCAAGAGCATAAAAGTAAAACCATTACAACATCAAACATAAATAAAGCTGCTAGAGGTCCTATAGTCTTGACTTGCATCCATTTTTCACACCTCCAAGCTCTCACTAGGTGGTATAGACTTTAGTCAGGTGAATTTTCTTCAGACATCTAGGACAGTATCAGCTTACTATGGTATGTTTTCTCTAATGGTCA
Organism: Lycium ferocissimum; assembly: GCF_029784015.1. Lineage (NCBI taxonomy): Eukaryota > Viridiplantae > Streptophyta > Magnoliopsida > Solanales > Solanaceae > Lycium > Lycium ferocissimum. The sequence continues at coordinate 7,012,902 of NC_081350.1, forward strand.
TTGATCCAACCTGCTGCCATTTCATGGAAAATGTTGAAGCTTTGTTGAACATGTTGAGACTTCCTGCATGGGAATGAGCATGCATGCACACTAATACCACCCATAACAAGATTCCTCACTAGCTCATCTCCATTTTAACACATGAAGCATATATGGCCTAGACATGCAACACAGTTATTTCATTCTCTTATCAGTATCAGTAGCAATGTCTGATTCAAGTTATAGCTCCTGTAATCTGTTATCCTTCTCATGTCTGATCCTAAGATTAGGAATCTGAGCTTTGTCCATGTTGAGAAGTCTTTTAGCCTTGATTGGAAGATCCTGAAAATTATGAAAGTGTTGTGTACCTGCAAAATCAAAAACATAGTTAGTTAAAAAGTCTGCCAGGCCATTTCCTTCTCTGTATATGTGCTCCACAATCACCATATTTCCCCTCCTTATTTTGTTAATCGCTTGAACCACCAAAGTGATGCTCCATGGAACCTCCCATGTTCCAGAAATGAACATCTTCATAGCCAATGAGTCAGTTTCCACAACTAGAGGAACAAGCTGATGAGAAATGCAGTATTCAATTCCCTTCATGATGGCCAAAGCTTCTGCTATGAGATTATTGCCATCTACAATAGTTTGTCCTACTGCATATATGAGATTTCCCTCCTTATTTCTAACACAAAAGGCAATGGAACTAGGGCCTGGATTTCCTCTAGCAGCACCATCTGTATTACATTTGAACCAACCCCTTGCTGGTAATTGCCATTTCACTACAAGTGTCCTGATAACAGGTCTAAATGATTCAAAATAGTCAATGATATCAGGCTATTTGTGTGGTATATTCTGCATTGAAGGACATCTTATCTTGCATAGCAAATGAATATTTTGATTGATCTCATGCAGAACTTTATACATTGACTTATTGGCCCCATGCAGCCTTGTGTTTCTCCACTTCCAGATCTGCCAAAGAATGACTGCAGGTACTGCCTTTTGTATTGGTCTCAACTTATAATGACACTTTGCATTCCACTATAGTTTCACTGCATGTTTCACTTGACAGCAGTTCATCAATATTCATGCAGCACTGCTAAACCAATTCCATACAGTTGTAGCAAAATCTCATTTTAGAAACAGATGGTCTATTGTCTCCTGTCTAGGTTCTATGCAACAGCAGCATCTAGAAACTATATTAATTCCAATAGTTGCTAGAACTTCATCCACAGGTAACTTGAATTTCCATAACCTCCATAAACGTAATGAGATCTTAAAAGGAAGAACTTTTCGATATGTTCTTATAGTCCTCGTAAACATGACCTCTTTGTCTAAGCGTGTCCCATGCACTAGAAATCGTGAATTTACCAGTGCTAGTCATCATCCACCAAGGTTTATCCCACTGATCTGAAATTTCTCTCAGCTCCAACTCTTCTAGAATATACTCTACTACATCAACTGGAAAAAGCTATTGTAATCTGCTAACATTCCATTCATTACCTCCTATCAGGTCTTTAATATCTTCCATAGATTCATCAATTGGAATATCAGGTAATACATAATGTAGAGCACCTAATTTGGTCCAATTATCAAACCAAATATTTTCTTCATTCTTTGTTTCCCACCAGATCACTTGTTCAATATTGTCCCTTGCCTCTAGGACCATTTTCCACACTTGTGTACCACCTCTCTATTACACATATTGTGGATACTGCTTCTTGCAGTATTTATTCCACATGAAATTTGCCCATAATGTATTAGATGTTCTAAACCTCCACCATAATTTTGCACATAAAGCCTTAGACACATCAAATAAAGATCTGAAACCCAATCCACCTTCATCCTTAGGTAAACACATTTTCAACCAAGCAGCCCAATGCCTTGACTTAATGTCCTCTTTATTACACTAGAAAAATTTTGCAAAAAATCTGATGAATCTTCTTAATTACACATTTAGGAGACCTTATGGCTGATAACAAGTGTATTGGAATACTCTGTAGGACACTATTGATCAACACTGCCTTGCCACCAGGAGATAACAATTTACCCTTCCATGCTTGTAAATTGTCTTTGACTTTCTTGATCAATTCTGAATAATTAGTTTTCCTCTTCCTTGCATGAGATATGGGACATCCAAGATACATGAAAGGAAAGGAACCTCTAGTGAAACCAGTGATCGCAGCAACTTGTTGAATAATATTGTTATCCACTTTAGAGAACATGTAAAATGAACTTTTTCTCTCATTGATCGCGGTACATCGTATATTTCTTCATATTCCTTCAGAGTCTTCATAACTAACTGTAAAGAGGTGGGATATGCAGAAGCAAAGATAATTGTATCATCTGCATAAGCCAGATGATTAAGATTGGCACTCCATTTAGGCATCCCATAGCTCTTGAACTCATCTTTCAGAAATAAAGCATTCAGTGATCTTGAGAGAGTGCTTCAGCAGATAGAATGAACAATGCAGGAGACAATGGGTCGCCTTGTTTAACACCCCTAGATGAGTGAAAAAAACCATGAGCCTGGCCATTAATGAGTACTGAATACCATTTATTAGCTATCAACCTCCAGATCAAATCAATGCATTGTTCAGCAAATCCTATTCTCCTTAGCACCCTGGTTAGAAATAACCATGATAGTCTATCATATGCTTTAGTCATATCAAGCTTAATGACTACATTTGCTGGTTTCCCTCTCAATCTAATGTCTGACACAATTTCTTGTGTCAATAAGACATTCTCAATAATGTTCCTTCCTTTGACAAATCCTGACTGATTAGCAGATATCAATCTAGGTAGTACCTTCTCCAACTTATTATGAATCACCCTAGATATGACTTTGTTGATAAAATTGCTAAGATTGATAGGTCTCATATCTGAGAAGGTCTCAATTACATTATTCTTGGGCAACAACACTAGATTAGTATGTGTTATGGATTTAGGAAGAGTGTGACCTTCATAGAAAGCTGTTACCACTTTAAAGACATCTGAGCCTACAGTTTCCTAACAGGATTGGTAGAAGGCACCTGTCAATCCATCAGGACCACTTGCAGGTCATTTGCCAATTCAAAAACTGCTTGTTTCACCTCCTCTATGGATGGCATACTACAGACAAGATCATTATCCTTCTGCATAACCATATTAGGAATATGATTCAAAATGGAAAAATCAACACCTTCATTCTCCTGTGAAAACTGCTTCTGATAAAAAGAAATTGCTTCAGCAGCAATGTTATCTGTACCCTCAATCCAATTTCCGTCTGCATTCTGAATTCTACCAAAGCTGTGTTCTCTTCCTCCGACCATTCACAATATTGTGGAAAAATCTAGTATTCCTATCACCTTCTGAGAGACAGTCAAAACTAGATTTTTGTCTCCAAAATTCTTCTTCATAATGCAGTACTTTTTCAATTCAAATTGTGTCTTTGCAAGACCATTCTATTTACTTCAAGGATTTTCTTCAAATAATTTCTCCTTAACTCTAACAATATCTTCCCTAATACATAATTGCTTGAAAATATCCCCAAAAACCTGCTTACTCCAAAGAGATAAAGTTGTTTTAACCTTTTTCATTTTCTGCTTAAAGGACAGAAAAACATCTAAAGTACCATCTGATTGCCAATGTTGATTCACTATATCTTGAAACTCCTCATGTGTGATCCAAAATTTTAAAAATCTGAAAGGTTTGACAAATTGCTGCACTTTATCACCACATGATAGCAACATAGGGGCATAGTCTGATCCAGTTCTGGATAAGTGATCAACCTCTAAATGTCCAAACCAATTCTGAAACCATTCATTTGATAACATCCTATCTAATCTTTTAAAAATGCAATCTCTATCTGTTCTACCATTCCACCAAGTAAATGGACAACCCTTGTAACTAACTTTAGATAATTCACAAGAGTTAATGCAAAATGCAAAATCTTCATATTCCTGAGGATATACTGGCAGTCCTCCACTTTTTTCTTCCTCATTTAATATAACATTAAAATCTCCACCAATCAGCCAAGAAAGAGTCATATTAAGAACTCGACAATATAGACTATCCCACAAATTTAACCTCTCTCCACTGTCACAATTAGCATAGACCATAGTGATAATCAGAAATTTATTCATGGATAGAAAATTCAACTTAATGGTAATCTGCTGCTTAGTGTTCTCAATAATCTCCACATCAATATTATCATTCACAAAAAACCAAATTCTACCATTATAGTTGAAGTTGACATATGGCATTCCCAGTCTTCTCCTATACTGATGAATCTATCTAACATGTTGGAAAGGTTCCATTAATGCTATCAAAAAGAATTTGTTATGCCTATGAAGCATTTGAACTCTATTGAAAGCTTTTTGAGTTCTCACAGATCTTATATTCCAAAAGAGTGATTTCATCATGATTTAACATTGTTCTTAGCACCCCTCTTTAACAGCACCCTTAATGGTAATGCTTCTTGATTCCCTTGCTTCTTTGACTTTCTTGAACTCTTCACCCGTGCAACAGGTGATAAACCATCCTCTTTTGTTACTTGTTATAAAACTGTGTTTACAACATCAGCTTCACAGCAATAATCTATAGTTTCCTTACATTCTGAGCCTGATTTAAAAACTTCCTCAATGTTATAAGAAACCAAATCATGCAAATCCCTCATAGGAGAATTTCCCCTCAATTTTGTAACCTGCTGATCTTGTGGAATAATCATCAAAGGTTGTTCATCTCTGTTACTACTTCCACATTCCTCCATATCAAAGTGATCTCCTGTTTTTTCCTCACTTAGTATTGAAGACTTCATCTGTAATTGCTCCATCAACTCAGCCTCTACTCCTGGTAGCAGTTCATCATGTATTTGCAGTTGATCATCGCCTTGTCCATTAACTTTATTTTTTTGGTTTTCCTCCACAGGAGGCATGTTCCCATCATCCTTTATAGATGTAATTACATCAGTCTCCACCATATCAGCACTATTCCCCCAAAGAAATTTCTAGGAGCCACATTTTCTTGCAAGACAGTTGCCTTTTCTTCTTGTTCAATACGAACATTCATATCATCAGTCTCTCCCCTTGTCAAACACTTATTTTTTTGGCCATCAGAAACATGAGACACCAAAGTTATATTATCCTCCAAAGCAACCACCCCTTTCTCAACATTTTCCTGATCAACAAAACTCTTCTCAATCCTACCAATAAGTAATTTTGTTGTATCCCTTTCCACTATATCGTCCTGTTTTTCACTAGCCTTTTCATTGTTGACCTACATGGTCTAATCTTCAATCTGCAAAGCATCAAATTTGTTGTGGATTATCACTTCAATTGTGTGTTGTTGTTTGTGCTGATTCTCCTTTGTATTCTGCTCCCTATCATTAGATGAGGCCACCTCCTTACTTCTATTTTCCTTAATAATGGGAAAATACATAAATACCCCCCTAAAGTATACTCGGATTAATTATGACGCACCCAACCTTTGCGGCCGATCTATTACCCCTCCGGCCTTCTTTTTTCTGCATTTTTGTACCCCTTTTTGGCTGACGTGGCACAATCAAAATTTGATGTCCAGTTGCACAGTGGAGAGTGTGCAACACTCTCCGCCACATTGGCGCCACGTCAGTGCCACGTCACTGCCACGTCGACTTCTTCTTCTTCTTTTTCATTTCAAGAAATCAATCAACCCATTTTCCTCCATTAAGACACACACATTCAATTTCCTCATCAATCATAAAAAGCTTATTTTCAAGAAATCAATCAACCCATATTCTTCCTTCATTAACACACACATATTCAACCCATTTTCTTCCTCTATTAACACACCCACATTCAAGAAAATTGATAAATGGACGCCTAGTTAGATGGTCTGAATTAAGAGAGAATTGATAAATGGACGCCTATGTTACACCCAATAACTTTCCGAGAAGCAAGGCTAGATTACCCAACCCAATTGGACCGGACTATTACTATAATCCATATGTATTCAAACTTAAACAATACAACTAATTTTTTTTTTGTAATTTGATTTGGTAAATATATCTTGAATTAGGATTTACCCAAATACTGTATGGACATAATCAATTAATTTCTATGTCCCCAATTACAAACATACGAGCTTAACTTTACAAGATTGGCAAGTTTTCTCTAGTTGAACAAATTCCATTTGCAAATTTCTTTTTTATTTCCATCCACACAAGTCACAGAAAAGGAAAAGGGAAAATGAAGAATGAGAATTTTAATTAAGAAAAATGACAAACTAAAACGGATTTGGAACTACATCACATCAAAGCAAGTTCACTGGCGTGCGAATTAACTCTAGCTAAAGTAGAATAGGATTTTCCTACCGGGGATGGAGGGAGGAATAATTTTAGGAAGCACATGGTTTGGTTGATTTCTTGAAAAGATATTAATGATTGATGATGAAATTGAATGTGAGTGTGTTAATGGAGGAATAAAATGGGTTTGTGGGTGTATTAATGGAGGAAGAAAATGGGTTGAATGTGTGTGTGTTAATGTTATATCCCGTATTTTTGTACGTTGGGACAACTCGGATTAACTATGGTAAGTTAGGGACCAAACCATTTCGGGATGCAAAGTCGGGACTTTTGACCTTCGATTTTATTTTGAGACATAAGTTGTGCATGAATTTGTTGCATGAACAATTAGGAAAATTTGGGACCAAATATGGAATAATGGAACTTGCAAATCATGCATTTTTGCATGCTTTGGCCGTGTGGTCATTTGAATTGGCCCACCCATTTTTGTGTTCAATTCTAATTGCTCCAACACATGGTGTGGGCCAAGGACAAGTGTGCACTTCATATAATGGCAAAAGATGATCAACTAGTCTTCATTTAGTCATTACAACACTTAGAAAAAAAAACAAGGAAGTTGAAGAACAACAAGCTTGTTCTCGGCCAAGAGCAAGAAAAATCAACTTCATTTCTAGCCATCCCAAAATTATTTTGTTGATGCAAACTCACTATTTTGAGGTCCCTAAGTAGTGTGGAAGCGTTGTTGGAGCGATCAATCCGCTATTTTTCATCCTTGGAAACCCTAGCCTATTGTGAAGTCAAGGAAGAA
>NC_081350.1:7020050-7041678 GCF_029784015.1 Lycium ferocissimum
GATATCTTCCTTAGTCTTATGATTTCCGTTATGTTCATTTCATTCATGCCTTTCTCGAAATTTTTTGACCGACGTCCTTTTTTTGGACGCCTGTTCACCCCAAAGAAGAAAAAGGGGCTAGCCCTCAGAGCTAAAATTTGAAAGCACCCCATTTTCCATGCCTTTGACTTATTTTTTTGTGTTATACAGTATTTTGGTCAGACGGGGCCCCGTCCCGTCCCATGTCTAATTTCCAAAAAAGGGTCAGAAGATGTAGGGTATTTGGTCTCACAGTCCTTATTGTAGTATATTATTTTGATGGGGAATTATGTGATAAAGGTAATTATGCTTTAAAAGAAAAAGGGTTTTCCATGTTTTTAGTATAAGATTAATGAAGAACTTACATAAAGGGTAAGGGATTTTCCGGGTTACCCCCCGATGCAGCCCCTAGTGGCGTGACACATGACTATAAAGAGCTATATATGTATAAGAAAAGAAAGAGATAGAAAAGCATGACAAGAGTAATTTAAAGTCTAAAGAATCCCAATGTGGTACAGTCCAGATTAATATCCGGACGGTTCCTTTAGTTGTTGTCAGGTACATTTATTAAATGTTAGCCCCTTCAAGGTGAGATATGATGAATGTGATCACCCCATAATGAAACCTTTAACCTCATTACCCGCATAGTATAGTTGCCTTTAAGTTCAAATTTGTTATATCCGTTTTTTCCGGGATCGAAAATTCGGTTTAACTATGAAGTTAGGGAAAAAAATCATCGGATACAAATTTGAATTTGACCTTCTTTTTTTATTTTTCTAAGTTGTGATGAATTTGGGGAGGAACAATTGGGAAAATTTGGGACCAAAATTGGAATTATTGAAAGTCGATCAGTTTTTTTCCTGGGGTTTGGGGGCCCAAAAAGGGGAAAATTTTTAATTTGGTCCAACATAGTGTGGGCCAAGGACACTGTCCCTACTCATAAAGCAAAAAAGAGATCAATAGTATCTTTTTTCATTTAAAATTTGAAAAAAAAAAAAGGGGTAAGAACAGGATTTCCAAAAAAGGGGAAAAACCCAAAATCAATTTTTCCAAAAATATTTTTTTGATGCAAATCCCCTAATTTAAGGTCCCTAAGTAACTGAAAATTTGCGGTCATCCAACCATTCGTTTCAATTGCAAAACCCCGGCAAATTGTAGCAAGAAGAAAGGAAGGATTATCATGTTTTAATGTTATGGTTGTTATGTTTTGTATGTTAAAATGGATGAAATCATGAAATATAGTAAATTGAATTGAGGCGGAATGGGGGGGGTGAGGTATGTTTGGGTTATAAGTTAAGTTCTTGTATGTTAATTGTTGTAGTTTTAAAAAATAAGAGAATTATCAATATGGAGTTGTGTTGGTTTAAGTAACCTCCCATGGAGACAGAAGAGTTTTTCCAATGTTTTTGTTTTTGTCGTTTTGAACCATGAGGGAATAGAGTTTTGACCAAATTGAGCGAATTGTTCGGACTGATTGGGGGGTTATTGTACATTTGATTTTAAATTGTAAATTGGGGGGAAGACATTGTTGAAGTGAATTTTTGGGGAAATCATGATTTGGAAAGAAAGGTTGGGAGGCCTCTGCGTTTTAGTATAGTATTTGGAATGTTTGAAATGTTGTATGAATTGTTTGAAATGCCTTTCAATATCATTAAATGGTTCGGTTGTATTCAATTCGTATAAACATGACGTGTCAAGGTAAAACTTGTTAACTTGAATATATTGAAAGTTGTTGAATGATGGAAAAGAGAGTTGTTTAATGTTGTATTGCCTTCTGATTGATTATTAATGTTGCTAGGTTGGTTGTTGTTGTTGATTTGGGCCGAGTTAAATTCCTGGCCGGGCTCATTTACGTGAAATGGCCGCCTAAATTTCGTAGAATTAAGGGCTAATTTGGAATTAAATGCCCAAATGTCTATAGCTAATGTTTGGCATATTATGACTTGTTTGTAGACCTTGGGAAGCCCGAGACTTAGGTTAGATTTCATTCGAGTTTGAGCTACGCTGAAAGTGCATACGAGGTAATGGTGCCTAACTTTTCTTCTTTTGGCATGCCTTGTACTAAGTAGCTATGACATCTAGGCTTCTGGTGAAATTCGATTCTCGCAACTGGCATGTTTATGGCTCTTATTCGTTTCTTGGAATTCGTATGTTGATATGATGAAATATTGGTTTTTATGTCTTTGGAATATTTGACTTTCAACTTTTGCATAAAAAGTTCGGCTTTTAAAAAGTTCCGTAACTGCGAACACCCGTATCTTTCTGATGCAGGTGCCTTGATTGCCCCGATACGCTCGTAGGAGTTTTGCGTGACATAATATGAGTATGTTTTTCATAGGCGGGCCCGATTCTGTCGACACCCGTTCGCGGGGTCTCCATAGCCTTTTCGTTATGTACTTCGGATGACTTTTGACAAAATATGACACATGATTAATATTCCGATTTTAAGTATGGTAATTTTACTTATCTTTTGAGTTCATGATAATCATTTTATGCATACGGTTACTCACGATCATTTTCGTGCATTCTCATTGCATTCTTCGCCGAGTTCCGGCCGGTTCGCTGGCCGTGCGACTTTGTTATACTCCTGCAGCAGCCGTGTTTGCGTGGTTCATCGAGCCTCGCCGTAGGGCCGGTTCGCTTATATTCGGTGTTACGCTCGTGTAATGAGTTACGTCAGACAGAGATGTGCGACGGATACGGAGATTTGAAACTTTCGGTGTTATTGCCGTGGTTGTCATAACATCGACCAAAGCGGGTGACCATATTTTCTCAGGCTCTATGCATGATTCGTATTTTGAAAGTAAACATTTTGATATTTTGAAAACGCATTTACTTTCCAGACTTATTTCGATTACGACTCGCATTTGTATACTCATTTTCGCTTGCATACTCAAGACATATTTTGTACCGACCTCCTTTCTTCTGGGGTCGCGTTTACGCTCGTTGTACGATGTGTAGTCATTGGTGATCCACCAAATAGGACACCGTCGTTGGGAGTGCTCCTTATTCGAGCTCACATTTTGGCATATATTCGTTCGCGCATTTGTATATATTTGTTCGTGTGCACGGCGTGGCCCCGTCCCGTCATATGATTCTCGTTATCGTTTAGAGGCCTCGTGGACATGTACGCGGGTTATGCCCATTCGTACGCTCGTGCTTGTATATTATTTGTTCCGGCGATCCATCCGGCCACGGGCGCCCGTCTCGCTTGCATTTCAGACATGTTTTGGGCCGCCGCGCCATTTGATAGCTCTCACGTTTTTTGATATATATACTACCGTGTTTCGAGATTTGTTCGCACGCTGATATAATCCGAGACGCGTTGATATTTAAAAAAATCGATAAGCTATCCGTACGTGGTTCGGATTATCGTATCGTGTTCGGGGCGCCCGCCCCCGGCACCAGTCACCGCCACGGGCCGGGTCGTGACACTAACGACGTTTTATGACAAATGTCTCACGATGATAAGTTTGGCGATGCAGTGTACGACGATATGATTCCACCGTGCCTAATCGCTCGGCATGTCACCGCGGGCGCGCCGCATACGATTCCACCGCGTGCCCACCGGCCGGGCATGTCACCGCGACAAGGGTCGCTTATGATACACCGAGCCTGGGGAGGGGATTTCGGTACGACACCACCCGCTGGCGGCCATATTTACGGTTACCTGGACGCGGGTTAACGACGATGGTATATGTGATATGATGACATTTGTGATACGATGATATATGTAATATGATTAAAATGCACACTCTTAAAAGTCAAGCAGGTTATATCTATTTTTCACCTTATGTCTAATGATTTCTCTATTATGTTCATTTCATTCATGCCTTACGTACTCAGTACAATGTTTGTACTTACCTCCTTTTTCTTTGGACGCTGTGTTCATGCCCACAGGTAGACAGGGAAGCGATCCATACTCGTAGGAGCTATTAGAAGGCCTTGAGAGTACTCCATTGTTCCGGAGGTGCCATTGACTAATTCTTTTGTGTATATATATGTTTTGGGCACGACGGGGTCCTGTCCCGTCCATATGTCTAGTACTCTAGTAGAGGCTCGTAGATACGCATGTGTAGGTAGTATGGTCTCACGATGTTCTTAAGGTATTTGTGTGTATATATATATATATATGTATTATTTTGATAGCCAAAGGGCTTATGTACATAAAAGGTACTTATGTTTCGAAATGAAAAATGGTTTTTCATTAGATATATGAATGAACGCAGAATGAGTAATAGAACGAGTGGTTCTTGGTGGTTAGCCCCGGGTATCCATCATGGCCCTAGTCGGGTCGTGAAAAAAGTGGTATCAGAGCAGTTCGGTCCTAGGAAGTGTCTATGAGCCGTGTCTAGTAGAGTCTTGTTTATGGTGTGTTGCGCGCCACACTTATAAACAGGAGGCTACAGGGCATTTAGGAAAAATGACCATTCTTCTTCTCATGAGATCGTGCGATAGAGCTATGTTATAAGATTTTCCCTCACCTAATAGTGTGTTATGATTTCAGAGATGCCGCTAAAGAGAAAAGCTACAGCCGCCCAGAAGGGCAAGACTACGATGGAAAGGCGGGTAGAAAGGGAGCCGCCAAAGAATGTAGAAGAGGGTGAATCACATAATGAGGCTCCATCTAATACCTCTCTTACTCCGCCTAACATAGAAGAACAAGAGGGAGAAGCCGGCTCCAGCTCCTATGCCTCCAGTTCCTCTCCCGGTTACTTCGGGTCAACAAATGATCGAGGCTATCTATTTATTGATACAGTTAGTTACCGCCGAGGCATAGCGGCAGAGTTCGGGTTCCAGTGACAAGGCTGTTAGTACTCGAGCCCGTAATTTCATGAGTTTGAATCCTTTGAAGTTTTTCGGGTCAAAGCCGGATGAAGACCCACAAGGTTTTATTGATGAAATGTTGAGAACATTGAAGATTATTCATGCCTCCGAAACCAATCTGCGAGTTGGCATCTTATAGACTCCGGATGTGGCGGTCTTATGGTATAATAATTGGGGTATCCTCAAGGAAAGAGAATCGCAGCTCTCTAGTTTGGCAAGAATTTGTAGATGCCTTCATGCGCCACTATTTGCCACCCGAGGTCCGTCGAGCTAGAGCGGATAGATTCGTAAATTTGAAACAAGGAAATATGAGTGCCTGGGAGTATAGCCTTCAGTTTAATTCATTAACTAGATATGCTCCGACTATGGTGGACGACATGGGAGATAGAGTGGCCAAGGGCCACATTTATTTAAAGATTATTTAATGGCTTCATTGCAAGAAGGGATGGATATTTTTCGCATTCAGGCCCATGCCCAGAATTTAGACAAGCAACAATATCCGCAAAAGGGTGAGCGTGATATTGATACAGGGAAAGGTAAGAGGGCCAGATCCATGGGTGCCGCTAGCGACTATAGAGGGGGATCGAGGCTATCATATTCTAGACACTCGGGCCAGTCGGCGACTAGTGCACCTCCACGACTTGCGAGGAGATTTGACCGCTCATTCATTCGTGTGGTGGCGAGCTCGAGAGCTTCGTGTTCCTGCTTGGGGGTGATTATAGCCAGAGGAGACCACCAGCCCCACAATGTAGTCAGTGTAGGAAGTTATATTCGGGGCAATGTTGCCAGGGTATAGATGCTTGTTATGTTTGCGGACAGACTGGACACGTGATGCGTGATTGTCCCTCGAGGTATGGTAGAGCTGGGGTTCATCCCACAGGGTCAGCGGTCGGTTCTTCTTCTGTGCGCCCGACAGGGCAGACCCCTCAGATTCTAGCAGGTTGAGGTAGAGGTAGAGGGGGAGCATCTAGTTCAGGTGCTACTCAGCCCCGTATCTATGCTTTAACCGGATGATAGGATCTTGAGTCTTCCCCACATTTGGTTACAAGTATATTATCCGTATTTTCTCATGACATATATGCATTGATAGATCCGAGTTCTACATTATCTTATATTACTCCGTATATTGCTGATCGTATTGGGGTAAAACCCGAGCCAATTAAACATTTTGAGGTATCTACTTCGGTTGGTGATCCCGTAATACCTAGACAAGTGTACAAAAATTATGTAATTGTGATATGTGACTGCCAGACTAAAGTTGATTTAGTTGAGCTGGAAATGCTAGATTTCGATGTAATTATGGGCATGGATTGGTTGGCCTCATGTTATGCTAATGTTGATTGCCGAATGAAAGCAGTTCGATTTCAATTTCCGAGAGGGCCCATGCTTAAATGGAAGGGTAATACAGCATCTCCAAGGGGTAGGTTTATTTTCTACCTTAAAGAAAGAAAGATGATAGCTAAGGGCTATATTTATCACTTATTCTGAGTTCATGACACCGAAGCAAAGTCGCCAACTTTCCAATCCGTTCCGGTAGTGAAAGAGTTTCCAGATGTGTTCCCAGATGAGCTTCCAGGTCTTCCACCAGAAAGAGAGATTGATTTCGCTATTGATGTGTTGCTGGATACTAAGCCTATTTCTATTCCTTCTTACCGAATGGCTCCAGCATAATTGAAAGAGCTAAAGGCACAATTGAAGGATTTGCTTGAGAAGGGGTTTATTAGACCTAGTTTATCACCGTGGGGAGCACCAGTTCTATTTGTGAGAAAGAAAGATAGTTCCCTACGGATGTGCATCAATTATAGGCAATTGAATAAGGTGACGATAAAGAATAAATATCCTCTTCCGAGGATTGATGATTTATTTGATCAATTACAAAGTGCCAAGTGGTTTTCCAAAATAGACCTAAGGTCAGGTTATCATCAAGTAAGAGTTAAAGAAGAAGATATTACCAAAACAGCTTTCAGAATGAGATATGACCATTATGAATTCCGGGTGATGTCATTTGGGTTAACTAATGCTCCGGCAGTGTTCATGAATTTGATGAATAATGTATGCAGGCCTCTCTTAGATCTGTTCGTGATCGTGTTCATTGACGGCATTCTAGTATATTCTCGGACTGTTACACCTTGGAAATTTTTCGTTAGCATACAGTGAATAGACTAACGAAAGGCATGACGTATACGATATTTTGATAAGTAAGAAATAGAATTTGATGACCCTAATCGAGATTTCAAAGACATTTAAGGTAAGGGAAGAAAGTTGTTAAGGAAAACAAGTTATATGCTGTGTGTCGGGCAAGATTTACGAGTATCAAGTTAATGATGTTTTAATGATGCTTTGGAGAAGAGTTATAACGACCCTTAGATTGGTGTTGAGGTGTTAAACAAGTGTCAAGAAGGCTCCATAAGGATTGGAGATCAAACGAGTCAACGAGAATGATTTCGGAAGAACTGGGCATTATACGGCCCAACATACTAGCCGTATAAATTATACGGGCCGTATGTCTGGCCGTATAATCAGCCCAGAATGACATACCTCTCTAGACCAAATCTACGGCCAGACATACGGTCAATATAAAATATACGGACCGTATGTTGGTCCGTAGATCATGGTCGGGACAGATTTTAAAATCATATAAGGACCTCTCTCTCTCTCATTTTAATTCATTTCATTTTCACTCCACAACTCAAGAACCCTCTAGAATATTCTCCACTTTTCATCCACAAGAATTCAAAGGAAATTGATGATCAACTTCATCAAACCAACAAAATCAAGAGTGTGAAACACATTAAAGTTCATCCAAACCAAGGAAATTTCAAGAGAAGTGAACTAAGGTTTTGGTGCAAGAAGAGAATTTCCACTCAAGGCTTATTCCTACACTATCTAAGGTAAGTTTCATGGTATTTTCATGATATTTGAGGTATTGAAAAGTTAAAACACTTGGATTGTAGAAGAATATAGCAAATGGGTCATAAATGTGGGAATAGTGTCATTGTTGAGTAGTAGTTTGGATTGAATCATGAATATGGATATGTTGTTAATGTAAGTATGTTATGAATGACATTTAGAACATGGGATGAGCATTATATGTGAAAGAACGTTATAGTGAACTATGACCATGATTATGGAGAAATTGAAGTGAAATTGTGAAACGTGGATAATGTAGATGAATGATGATTGTTGCCTATAGTATTGTGATTGTTGTTATGGATGTTGGGAGTTGACATGTGATATGAGGAAATTTGTATAAACAAAGGAAATGCTGTCCAATTTTCTCTAGCTTTAGTAAGCCGTTCTTATAATTGTTTAGCTAATGTCAATACAAATTCTCTTGAAGGTATAAACGTGGGCATTAAAGGAGAACAAGCAAGCGATAGATTAGTTAAACGAAAAAGGTATGTGAGGATAGTCCTTTCTTTCTAAGGCATGAATCTTATGGCATAATTTTCCTCCTTCTTCAAGAATTTCCTATATTCCGGATAACTAAGAGTCTATGTTCATAAATAGCCATATGAGATAAGAGATAGCTTATGAGCACGATAATGATGATGATGAGCTTAAGTATAAAGATCCTAGAGTCCATGATATGATGTTCCTATAAAGCTAATGATGCTATCTATAATCTATTGATGTTGTTCATTATATACACTCACCTTATATGCTAATTCCTTCAAGGTGAGGCAGAATGTTTATAAATGCTCCATAATGGAATCGGGGGTTTACGACCTTATGTCACCCCGATAAAGTATAGTTGTCATTGAGTTTCTATGCATGCATTATGATGAGTATTTGATAATGAGGTTACACCGCGCCTATATGGCCGGGCAGTCATCGCTAAGGCGGGCAGCGTATACACTATGTCTAGATGGCATGGGCAGACACCAATAGTGGGCGGCATGAGATGGTACCCCGGACGCGGAAGGCCTGGACGCAAGCTAATGATTATCACACCGTACCTGTATGGTCGGGCAGCTTATACATTTATGTATCTGTGATATGATGATGATTATGAAGTAAGCCAGCATGCATTATTTCTTTTATAATTGATGGTCGATTCTGATTGCTCCTTATTTGATGCTTCCTTATTTGATTGACATACCAATATTGTTTATGCCTTACATACTCAATACAATGTTCGTACTGACGTCCTTTTCTTTGAATGTTGTGTTCAGGCCCACAGGTAGACCGGGAGGTGATCCAGACTCGTAGGAGCTATTAGCTGATTTGAGAGCACTCCATTGTCCCGAAGGTGCCATTGATTATTCTTTTGTGTATATATATGTTTGGGCATGACGAGGTCTGTCCGCCCCTATGTCTAGCACTCTAGAGAGCTCGTAGATGCGCGATTGTGGGTAGTGTGGTCTCACGCTTCTCCTATATATATATATATATATATATATATATATATATATATATATATATATATATATATATATATATATATATATATATATATATATATTATTTTGAAACGAAGGGCTCATGTATAAAGTGAATATGTTTCGAACGAAAACAGTTTTTCTATGATTCTGAGCATAAGAGATATGAATGAGCGCAGGTTGAGTAATAGAATGAGTGGTGCTGGGTGGTTAGCCCCAGGTACCCGTGATGGCCCTAGTCGGGTCGCGACACGGACAGAATCAGAACATGCAGACCATTTATGTATTGTTCTTGGAATTCTTTGAACTCGAGAATTGTATGCAAAATTTTCAAAGTGCGAGTTTTGGCTGAATTCCGTGACATTTTTGGGTCATGTTATTTCAGATGATGGCATCCGAGTGGATACTCAGAAAATTAAAGCTATGAAAACTTGGCCGAGGACTACAACGCCCACGGAAGTCCGTAGTTTTCTGGGATTGGCAGGCTACTATAGAAGATTCGTAGAAGGATTTTCCTCTATTTCAGCCCCCATTGACAAAGCTAACCCAGAAGTCAGCTAAATTTCAATAGAATGATGCTTGTGAACCCAGCTTCCAAGAGTTGAAGGATAGATTAACTTCAGCCCCAGTCTTGACACTTCCAGAAGAGCCAGATGGTTATGTTGTATATTTTGATGCTTCTGGCGTTAGATTAGGATGTGTATTGATGCACCACAGTAAAGTCATTTCTTATGCTTCGAGACAGCTGCGGAAACATGAAAAGAACTACCCAACTCATGATCTCGAATTGGTCTGAGTTATTCATGCATTAAAGATGTGGAAACATTACTTGTATGGTGTTCATGTTGATATCTATACGATCACAAGAGTCTTCAATACATTTTCAAACGAAGAAGAGTTAAACACACGGCGAGAGGCGGTGGTTAGAATGATTGAAAGATTATGATGTGAGTATTTTATACCACCCCGGGAAAGCAAATGTAGTAGCTGATGCGCTTAGTCACAGATCAATGGGTAGCCTATATGAAGTTCCTCCGGAGAAGAAGGAATTAATTCATGAGCTCCACCAGCTAGCTAATCTTCGAGTTCGTGTAATTGATTCAGGTGGTGCAGGAATTGATATCAATAATCCAACTGTTTCATCCTTAGACATGGAGGTGAAAGAGCGACATTATGAAGATCCTCAGTTGAGCCATTCGAGAGGCACATTTCATGAAAAAGAGAAGTCTCCATTTGAAACTTCTATAGATGGGATTTTTAGATACCGAGGCAGGCTATGTGTTCTGGATTGTTATATCCTGTGTTTTTGTACATTCGGGAAACTTGGAAAAGATGGCGACTTGTAAGAATAAGATCATATTTTGATATCGTTGGGTGTGTATGATGTTAATTGTGGAAATATGGATGTGGAAACATCGGAGAAGGCCTAAGGGCAAGCTTGGAATTTTGGAAATTAGTTCCGGGAATTTTTAAAATAGGATCCATGATGAATTGGGCTCAAAATAAATAAGAGAAAATGAGGCCCAAAATCAAGGGGTGGCCGGCCATGTGCCTTGGCCCAACCCATGAAAATTAGTCATGTGATTTCTTATATAAGTGAGACAAGTTCAAGAAGTTTCAAGAAAAATAAAACAAGGAAAAAAAAAAAAAGAGAGAAAAACGGCCAAGGAGAAAAAAAAAAAGAAGGGAAAAGAAAAGAAAAAAATTCCAAGCCTTCAATCTTGGTCCAAAAATTGTAATTCTCTTGTATTCTTATTAAGCTCGAGATCCTCTTCAAGATGACATAAATATTGTGGCAAGAAGGTGACTTTTGGTGGCAAGTGGAACTTTGAAGAAAGAGGTAAGAATTTCATCCCTTTATGTTATGGAAGAAGTATATGTGCTATGGTGATTAAAAGTGCATGAAAATCATGAAATTACGGTGTGTGTGTGCATGGCCGTGTGGGTGTGTGCATATATGTGTGTGGCCGTGTGGTATAGACAAGGAAAGGAAAATGATTTGAAGTCCATATGGCTTGTTAGTTGTGTTGTTGTGGCATTTACGACGTAAATGAATGTTTAACGAGTTGAGTTGGCATTGAAAATGGTTGCGGATTGTTATGGGGAATTATATGATTTTTATATAGTTTTTATAAAATTGTGAAAGTAAGATTTTAGAATGTGAATTAGTGTTATGGTTAACGAACTTGGAAGGAGGCAATACAATTTTGTAGTTTTGTTGCATTTGTAGAAGTTTGGGATGAATTATGGTTTGATGGAAATTTTGTATACTTTGTAGAATAATGAGAAATGTGTCCAAATTGTATTTGAATGGCCGTGAATTAGTAGACAAATATGAAAACGTCGACATTGGATTGAAAGTGTGAAGTTAGAATGGAAGTTATTGCATTATGAAGGAAGTAATACTATTCATGCTAGAATGCGTTTTAATTCGATTGTTGATATGGTTGATGCTGTTGTTGGGTTGGTTGTTGTTATTTTGGCCGAGTTTAATTCTCGGGGATGTTGGATTTATAGGGGAGATGCTGCCCAAATTGTTATAGATAAATAAGGGCTAAGGATAAACTTTCAAAGGCATGTGACTTATGTTTGGTAACTTTGACCAATTGTAGATTCTGAAGCAAACGGGATTTGAGTTTAAGCGAGCATAAGGCGTGTGCAAGGTATGTAAAGCCTACCTATTCTTCATTTGGCATGTCCTAGTCATACTAGGTTAAGATCGGAACCTCGGGGATAATTCTGCTCTTGGAAATTCGAGTTTGATTTTGAGTACTATTTATTCAGCGCATTTGAACTATAATCTTTGCATTTGGTTGAAAGAATGCTTAAACCTCCATAGCTTCGGCAAATGTATCCGAAATGCTTCGAAACTCTCCTGAGATGACTTTATGGATCCTAATGTTTGAAATTTATGTCCGCCGCCTTGACTTGACCCGAGGTGGGCCCGCAAGTCCCGAGACATCCCTTATTTGATTTGTTTGGTTCGTTTCCATACGATATGAAAGGAAAATGTTTGCCTATGACTCTAAGGTCCGTTAGAAATGTCCTATAACGTTATTTGAACGTTCCTCACTATGAATGATACTAAATTCCCCGAAGAATGACCTGCGATGTGTTTTTGAGAAAAGTTGATAATTTAAAAAGTCCGCAACTTTTGTATATTAATTCCGACTAACTCGATACTCATTTTGAGCCTTCTGATCCTAACGAGTTCGTATATGAAATTATGTGTCGAGTCCTGGAACTTACTTTTGATATGCATATGGTTTCTGCACTACTCTGCTCGTGCCAACGATTATGATTTCGTTCGCCGGTACCCGGGCCGGTTACTGTGATCGCGCGCATTATGACATATTCGGCGGTATGATGTGTTACGATTTTCGAGACCTCGCCATAGGGCCGGTTACCGTTTATGGTGTTATGATGTGTTATGGCATCCGATATATTCGATGATTTGATGTGTGCGATGTTATGATGTGTTCGGAGATATACGGAGATTTGAAAACTTCGGAGTATGATGTGTTGTGGCACCGGCGTGGGGTGACCACATTCCCGAGCCCTATGCATGACTTTTATTTGCATTTTGTATACTCCCATTCCGCACGTTTGATCTGTTACTTCGTATTTGTTTCGTATCTTCTCGACTCCACCATGGTTTGGATTACCGTACCCTCTCGCTTTACATACTCGCACTTTTTCGTACGACCCCCTTTCGTCGGGGGCTCGCGTTTTATGCCCGCGAGGTACGGACGCTCGGTTGGGCGATCCTCCGGTTTAGGCTACCCGATGCTACTTTGGAGTGCTCCCCTTGATCCGAGCCCATATTTTGGTATATGTCTTTTGCTATGTATATTCCGTACATTTGTGATCTGTTCGGGTATGGCGGGGCCCCGTCCCGTCATATGTTCGTGTGTTCTCGTTCGGTTGTAGAGGCTCGTAGTCATATTTGTGGGTCATGGGTCCGGTTTGTTTGTATATGATTCTCGATTTGCGTCCTTAAGCGGCCCCGTATGCTACAATGGCCGATATGGCCCACATGTTTGTATGTATGTGTATGTCTGGGCGATGTGCATTCCTCCAGCTTTGCTTTTGATATGATGATTCTACATGGGCGGCCGCCTAGGATAGCATTCGCTTCAGTATTTGTGTGATGTCTGCTATCAGTTACCGGTATGAATAATATCTGTTTACTCTGGTTCGTAAGTTTGTTTGGGTGCCTAGGTAGGGCACCAGTCACGGCCCACGGAGCTGAGTCGTGACATGGATGTTGCAAAATTATGTCGTCGAATTCTAGAAGAGGCTCATTATTCTCGGTATTCTATTCATCCAGGAGCGACAAAGATGTATCATGATCTCAAGTTAATGTATTGGTGGGATGGAATGAAGAAAGATATAGCAGAATTTGTAGCTCAATGTCCAAACTGTCAGCAAGTGAAAATCGAGCATGAAAAGCCAGGAGTGCTATTGCAAGCAATGGAAATCCCTACTTGGAAATGGGAAGTGATCAACATGGATTTTATTGTGGGATTACTCCGTTCCCGAGGTAAGTATGATTCCATATGGGTTATCGTGGACAGACTCATGAAAGCAGCTCATTTTCTTTCAGTCAAAACTACGTACTCAGCAGAAGATTATGCAAGGTTGTATCTCAATGAGATTGTGCGACTCCATCGTATTCCAATGTCTATTATCACAGATAGAGGAGTACAATTTACAGCTAAGTTCTGAAAATCCTTCCAAGAAGGTTTGGGTACTCAAGTAAAGCATAGTACGGCATTTGATCCACAAACTGATGGGCAAGCTGAACGCACTATCCAGACTTTGGAAGATATGCTACGGGCATGCGTATTAGATTTTGATCGTAGTTGGGATGACCACTTACCCCTTATCGAGTTTGCATACAACAATAGCTACCATTCCAGTATCCAAATGGCTCCGTATGAAGCTCTATATGGAAGGAAGTGTAGATTCCCAATTGGGTGGTTTGAAGTAGGGGAAGTACAGCTCATAGGCCCTGAATTGATCCAACAGGCAGTGGAAAAGGTCAAGGTCATCCGAGATCGATTGTTAACCGCCCAAAATCGCCAAATATCTTACGCGGACAACCGGCGGCGAGACTTAGAATTTCAAGTTGATGACTAGGTATTCTTAAAGGTGTCGCCAATGAAAGGAGTGATGAGATTTGGTAAAAAAGAAAAGTTGAGTCCTCGATACATTGGACCTTATAAAATTGTCCGCAAGGTAGGTCAAGTAGTTTATGAATTGGACTTACCCTCAGAACTAGAAGGAGTCCACCCAGTTTTCCATGTCTCAATGCCCCGTAAAATGTGTTGGAGATCCTACGAGGATTATTCCAATAGATGATGTTCAACTGACAGAAAGGTTGGCTTATGAAGAAGTACCCGTTGCCATACTAGATAGGCAAGTACGGAGACTTAGAAATAAAGAAGTAGCCTCAGTTAAAGTCTTATGGAGAAACAATAACCGAGAAGAAATAACTTGGGAAGTAGAAGAGAATATGAAATCCAAGTACCCGCACCTATTTCAGCCCCCGGAAGAGATCCAAGATGATACACCACGATTATGAGGTATGTATGTTCTCTTTTTGGGCATGTGGGTCGTGTGTGGCAAAATATTATTGCTATTATGTTGTGGCCTTGTGAGGCATTGTTATTATGGGCTGTTGTGACAGGATGGTAGTGCAATATTACAGGGAAAACTGCGCGAAATTTTCATAGAATTCCCGAGTGCTTAACATTCGAGGACGAATGTTCGAAAAGGGGGGAAGAATGTTACACCTCGAAAAATTCTCCGTTGATGCACAGTGAATAGACTAATCAAGGGCACGAAGTATATGATATTTCAATAAGTAAGAAATAGCATTTGATGACCCTAATTGAGATTTCAAAGGCATTCGAGGCAAAAGAAGAAAGTTTACCAAGAAAGGCAAGGCAAGGTATACGTTATGTATCGGAAAGGATTTACGAGTGACGAGTTAGTGATGACTTAATGATTTCTTGGAAAAGAGTTATAATGCCCCTTAGATTGCTAATGAGGTGTGAAACAAGTGTTAAGAAGGTTCCATAAGGATTGGAGATCAAACGAGTCGACGAGAATGAAATTCGAAAAGCTGGGTAATATACGGTCCAACATACGGACCGTATAAAACATACTGGCCGTATCTTAAGCCATATGTTCTGCCCAGAATGGGGACCTTCACTGGACCAAACATACGGTCAGACATACGGTCCATATAAGAGATACGGACCGTATGTTGGTCTGTATGTTCGTGTCGGGACAGATTTTAAGTTGATATAAGGAGGACCCAAGTTCATTATTTCAATTTATTTTCTCACTCCACACCTCAAGAACCCTCTTGAAAGCTCTCCACACTTCTTCCACAAGAACTCAAGAGAAATTTATGCTCAACTTCATCAAACCCAGAAAATCAACTGTAAGAAACTCATTAGAGTTCATCCAAGTCAAAAAATTCCATGGGAAGTGAATTAGGGATTTGGCTCAAGTGAGGTATTTCCACTCAAAGCTTATTCCTACACTATCTAAGGTAAGTTTTATGATCATTACATGTTGTTTAAGATATTGAGAGGTTGAAAGACTTAGATTATGAAAGGAGATAGAAAATGGGTTACAAAGATGAGAATAATGAGATTTTGAGTAGTAGCTTGGGATGAGTCATGATTCTTGATATGTTGTGATTATGATTATGTTATAAATGATATTAAGTACATGGGATAAGCATTATACGTGAGTAAATGTAAAAGTGAACTATGACCATGATTAAGGAGGAATTGAAGTGAAATTGTGAGATGTGGATAATGTAGAGTGAATGAAGATTGTTGGTTATAATATTGTGAGTGTTATTATTGATGTTTGGGAGTTGATATATGATATGGTGAAAGTTGTATAAACAAAGGAAATGCTGCCCAATTTTCTCTAGCTTTAGCTAAACATGTTCATGTGATCGATTAGCTAATGTTAATACGAACTGTCTTGAAGGTAGAAACGTGAGCATTGAAGTAGAACGATCAAACGCTAGAATAGCTAAACGAAAAGGTATGTAAGGCTAGTCCTTTCCTTCTAAGGCATGACTCCTATGGCATGAATCTTCCTATTTTTTTTTTCACGACTTTCCTACATAATGGAAATTATGAGTCTATGACTATAAAGAGCTATATATGTATAAGATAAAGAAAAGAGATACGACACGAGCATAATAATGATGATGATGAGTTTAAGTCTACAGAATCCCAAAGTAAGGTACGATGTCCATGAGGTTAATGATCTTAGGTATGGTTCCATTGATGTTGTTCCTTGTGTACACTCACCTTAAATGTTATTCCCTTCAAGGTGAGATATGATGAATATGATCACTCCATAATGCAATCGGGGGTTCACGACCTCATGTCACGCCGACATAGCTATAGTTGCCTTTAAGTTCTAATGCATGTTTTATGATAAATGTATGATGATGATAAGTTTATGATGATATGATTCCACCGTGCCTAATTGCCCGGGCATGTCACCGCGAAGGCAGGCTGCATACGATTCCACCGTGCCTAATATGCCGGGCATGTCATCGCTAAGGCGGGCTGCTTATAATTACACCGAGCCTAGATGGCCGGGCATGACACCACTAGTGGGCGGCATATGACGGTTACTCGGACGCAGGTTAACGACGATGGTATATATGATATGATGACATATGTGATACAATGATATATGTAATATGATTAAAATGCACACTCTTAAAAGTCAAGCAGGTTATATCTTTTCTTCACCTTATGTCTTATGATTTCTCTATTATGTTCATTTCATTCATGCCTTACGTACTCAGTACAATGTTCGTCCGATGTCCTTTTTTATTTGGACGATTTGTGTTCATGCCCACGAGATGTGGAGGTGATCCAGACACGTAGGAGCTATTAGCAGGCCTTGAGAGCACTCCATTGTTCCGGAGGTGCCATTGACTAATTCTTTTGTGTATATATATGTGTTGGGCACGACGGGGTCCTGTCCCATCCATATGTCTAGTATTTTTAGTAGAGGCTCGTGGATATGCATGTGTGGGTAGTATGGTCTCACTATGTTCTTAAGATATATATATGTATATATATATATATATATATATATATATATATATATATATGTATGTATTATTTTGATAGCCAAAGGGCTTATGTACATAAAAGGTAGTTATGATTCGAAATGAAAAATGGTTTTTCTATGATTAAGAGCATTAGATATATGAATGAAAGCAGAATGAGTAATAGAATGAGTGGTGCTCGGTGGTTAGCCCCGGGTACCCATCATGGCCCTAGACGGGTCGTGACAACAACTAGGTGACCAGCCCTCAAAATAAGCTTATTTTCACACAAACATGATTCATGGGTAGTTTCCACACACTGATGGACCTAAAGACTCCTACATATACACACACTCATTACCAAACTACTAATCTTTAAACCCTTCTTTTATGGCCCTTTTTATCAGTGTAGACATATTCCATTCTTAGGTTAAGACAAAGCTTGACAATTACCTCTTAATCCACCGATTCAATCAAATGATTTACTCTCTTTTAGCAAGCATAGGCCATCTTAAAAACTGCCTTGAAACCAGTTCATATTGACAATGGTGAAGAACATTTTTCACTCAAACACCACACAACCACAACACTTCACAAGTCTTGCTCAAAGATAGATTCAGCATTCTTTCAAGCTTATTAAAAGCAAAACAATCAAACAAGGCAAAGCCAAAGCCAAAGGAAGCAAATTTATGTCAGGTTTAAATCCCTTCCCCTCCCCAGAATCATTTCATTTTAAAGACCGTTATCTTAATGTATGCTAATGTGACCCAAAATGCCAAGTTTTCAATCAAGCAGCTATGACTTAGGTGAAACAGTAGGGATCAGGCCAAACAAAAGAACTTAACTCCCTTGTAACCACCAATACCCTTAAGGCCAAGCAGATTACCAAGTAAAACAAGCAGAAATCCCACAAAAGGCACAGAGTAAACCTTTACCCTTTTAGAACCAAAACACATCACTAGGTAAGACAGACATGATCAGACTAAACCTGAGGCATGTTAACACACCAACTTCCAAACAAACAATAGTATTAAGAAGGACATGTAATGATCAGGCTGGGTCCAGTTCCTGTTAGACTTTTAACTTTCCAAACAAGTACATGATCAGGTGAGACAACATTAACTAGGCTGGGTTCAAGACTTCAAACTTCAAAACTACCACATAATCATATAGGACAAATAATAACCAGACTAAAGTTCAACATAACAAGACTTTAATTTCCCAACTGAAACATAACCACATAAGACAAGCAATAATCAGACTAGGTCCAACATAACAAGACTTCAACTTCCTTAAGACAGACATATGATCAAGCAGGACAGACCTTGATCAAACTAAGTTCAAGACTTCAAACTCCCAACTAACACATGATCCGGTAGGACACATAATAACTAGATCAGACAACTTACTTCAAACTGACCTCTTGACCCCTTCATTAATTGACTTCCAGACCAAGACATACCTCCAAGTGAACCATAATAAGAACATAAGGCAAATCAGTCATTCAAAGAGCCTGTGACTTTAACCTAACCCTTATGAACCAAGCTTATCACCTGGGACACATGGGACTAGACCACTCATGACTTTAACAGACCTACCTTGACCGTAATTCAGAACACATGACTTTCATCAAGCTAACATATTAGCTCAAACTACATCCAAGACCCTCACATAGAGTATTTAATGGTATTTAGACAATCATGATCGAACACAAAGTCCAGAGGAAAGTCCATATCAAACAAACTCCTCAACTCAAAAACCATATTCTGAATGACACTTCGAGACCCTTAGTCACAACTAAACAAGCTAGGGCACAAACGGGAAAGCTAAGTAGAAGTCCAAGTCAAGCAAGTTCATCAGCTTAGTGCTATAGTCTAAACTATATGTGAAAAAAAATAACTAGCCACAAAACATGAACAGAAATCCTAAATAAAAGATTGAGTCAAAGCAACCTATCAACTTGAAACTACCCTCTAACCCACATGAAACACCTTGAATAAGCATAATGCAGACAAAATCTTAAAAGGAATCACAACAAGCATATCAGGTTTGAGCTTTGTCCTAAACCACAAACAATCATATTAACCAAGCATAGTGTGGACATAATGTTACATCTTGGAAATTTCGAGTCGTTTGAATCATGAGTAGACTAATGCAAGCCTAAAGTGTAAATGAAGTCCTTATGAGTTTAAGGAGAGTATTCGATAACTTTAAGTGCATACCATAAGATTTTGAAGTAATATGAATCGGTGGAATTAAGTTTGTCGAAGGAAGTAGAATGTGAGTCATGTTTGGGAATATTTCGCAACAATTGAGTTATACTTTATTTTTGTGATGTCTTGAGGGGGGCTATAGGACCCTTAGATGGTTAACAAAGTGTTACACAAGTGCTATGAAGGTTCAATAAGGATTGGAGGTCAAACGAATCGAAGGGAGTAACTTATCGAACGGGAGAAATTTGACGGACCATTTGACTGACCATAGGGCATTTGACAACCCATCAAATGGTGGAGATCCACTGTGAAACAGTCACAGTGAGGCATGTTTGGCTGGGAAATTTAACGATCCATTTGACAGACGGTAGGAATTTTAACGGTCCGTCAAAGTGGGAGTCAAAATGCCTGACGGGTTTTTTTAAGTGACGCTTTATATATTTCGTTTTATCTCATTCGGACTCATTATTTCCCTAAATCAGATTCTAGAACTCTCCAAAACCCTCTCTCCAAGTCCATAAACTAATCCATTCCAAATCCAAGAGAATCAAGAGATTCAAGTGCCAAGAAGCTTGCTAGGGTTTGTGGAACTCAAGATTTCCTATGGTGTTGATGTTGGAGACTTCACCTTAGTTGAGTAAGTCGATTCAAGACTTGTTCTTGTGTGATTAAGGTAATTTTTTGCATCTCTGGCACATAGTAAAGGTTGTTTGATTGTTGTACACTTTGGTTGAAGGAAGAAAATGAAAATAGGGTTCAAGTACGAACTTGAAGATGTTATGTGTCACGACCCAACCCCGTAGGCCGTGACTAGTGCCCGAACTGGACACTCGTACATACCCATTAACCGAACGACGCCACAAATAGCTTGTACATACGAGAAAAGTAAACGTCGCCCCAAAGCTGTCACATATACATATACGGATCGCGATCCTGACTTTCGGCGGATGATATCGCACGTAAGCAGACAAAGGCTGTCATAATATGGGGGGACGTCAAAAACACGAATCACACAGAACCTGTTGAACGGTAATACCCGTAACCCACACATATGTGTCTGCGGACCTCCCCAAGAGTAATAACGAGAATCATATGACGGGACGGGGCCCCGTAGTACCTATGAATAGACATATACATATGCGTCGGAAGAGTACGCGCCTGTAGGCTCGGAACAAGGGAGCGCTCCCGAGATAGCTGAATGGAAATCCCCGAGTTGGCGGATCACCAAATAATCAGAGTATGCGCCCCACTGCCGGGCATGGAAAACGCGACCCCGAAAAAGGGGGTCGGTCTGAAATATGTCTTAAGTATGCAAAGCATGAAATACGATAAACAAGATCATAATCGAACAAGAGAAGTACAAAAAGTAAATCACATAACCCGAATATACCAAAATGCTTACTTATTAAAACACAAATCATGTGCATGGGGCTCGGGAATATGGTCGCCCTCACTGTCGTTGGCACCCGCCCAACACATCATACTCAGGAAGATTTCATATCTGCGTCATGTCGGCTGTAACACGTCATAGCGCCATAACACATCATAACACCATAACACATCGTAACACCCCGGGATATAAGGCGGTGCCGTACCTACAGCGAGGGGCTCGGTGCACGTAACACATCATACTCCGAATATAGCATAGTACGCACGATGACATAAACGAGCCGGGACTCGAGCGAAAGATATAACGACCGTATGCCGAGCAGTCGTGAGTAACCATATGCGTAAAATCATCATTCGGACTCAATAGATAAGTAAACTAACCATACTCGGGGGTCGGGATGATAGCCTATTCAAGTTCTTTCAAAAGTCGTTAGAACTATACAAAGGAAAGTCTCGGGGACCACGGAGAAGTATCAAACCAATCAGGAGCCCGCCTATGATTAGAGCCATTATTCGTTATAGAACCTTCTACAACATATCGAAGTGATCCGAGCTCGTCTATGAAAGTTACAGACATTCGACATTAGAATCTTTTAGGAACAAAAACTCTTTATGCAACAATTGAAATCCAATCATACAAAAGACATAATGACTATGGCTCGACCATATTAGAAATGTTAATATCAAAAAAAAGT
>NC_081350.1:7041778-7067664 GCF_029784015.1 Lycium ferocissimum
AACAAAATAATTTTGGGATGGCTTGAATTGAAGTTGGTTTTTCCCTCCTTTGGCCGAGAGCCTCTCTTAGTCTTCAACTTCTTACTCTTTTTTTTTCTAAGTGTTGGATGAGATGAATGAATTGGTAGTCATCTTTTAGGCTAGTATAAGACTTATACATGTGTCCCTTGGCCCACACAAGTGTTGGACCAATTAAAATTGTCCACAAATTGTGTGGGCCAAACCCACACACACGGCCAAGCAAGAAAAATATGCATGATTTTCAACTTCCATTTATTCCATTTTTGGTCCCAAATTTTCCTAATTGTTCCATACCAACAAATTCATGAACAACTTATGTCTCAAAATAAAATCGAAGGTCAAAAGTCTCAACTTTGCATCCTGGAATGGTTTGGACCCTAACTTATCATAGTTAATCCGGATGGTCCCAATGTACAAAAATGCGGGATATAACATAAACACTGATCTTATCACTAAAATAACAAGACTACACATAGTGCAAAACATGGACAACGCTCATATTGTTCTATACTATCCCCATTTCTCCTTGAGTGGATTTGTTTTGGTTGGAGATTTTGCAATGGCATAGGGACTAAGTCCTTGCCTTATATTCCCGATGTGGCACAAGTTCAAAGGGGCTTCTAAGAAACCCAGGCATGGCTAACACCGAAAAGGCCTGGACGACCCCGAACTACCATAGGTTATCTCAACCAATGCGTCCAAGCCAGAGGAAAAGAGGGTACAGAACTTAGGAGTGGTAGCAGATTTCAAGTAGGCTCACAAACAAATGAAAGTCAAGTGTCATACTCTAAAGATAGACATTCATATCAAACATAGCAAATAACAGCATCTAAGTAAGACTAGATAATCAGCAAGTATAGAAATAATGAGGAGCAAACTTAGTTTCATGACAGGATGATAATAAAGGCAATGCACACAAGCCTTTGGAGGGAACACATATAATGATCAGTCAAGACATGGACTTGTCAAGATAATCATAATAACAGAAGGAATAAACTGGAGCAATTCAGACATATCAAAGCAAATACAAGAGGGTTTATGGTCAAATACAAGCTTGCATTTTTTCAATCAATCACTTAGCCTAGGACTCCTCATGAAAAATTCCAAATGCACATGTCCAGACAGCGAGACTTACTCATTTATTAAGGTTCAAGGCACTTCCTAGAGGAAACAAGACATGGTCACACTAATTCAAGTGATTGCCTACCTCCTATCCTAAACTAAATTCCAAACTACACATAACAAAGTCCAAAAAACAAACACAGTATTCACAGAAAAGGGCCTGGGAAGACCTCACAGACAGACAAGGCTCATGGCCATGTTTAGAACTTTAGAGTACACATTCAGAACTGGCATCCTCTAAAACTTACCCCTCTTTATTAACTCAAACACACAACAGGTTGATGCACACATCAAGGCTACTAGTTAATAAATGAATAAGCTCTGCAAAATCTTTCTTAAGGAAAGAGAGGTCCCAATGGATAAATCATATGGGCACTTAATCATAATATTCTAAAAAGAAAAGGGTTTTGATTTCCAGAGATGGTCTTTGAACAGATTTAAACTAATCAGAAGCTCTTCTTAAAGAAACAGAGGGGAAAGAAAGAAAACAAGAAATGGATTTGTAACATGATCACAGTTGTGAAAACAAGGAATTCACTCCTTACACAAAGGTTAAGCCTCAATCAATAAGCCAAAAGTGGCAAAGTTTCAGACACCAACCATGGATGAGTAAGTTAAGCAAAGATGGACAGAGGCACAGGCCTAACAACACAAGTAAATGGCAGATAACATACTTGACACTTAGTCTTCTCATGGGTGGACTCATGCCCATATAATACACTTATCAGCCCCCCATTTTTCCTACACACAACTAACTCCAAACAATAAGGCTCAAAATTAGCAGGCTCCTCAAATAAAAGAAACATCTCATAAGGCAAAGTGGGAATCATATAACCCTTAGACTCGACAAATATTAGCAGTAGCTTATTTAGTTCTAGATGTGTCTTCCCCTCCCTTTTAGACATGGTTAGACTATTTTGCCCTACATGAGACCTTTGCGAGTGCCAAGATCATAAAGGGAAGGTCCAAGAGATGAAAGAAAAAGCTTCAGGCCCCTGAAAGGGAAACAGGATAGGGTGTGGTCATTACCTCCCCATCTCCTTTTCCTGAGTCTCCTTTCAACAAAAAGGGATCATGGGCCCCACTGGTCACTACCTCCAATTCATGCCCAGGATCACCTTTTTCTCTCCTAAAACCATTTCCCCCATGCCATAGCCTCACCCTAATCATCCAGTGACAACACTAGAGGTCCTAGGCAGATTCCCAACCATCCAACTCTGTCATAACTTCTTACAATGAACTCATGAAACTAAAATCCAGCTTTTAAGACTCTTTATGGCCAAAATCAGTTGTAAGTACTAGGAATAGACCCCTCATAAACATATACCAAACAATATCAAACTAGCTGATTCATGGAGACTATGTCCAGATTTTAAAGACCTTTTATTGCCAAATTCAGTTATGAATACATAGGAACAGACCCCTCATAAACAACATAGCAAATAGTGACAAGCTAATTGGCTCATGAAGACTATGTCACCTTCATTGCCAAGCCCAGATATGATATACTAAAAGCAAACACACCATAGACACAGAGCAAACAATAATAAACTAGTTTTCCTAAACAACTTCAATCGAAAACTGATTATGAGAAAGGTCATGTTCTTAACCACAATATATGTCAAAAGAAAGAGAGAGAGAGAGAGAGAGAGAGAGAGAGAGAGAGAGAGAGAGAGAGAGAGAGAGAGAGAGAGAGAGATGTTCCCTTTTCCTTCAGGATCAAACCACACAAAAAAACTTCAAAAGACTTCAAACGCTTATCCTGGCCTTGTCATTACTAAAAAAAAAAACTGAGTTCATAACATCAAGAGGAAGAATCCAGGGAAGCCACACAAAAACAGGAGACTTATGTCAAGGTTCCCATTACTCTCCCTCTTTTTATCCCTTACTTTTAAAGTTATCACAACTAGATGATCAATCCCCAAAATAAGCTTATTTTCACACAAACATGATTCATGGACAGTTTTCACACGCTGATGGA
This sequence comes from Lycium ferocissimum, assembly GCF_029784015.1. Taxonomy (NCBI): domain Eukaryota; kingdom Viridiplantae; phylum Streptophyta; class Magnoliopsida; order Solanales; family Solanaceae; genus Lycium; species Lycium ferocissimum. The sequence goes on from NC_081350.1 coordinate 7,044,903, forward strand.
CCAAAAGACTCCCACATACACACATACACTCTTTGCCAAACTACTAACCTTTAAACCCTTCTTTTTAGGCCCCTTTTTATCAGAGTAGACATATTCCATTGTTAGATTAAGACAAACCATGACAATTACATCTTAATCCACCTATTAGACTAAATGATTTGCTCATTTTTAGCAAACATAGGCCATCTTAAAAACTGCCCTGAAACCGGTTTATATTGACAATGTTAAAGACCTTTTTTGACTCAATCATCACACAACTACAACACTCCACAGGTTTTGCTCAAATATAGATTCCGCCAACTTTTACACTTATTAAAAGCAAAACAATCAGATAAGGCAAAGCTAAAGCCAAAGGAAACAACTTTATGTCAGGTTTAAATCGCTTGCCCTCCCCAGAATAATTTTAAAGACCTTTATCTCAATGTATGCTAATGTGACCCAAAATGCCAAGTTTTCAATCAAACAGGTATGACTTCGGTGAAACAGCAGGGATCAGGCTAAACTAAAGAGCTTAACCCCCTTGTAACCACCAACACCCTTAAGGCCAAGCAGATTACCAAGTAAAACAAGCAGAAATCCCATAAAAGGCACACAGTAAACCTTCACCCTTTTAGAACCAAGACATATTACTAGGTAGGACAGACATGATCGGACTAAACCTGAGGCATATCAACACTCCAACTTCTAAACAACAACAGGATTACGAAGGACAAGTAATGATCAGGCTGGGTCCAGTTCCTGTTAGACTTTCAACTTTCCAAACAAGTATATGATCAGGTGAGACAACATTAACTAGACTTCGTTCAAGACTTTAAACTTCCAAACTAACACATAATCTCATAGGACAAACAATAACCAGACTAAAGTTCAACATAACAAGACTTCAATTACCCAATTGACATATAACTACATAAGACAAGCAATAGTCAGACTAGGTCCAACATAACAAGACTTCAACTTCCCCAAGACACACATATGATAAAGCAGGACAAACCATGATCAAACTAAGTTCAAGACTTTAAACTCCCAACTAACACATGATCAGGTAGGACACACAATAACCAGATCAGAAAACTTATTTCAAACTGACCTCTTAACTGCTTCCTTAATTGACCTCTAGACCAAGACATACCTCCAAGTGAACAATAACAAGAACATAAGGCAAATCAGTCATTCAAAGAGCCAGTGACTTCAAACTAACCCCCATGAACCAAGTTTATCACCTGGGACACATGGAACTAGACCACTCATGACTTTAACAGACCTATATTGACCCTAATTCAGAGCACAGAACATTCATCGAGCTAACATATTAGCTCAAACTACATCCCATACCCTCACATAGAGTATTTAATAGTGTGTAAACAATCATGATAGAACAGAAAGTCCAAAGGAAAGTCCATATCAAACAACTCCTCAACTCAAAAACCATAGTCTAAACCACACTTAGAGACCCTTAGTCACAACTAAACTAGAAAGGGCACAAACTCGAAAGCTAGATAGAAGTCCATGTCAAGCAAGTTCATCTTCTTCGTGCTATAGTCTAAATTATATGTGGAAAAAAAAAACTATTCACAAGACATGAACAGAAATCCTGAATAAAAGATTGAGTCAAAACAACCTATCAACTTAAAACTACCCTCTAACCCACATGAAGCACCTTGAATAAGCATAGTGCAGACAAAATTTAAAAAGGAATCACAACAAGCATATCAGGTTTGAGATTTTTCCTAAACCACAAACAATCATATTAATCAAGCATAGTATGGACATAAACTCAAAAGAAAGGTAATAGACCAAAGACATTAACTCAAACCTCTATCCTAAAGCACACACAATCACCTTGACTAAGTATAATGTAGACATAATCTAAGTATAAAAGCAATAAACTAAAAATGAGCTTAAACTTTATCATAAAACCATACATAATCTTATTAGTTAAATATAACATAAGCAGAATCTAAGTATGAAAGCAATGAACTAAAATACTAACTTAAACCACACATAATCTTATTAATGAAACATAACATAAGCAGAATCTAAGTATGAAAGCAATGAACTAAAATACTAACTTAAACCACACATAATCTTATTAACTAAACATGACATAAATCTAAATAATAAGGCAATAAACTAAAAGGCATTTACCTTTTGTGAGTGCAACCGAGGTCAAGTAATGGACTTGGTGGCTTTTGTGCTCCAATGCCAAACTCAGACCACCAAAATACCACACAAACAAATGAAAGACAAATTTTAGAACTAGAAAAGGCGAAATCCTTGGGCTTAAAACTAAAATTTGTACTAATGGAACTCTTAAGACTAAAAATAGAAATTTTCATCATCTTTTTGGTTTCCAACCTCTTTTCTTGAACAAATAGGGGTTTCTATTTATAGAAATAGAAACCCCAGAGTGCTTCTCAAATCACACACTACCGATGTGGGACTTGTGGATTTACACAATTCTCACTCACAAAACTAACATACGGTCCAGATCCAAGATAAAAAAAAAAAAAAAAAGCAAATCAACGGTCTATAATCTCCAATACTATCACTAATGACGAAAAAATATATAAAAGGGGGGATTGTACCTTCAAGTGCCTATTTGGCCTGATTTTGTGGAGAGGATGGCGAATCATTAATGGCTTCACGTTCTCTCCTCAAGATACATGCCTATTACGATGGGATGGGACTAAAAAAGGGGCAGGGTAGGTGGTGGAACTGGGGGTGGCGCTGGGGTTTTATCCCTAGCTACCTCCCCTCTTCTTTCTTTGCTAACAGGCCCCTAGGGTCTGAGAAATGGACGGAGGAGAGAAGCATATACTCCCTCCCTTTTAATTGTTTAGTGGACCGGGTCCTGGTCCATATTGGATGGGCGTGGTCCCTTTAAAAAGAAATGCTGGGCCTGGTCCTTATATATATACATATACATATATATCTATATATATACATATAGATATATATCTATATATATACATATATATATATATACACGCACCATGTATATTGGTATATACATGGTGTATATACATATATGTATAGAGGGTCGGGGAAAAATAAAATAATAAATAAATAAAGAAACTAATTATTAGTCCATTAGGACTTAATTAATTTAAAACATAACTCATAAACACATTTTGCAGATACTGGTTTTGAATTAACTAATTAGATAAAAGAAAATTAATCAACTATGCAAACGCACACGGAATCAAAATTTAATGGGTAAAATGGTCAATTCTTTTAATTAATCAAAGTGCCTTGGTCCAGAAAAATGGAATAAAATTACCCGTTAATCTAATTTTCTTTGATTTAATTAATTAATCAAATAATTATCCAAAAAGGGTTTTTTGCCCCTTTGATTAATTTCAATAAAAATATTCCTTGAATATTATCAATTTCCACAAAAAATTAAAAATACCCTGGAGATTTCTTTATCAACTTAAAAGGGTGAAATATTATCCCAAATAATTTTAGAAAATTTACCTAGACCCTTTAGGGTGCACAGCTAATTTTATTTATTGTCCAAGGGCTCCGAGCACTTAAAATAAATTATGGGAGGTCAAAAATTTGGTGTCAACAGGCTTGTCGCCACTTGGTTGATTCTAGAGTTGATGCTTAGTGATTGCCTTATGATTTGGAGAGTGTATTTATCATTGTTCAGATTGTAGAAAGGAAAAGTAAAGTTATGATATTGATATTGTGATTAGGTTATGTGTCCACGAGTGGCACGATTGATTCTTATATTCTTGTAGCGTTGTTATCATGCATACACTCATTTATACCTATATGGGGATTAAATGCTTAGTCTTCTTATCATGATTGAGATATAGCTATCCATCGCTTATTGGTATTACCTTGGACAGAGGAAAGAACTTGACTTGTTATTGATATCGAGAGATGTATCCATGTGTGGCACGATTGATTTGATATGTTGTGATCACTCATTGATATTATGCATTGCACACATTCTCATCTTTCATAATACTCTGATAAGAATACTTAGTGACTTATTCATGGTTGTGAACCTTTATCTTTCAGTTATGGGTTATTGACTTGTGAAGAGAAAGGAATTGATATAAAGGATGTTATTGTGATATGTGTCCATGTATGGCACGATTTGGAAATTGATATACTCTTGTTGACATTGATATCATGAATATATATATATATATATATATATATATATATATATATATATATATATATATATATATATAGATCACTTTCCGTAACGCTGACTTGGATCGGGTTGTGAGCCGCAATAGGTACATGAACTTCGCGGGTCCCCATAGGTCATGACTGTCAGAGCGTAGACATCATCCACCTGAAGCGTGTGTGTATCATTACATTGCATTGAATTGCATTCATATTTCATTCACTCATACATTTGATTTCTGGTTATGGTTATTTATTATATTTGTACAGTGTTTGTGAACATTGACTTCCTGTTTGGTTATTGATTTGAGATAACCATGTGTCTAATTAATATATACTTGGGAATTAACGAATTCAAGGATTAGAGACTTTCTCCTAGGTTAATACTTGAGGTTTTGGATAATATTGTTGGTGGTACTAGAGTTTTTGGTTATTCTGAGGAATTGTGGAAAACTTGGCAAGACTTGGGTTTAGATTCTTCACTATAGGATTTATCTATATGCAATTCATTGAGGGTTCCTTCGATATTTTTGTACTTGAGCTGTTATTCTTGGATATATGTTTATGCTTTATACTTGATTGTAAGCATGTCTGTTCTTCAGCCTCTTTCTTTATATATGTTAGCTAACTGTTGTCGGCCTATGATGCCTGCTCAGTACATGTTGTTATAGTGATGCTATCTTGCTACAATCCTTTTCGGGGTATAGAGTTTGAGATAGGTTCGGCTTGTACTTCCGAGACTGATTTCTGAAGCCTGGCTTGCGAGTATCAAGGGTAAGCATCTGAAGATTCGCGGCCCAGAGACTCCTCTATCCCTGTCTTTATTTTCTTCCATTCTGATAGTTGTTTTAGCATTTGAGATTTGAATTTCCTGGACATTTACTTAGTTGCTCTTGTACTAGTCAGACCAGTTCCTTGGAGAATGTATTTATATTTCGCACTGATGATTATATGTGATTCAGGCTTTTATTTATTCTGCTCTATTTACTTTATTGTGGTTTAATTTAATGAGTTGGGAAAAGAGTTCGCCTACTGAGGTGTGGAATGATAGGTGCCCGTGCGACTTAGTGAAATTGGATCGTGATAGTTGACTTGCCGTAATTTGGTTTTTATCTGTTATATAAGTTAAATCAGCTAGGATGAAGGTATCTTCCATGTGAGTTAATAGTAATAAGTATGGGTGTACTTAAATTGAATTGATCTTCTAGATTGTCCATGAAACTTGTCTAGAGACTTGGTAAAACTTTGGGGTAGAGTCTTTGTTAATCTTATGAGATGGAAAACTTCATAATCGGGTACGTTAACTAGAAAAAACAGATTTGTGTATACTTAGCTTGTGGTAGCTCTAATTAAGTCTAAGTGGTTTTATGAAATATTGGGAAAGACAAGTGAAAGCATGTTGAGTTCGATAATTGTGACATCTCTTTTTATAACTCTTGTATTAATCATGGTTAAGTGAAGTGGTAAGTGATTGTCGACCAGCCTTCGTCTCCGTATCATTTAGGGATGATCGATGATGCTGCTGAGCACCATTGTTTTTGTACTCACGCTACACTTGCTACATCTTTTTGGTGTAGGTTTGATTGGTATTTGGATACGATATTCGACTGTGATCGGAACTTCATACCCGAAGGCCTAGCATGCTTTCCCTACAATATCTAACTCCTACATGTGCTTCACTAATTGGAATCTAACCGAAAGGTTAACCGTAACCTACCTCAATGCCGAACGGGTGCCACAAACTATCCAACTTGAGCCTTGCCCTTCCGAAGAGCTTCCGAAAGATCGAAATCTATTGAACAACATATTTTATTTAAGAAATAGAGACTAATGATATCCATAAAGCTATAGTACTAATTGAATTGAAAATAAAAAGCTATAGTACTAATTGAATTGAAAATAACCCTTTAAAAGAGAAAAATCGGGAAAGAGAAATTTTAGGTAAAAATCGGTTAATCCAAACATAGGAGGTCCAATACTATCCCTCAATTGCTAAATAGACTCAAGAATTCATCATTTTAAACTCTTAATCAAAAAAACCCAAATTAGGAAGAAACCCTAACTTTCCAAATCATAAACCATGAAATATAGAGTTTTTCAATTTAGTATGATGTGTATGCATTGATAGATCCGGGATCTACGTTATCATATATTACTCCATATGTTGCAAGTCGCATTGGGGTGAAACCCGAGCCGATCAAACCTTTTGAGGTATCCACTCCGGTTGGTGATCCCGTAATAGCTAAGCAAGTATATAAAGATTGTATAATTGTGATATGTGGTCGTCAGACCAAGGCTGATCTAGTTGAGCTTGAAATGTTAGATTTCGATGTTATAATGGGTATGGATTGGTTGGCCTCTGCTATGCCAATGTTGATTGTCGCATGAAATTAGTTACATTCCCCAATTTCCGGGAGAGCCCGTGCTTGAATGGAAGGGTAATACGGACAACTCAAAGGAGTAGGTTTATTTCCTATCTCAAGGCAAGAAAGATGATAGCTCAAGGCTATATTTATCATTTAGTTCGAGTTCACGATACGGAAGCAAAGTCTCCTACCTTCCAATCCGTTCCGGTAGTGAATGAGTTCCCGGATGTATTTCCAGATGAACTCCCAGGCCTTCCTCCAGAAAGAGAGATTGACTTCGCCATTGATGTATTGCCGGATACTAAGCCTATTTCTATTCCTCCTTATCGAATGGCTCCGGCAGAATTAAAAGAGTTAAAGGCCCAGCTGAAAGATTTGCTTGATAAGGGGTTTATTCGACCCAGTTCATCTCCGTGGGGAGCGCCGGTTTTATTTGTGCGGAAGAAGATGGCTCCCTACGCATGTGCATTGATTATAGACGAGTTGAATAAAGTGACGATAAAGAGCGGTATCCTCTCCCAAGAATCGATGATTTATTTGATCAGCTTCAGGGTGCCAAGTGGTTTTCAAAGATAGACTTGAGGTCAGGCTATCATCAAGTAAGAGTGAAAGAAGAAGATATTCCCAAGACAGCTTTTAGAACAAGATATGGCCATTATGAATTCCGAGTAATGTCATTTGGGCTAACTAATGCACCGGCAGTGTTTATGAACTTAATGAATAATGTATTCAGGCCTCTCTTGGATCTATTTGTGATAGTCTTCATTGATGACATTTTGGTGTATTCTCGCACAGAATCAGAACACGCAGATCACTTGCGAATTGTTCTTGGAATTCTCCGAAACCGGGAGTTGTATGCTAAATTCTCAAAGTGCGAGTTTTGGCTAAACTCAGTGACATTTTACGGGCCATGTGATTTCAGATGATGGCATTAGAGTTGATACTCGAAAAATAGAAGGTGAAGACGTGGCCAAGGCCTACGACGCCTACGGAAGTTCGTAGCTTTCTGGGATTGGCAGGTTATTATAGAAGATTTGTAGAGGGCTTTTCATCCATCTCAGCCCCATTGATGAAGCTAACCCAGAAGTCAGCAAAGTTTCAGTGGAATAACGCTTGTGAGCGTAGCTTCCAAGAGTTGAAGGACAGGTTAACCTCAGCTCCAGTCTTAACACTCCCAGAAGGGCCGGATGGCTATGTTGTGTATTGTGATGCTTCCGGTGTTGGGTTAGGATGTGTATTAATGCGAATGGAAAAGTCATTGCATATGCTTCGAGGCAGCTGCGAAAACATGAAAAGAATTACCCAACTCACGATCTTGAATTGACGCCGGTTATTCACGCATTAAAAATGTGGAGACATTATTTGTATGGCGTACATGTTGATATCTATACGGATCATAAGAGCCTTCAATAAATTTTCAAACAAAAGAGTTGAATGCGACGGGCGGTGGTTAGAATTATTGAAAGATTATGATGTGAATATCTTATACCACCCGGAAAGGCAAATGTAGTAGCGGATGTGCTTAGGCCGCCGATCAATGAGTAGCTTATGTGAAGTGCCCTCGGAGAAGAAAGAAATGGTTCGTGAGCTCCGTCAACTAGCTAGCCTTGGAGTACGCATAATTGATTCGGTAACGTAGGAGTCGGTATTAACAATCCTTGTTTCATCCTTGGATGCGAGAGATAAAAGAGCGTCAATACGAGGATCCCAAATTAAAGTATTATAAGGTGTGAAATTTCCAAAAGAAAAGTCGCCTTTTGAAGTCTCGGTAGATGGGGTTCTCGGTACCGGAATAGATTATGTGTTCGGACTTGGCGGAACTACGCCGCCGAATTATAGAAGAAGCTTACTACTCCGGTATTCTATTCATCCGGAACGACAAAGATGTATCATGATCTTAAATTGATGTATTGGTGGGATGGCATGAAAAGAGACATAGCGAAATTTGTAGCCAGTTGTTCAAATTGTCGTTGTGAAGATAGAACATCGAAGCCGGGAGGGTTATTACAAGCAATGGAAATTCCTACGTGGAAATGGGAGGTGATCAATATGGATTTTATTATAGGATTGCCCCGCTCCCGAGGCAAGTATGATTCTATATGGGTGATCGTAGAACGGACTCACAAAAGCGACTCATTTTCTCCCGGTCGGGACTACATACTCGGTGAAGACTATGCCGGGTTATACCTTAAGGAGATTGTAAGGCTTCATGGTATCCCAATATCTATCATCATAGAGAGGAGCACAATTTACGATAAGTTCGGAAATCCTTCCAAGAAGGTCTAGGTACTCAAGTGAAGTTCGATCACGATTCCATCCACGGACGACGGACGGACAAAGCCGAGCGTACTATTCGGACCTTGGAAGATATGCTAAGGGCATGTGATCTAGATTTTGGTGGTAGTTGGGATGACCACTTATCCCTAATCGAATTTGCCTACAATAATAGTTATCATTCCAGTATCCAAATGGCTCCGTATGAAGCATTATATGGAAGTAAATGTAGATCTCTGATTGGATGGTTTGATGTCGGAGAAGTACAATTAATAGGCCCCGAATTGATTCGGCAAGAAGCAGAGAAAAAGTCAAGGTGATCCGAGATCGATTATTGACAGCCCAAAGTCGCTAAAAATCTTATGCGGATAATCGCCGACGAGATTTAGAATTTCAAGTCAATGATTGGGTGTTCTTGAAAGTATCACCGATGAAAGAGGTGATGAGATTTGGTAAGAAAGGGAAGTTAAGTCCTCGATACATTGGACCCTAAAAAATCAGCCGCAAGGTGGGTCAAGTAGCCTATGAATCAGAGTTGCCTTCCGAGCTTGAATTAGTTCACCCAGTATTTCATATCTCTATGCTCCGCAAATGTGTGGGAGATCTCACAAAGATTGTGCCAATAGATGATGTTCAGATTACAGAAAAGCTAGCCTATGAAGAAGTACCTATTGCCATATTAGACAGGCAAGTACGAAAGCTACGAAATAAAGAACTAGTTTCAGTTAAAGTCTTATGGCGAAATAACAATCGAGAAGAGATGACATGGGAAGCAGAAGAGAGAATGAAATCTACATATCCGCACTTATTTCAGATTTCCCGAAGAGGCTTATGATGAGACGACGAGATGATAAGGTATGTACGCTTTACTTTTATGTATATGGTTCGTGTGTGGCCAATCTGTATTGCTATTGTGTTGTAGCCCTGTGAGGCAATGATATTATGGGTTGTTGTGATAGGATGGTATGGCCATATTATAGGGGAAACTCTGGCGAAATTTTTCTAGAATTCCCGATGATTTAACATTCGGGGGCGAATGTTCCAAAAGGGGGGAAGAATGTTACACATTGAAAATTTCCCCTTAAGCGTACAGTGGATAGACTAATGAGGGGTACGATGTATATGAGGTTTGGACAAGTAAGAACTAGTATATGATGATGCCAATCAAGAATTTCAAAGGCATTAGACTTGAGGAAAGAAAGTTGTTAAGAGAAGCGAGACTTAAGTTAGTGTATCGGACGAGAATTATGAGCATTGAGTTAATGATGTCCTAGTGATGTCCCAAGAAAGAGTTATAACGTCCCTTCGAATGATATTGAAGTGTTGAACAAGTGTTAAGAAGGTTCCATAAGGATCGGAGATCAAACGAGTCGTCGAAACAAAACTCGAAGAATCAGCAAACATACGGCCGGACATGCGGTCGTATAAAATCATCGGCCGTATGTCCAGCCGTAGATTTGACCCAGAATGGCATGAGGCTCTGGACCAATTATACGGTCAGTATGTTTTATACGGACCGTATGTTGGTCCGTATGTTCCCATCGGGCTGAATTGCATTTTTATATAAGGGACTTCCTTCCATTTCATTTTCATTTCCCCTTCATCTCTCCACAACACAAGAAGCCTCTAGAGTGTTCCAAACATTTCATCCATGAGAAAACCATAGAAATCTAAGATCAACAACAAGAAATCAAGAGAATCAAGTGAAGGAAACCCATTAAAAGTCATCCAAGTCAAGAAATCCAAGAGAGATGAACTAGGTTTTGGTGCTAAGGGTGAATCACCACTCCAAGCTTGTTCCTCTATTGTTTAAGGTAAGTTTCATGACCCTTACATGCTATTTGAATTATTTTTAATTTGAGATTCATGGATTGTAGAAGAGCACCACAAATGGGTCATTAAATGGATGAATATTGTCATTAGTGATTAGTAGTGAATTGAATCATGGAAATGAATATGTTGATGATATAAATGTGTTATAAATGACCTATAGAACATGAAATGAGTATTGGATACGAAAGAATACGACGATGGATTTTTAGTCATAATTATGGGAAATTGAGGTGAATTATGAAATGCGAATCATATGAATGAATGACGATTGTTGTTAGCGATATTGTGATGATTATTATGAATGTTGGGAGTTGATATGAAATATGGCGGAAAGTAGTATAAACAAAGGAGATGCTGCCCAAATTTCTATAGCTTAGAGAACATATTTTCCCGATTATATAGCTAATGTCGATACGAATTCCATTGAAGGTATACGAGTGCATTTAAGGAGCACAAAGCGAGCAATAGAATAGTAAAGCGGCAAAGGTATGTGAGGCTAGTCCTTTCTTTCCAAGGCATGAGTCATATGACATGAATTTCCTCCTTTACTATGAATGTTCCTATCTCTAAGAAAGTAAAGATCCTCATTCATGAATGGCGATACGAGATAAGACATGCGATGACTATGATAGTAAGCTAAAGTCTAGAAATACTATAGCCTTTGACCTGATGCTCCTAAGAAGCTAATGATGCTATATATATGTAACCAAATGGTATTGATTATTATGTCCACTCACCTCATGCTTGTTCCTTCAAGGTGAGGCGGTATCACGTATGAATGTTCCATAGTGACATCGGGGGTCCACGACCTTACGTCACCCCGATAGAGTATGATATCTAGGAGTCCCTATGCATGCATTATGATAAGCATATGATGATGAGCATACTATGAAGCATTATGATAAGCATATGATGATGAGCATACTATGAAGCATTATGATAAGCATGTCATGAAAAGCATTATAATAAGTATGTTATGAAAAGCATAATTTTAATGAGCATGTTATGATAAGTATGATGTAATGAATGTATGATGATATCACACCGCGCCTATATGGCCGGGCAGCCATCGCCAAAGCGGGCAGTTATACACCATGACCAAACGGACGGCGCCGCCACTAGTGGGCGGTACGAGATGATATCCCGGACGCAGGATGCCTCGGACGCAGTATTGATGATGCTAATGGTATTGATTATTACACCGCACCTATATGGTCGGGCAAGTTATTACGGATTATGTGCATATGAGATATGATGATGAGTACGAAAGTAAGTCAAAGATGCATGATCATCCTTATGATGCAACAACCTGATTGCTCCTTGTTTTATGCCTCCTCGCCTTATTGATGTTTCATTATTGTTTATGCTTCACATACTCAGTACAATATTCGTACTGACGTCCTTTCTTCGGACGCTGTGTTCATGCCCACAGGTAGACAGGGAGGTGACCCAGACTCATAGGAGCTAGCGGCTGGTTTGAGAGCACTCCATTTTTTTGGAAGTGCCACAGAATTCTCTTTTGGTATATATCTGTATATTCATGTTTTGGGCATGACGGGGTCCTGTCCATTCGTATGTCTAGTATTCTAATAGAGGCTCGTAGATACGCAGCGGGGTAGTCCGGTCCCATGGCTTGTATGTATATGCATATATATATTATTTTGATAGCCGAAGGGCTTATGTTTATAAAGACTAATGTATTTCGAAATGACAGCTTTATATGATTATGAGCATATAGTATGAATAATAGCAGATAAGCAGGTAAGTGAGTGGGATTCGGTGGTTAGCCCCGGATACCCGTCGCGGCCCGTAGCTCGGGTCGTGACAAATATCCTGCTAGCCCCAGAAAACTGCGTACCTCAGTAGGTGTCGTATGTCTGGGCCAAGTCTTTACCGCCTCAATCTTATGCGTATCAACCCGAATACCGTCAGCTCTTATAATATGTCCCAAGAATGCTACTACAGTCAACCAGAATTCGCACTTAGAAAATTTAGCATACAACTTCTGGTGCTGGAGTACCCTAAGTACCATCCTCAAATGGTCTACATGCTCTTCTTCTGAATGTGAATAAACTAGAATGTCATCAATAAATACAATAACAAACATATCTAGGAATGGTTTGAATACCCGGTTCATCAAATCCATAAATACTGCTGGAGCATTGGTCAGCCCAAAAGACATCACTCTAAATTTATAATGCCCATATCGGGTCCTGAATGTCATCTTCAGAATATCTTCCTCCTGTACCCGCACCTGATGATAACCTGACCGCAAGTCTATCTTCAAAAAACGCTTAGCACCCTGTAACTGGTCAAATAGATCGTCAATCCTGGGGAGGGGATACCTGTTCTTTATTGTTACTTTATTCAGCTGCCTATAATCAATACACATCCGCAGCGACCCATCTTTCTTTCTCACAAATAATACCGGTGCTCCCCAAGGTGATGTACTAGGCCTGATGAAGCCTTTTTCTAACAAGTCTCTCTGTTGCTCCTTTAATTCCTTCGCTTACGCGTGCCATTCTATAAGGAGGAATAGATATGGGTTGAGTATCTGGCAATACATCTAGAGTGAACTCTATCTCCCATTCAGAAGGAAGACCTGGAAGTTCATCTGGGAATACATTTGGGAATTCATTAACTACCGAGACTGACTGAAGAGCCGGTACCTCTGCTTTAATATCATGCACTCGGACTAGATGATAAATATGGCGTTTTTTAACCATCTTCCTTGCCTTGAGGTATAAAATAAACTTACCCCTCGGTGATACTGTATTCCTTCTCCACTCTATAATCGACTCCCCTGGAAACTGAAATTGAACTATCTTTTCTCTACAATCGACATTGGCGTAACAATAAGCCAACCAATCCATACCCATAATAAAATCAAACTCAGTCATGTCTAACTCTATCAGATCTGCTATGGTATGACGACTATATATAACCACCGAACAATTCCGATAGACTTGCTTAGCTATGACAGAATCTCCTATAGGTGTAGCTACCTCAAATGGTTCTATCAACTCAGGTTTTATTTCGATTCTACTAGAAACAAAGGGGGATATATACGATATGGTGGAACCTGGATCTATCAATGCACATGCGTCCCGGGAGAAAATTGATAATATACCTGTAACCACATTCGGTGACGCCTCTTGATCCTGCCTACTAGCCTAAGCATATATGCGGTTCGAGGGACCGGAAGAATTGGACACACTCACACACATGACCTCTACCACGAGAGAGAGAGAGAGAGACGTCGGCGTCTGAATACCCTGTCCCGTAGGGCGCATAGCTGCAGAAGAAGATGAACCGGCAACTGATCCAATAGGCTGAACCATACTACCTGCACCACCTCCATAGGGACACTCCCTCATCATATAGCCTTGACGGCCGCAAGAAAAACAAGCACCTGTAACCCAACGACATTCCCCAAAATAGGCCCTACCACATCGAGAACACCGAGACAAAGGTGGCCTTGACTGACTCGAACCCCTGCTCATCTGTGAACCTGACGCCCTAGAGCGCTTACCGGCTCCTGAATACCCTGCGCGGTCGAATCTCCTACCTGTGAACTGTGGGGGTGCACTCTGTGCTGGCTGGGAAGAATATCTAATATGCTGCTGAGGCTGCCCGCCTCGAAACTCACCAGGATAACCCGCCGATCTAGCCCTCTTATGCTGGCCTCTGTCATGATCTCTATCTGGCTGACGTACCCTGTGTCGATCCTCTACTCCCTGTGCGTACGCGTGTACCCAAGCAATATCCATACCTGGCTGAAGAGCCACTGCCATACAACCATCAATCAAATAACGATCTAGTCCCATGACCTAACGATGTACTCTATCTGCCATATCAGCTACAATAGTCGGCGCATACCTAGCCAACAAATCAAACTCAAGACTATACTCTCGAACGCTCCTGCCATTCTGCCTCAAATGCAAAAATCTATCAACTCTGGCTCGCCTCATCTCTGTGGGCAGAAAGTGGCCAAGGAAGGCCTCCACAAACTCATCCCATACCGCTGGAGGAGCATTTTCACCCCTAGATAACTCACAAGATTCATACCAATTAACAGCTACGTCCCGCAATTGATATGAAGCCAAGTCAACAGACTCAATCTGAAAAGCACTTATTATCCTCAATGTACGCTGCATCTGCCGAATAAACTCCTGTAGATCATCCTCGGGCTTTGACTCGAAAATCTCTGGAGGATTACAATTCGAGAAGTCACGAACCCTCAAGCTATTAGACCTATCAACGTAGTCAACTCCTGGTCCATGTTTGCGAGCCTGCCCTGCCACTAATCTGGTCAACAACTTAACCACATCTCTCATGGCCATATCTTCCGCCCCTAGTTGAGGAGCTGGAAGCTCAGGTACTGGGGCCTCGGGAGCTAGCGGTGGTGCGGCCTACTGAACTGGAGCTGTTGCTGCTTCCAGCTTCTCTGGAGTGGCAATGTAGCAGAGCTCGCCGACCGAACTACCGTCTCAGGCATAGACTAGGCATGGGTCCTAGTAACTCTGCGGGTCGGATTAGTATCTACTGCTACCGATTTGCCCTTCTGGGCAACTGTCGTTTTCTTTGGAGGCATAGCTGAAAACATCGCAATTCGTTAGAAGGGGATTATCTTAATAACATAGCTCTATCGTACGATCTAGAATAAGAAGGAAAGATGACATCCTAAATGTCCTGTAGTTCCTGGTTATAGATGTGGTGCACAACACACCGATAAACAAGACTCTACTAGACACGGTCTGCAGACACTTCCGATGATGAACTGCTCTGATACCACTTTTGTCACGACCCAAATCGATGGGCCATGACCAGTGCCTGAACTGGACACTCATATACGAACCTGCTAAATATAATCGGACCGGAATGAAGGATAATATGGAAATTTGTAACAACAAGCTATAGACTCATAACGTCAAATATCAGAATGAACCAGTCTCCTGAGGAGTCACAGCTAACAAAAACATACAAAATATGCAAGATGACAAGGCTGCCACTATATACAGGAATATCCAAAATGGACTATGTCGATATAGGTGACCAAACCCATATAAAACCCACACATGTCTATAGACCTCTAAGAGTATAATAGTGAAATATAACAGGACAGGGCCCCGCCGTACCCCTGGATCTGCATAAGTCGGGTCTATATCAAAGGATCTGTACCCAAAATCACTTAAGCTCCGGAATAATGGAGCTCTCTGAGCAGCTGAGCAGAAGTCCTTGGCTGGATGATCGCCAAACTGAGTGTCTGTACCTGCGGGCATAAAACTCAGCCCTCGAAGACAGCGGGGTCAGTACGAAAAATGTACTGAGTAATTAAAGCATGAAGTACAATAAAAAGATCATGACTGAGTAAAATATGATAGGAGGCAAGTACGATAATCAAAGATACCAATGCACATGTGCCTTATGAGATGAGAATCATGCATATCAATATAGTACATCGTACCCGGCCTACTATGGGACTTGGTGAAATAATCATATATGTACCGTACCCGACCCTATAGTGAGGGACTCGGTGAAATAATCATATATATACAGTACCCGGCCCTCTAGTGAGGGACTCGGCGAATAAGGCAATAAAACTGTGCACGAATACGTACTCAGCCCGGGACTTGGTGAAATGATGAATAACTTTATGCACGAATAGAATATCAGGAGCAACCATATACAAATTAAATCATCATCAAAAACTCAATAGAATAAATAGAATGAACCAACACTTTGAGAATCAAAGAGAACTATCATGTCAAGTACCACTGAGAACTAGAATTCATGGGAATTATGTACGTTCATCGTCCGCTCGTTTTATGTAATTCATGCCAAAAAGAAAGAAGGGATAGCTTTACATACCTGACAATCTACCTAATCACCCAACGTCTACTCCTCGAGTCCGTATATCTACAATCACGATGATAACATCACAATTAGACCATTTACACCACTTACTATCTAATTTGTATACGAACGGAACTTAATGAAACTCGGGCAGCATTTCCTCTATAAACTGGACAATTCTGAAAATCCAATTCACTTGAATCATCAACAACATCAACAACAATACCAACCATTAATATACATCATAACTCAGCTAATTCCATCCATTTAATCCAACTAAAATAGCCCCCGATCCATAAATCTCAAAAAAAACAACAAACGAGTTTATAACGCTATTTTCTCCGTTCTAATCCGTTAAAACTCTAATTAAACTTATTAATAATGAAAAAGGGACCTTAATCTTACCTTAAGTATACAGCAACCACGTCAAAAATCTTCTTTTTAGCTGATTTTTAGCTCAAACTGAAGGCAACGCGACGCACAATGCTTTTCTCTTCATGAGCCTCGGGATTCGGGGCTCGAATTTTGACCAAAATGGCTTTCTTAGCCTAGAAGGTCTCTCCCTCTCTCTCTAATATTTTTGGAAGTCCTAGATGAAAATGAACAGCCCTCAAACGAAATTTCCATATATATTAAGGTTAATGGGCTTCATGGGCCGAAATATAAACTTCATGGGCCGAAATACAAATGCTTGGGTTGGGTCTCAACTTGCTGCCCGCTAGCCCAAATTGCGTCGTCCATAGCTCCTTATCTCGATATCATATTGACGAGCGATTTATTTAGTTAGAAACTAGACTTCTTGAATTTCAGTGTAGGCTTTTTTTTCACCCCAAAACTCGTCTTATTCTAGGAGATATGCCTCCAACAATATGGGCTAAAAGTCTGGTCCGAGATTTTTACTGAAGTTGTTCCGATTCATTTTGTTTAGATTCGTTTAACTTCTAATCCTATTCCAACCCTCATGTAACCTCTTATACATACATATACATACTCATATACATCCATAAAAATCCATACACGCGTATCGAAAGGTCCGGAGAATCACAATAACCTCAAACATAACTAGAGAACTCACAAAGCTTTGACGAAACTCCAATCGCAAAAGTATATTCATATCTTTTGTCCATCTTCTATATCATTACTAATAATCTCAAATAATTTAAAAGGGCACTCACATTACCTCGTATACATACTCATAACACGATTTCAAATCCTTTAGGTTACCATGTCACCTCGGGATACTTAAGGCAACTATATATATATAACAATACTCTTACTAACTCGATTAACTTTCCTTGAACTTTCTTAACTCATTCATTCTTGTCTTAAGTCAAGTAGCACGGACTCTTACGGGGTGTAACACCTGAGTTGGACACTCGTATACGAACCTGTTAGATATAATCAGACTAATACTAAGGACAATGCGAAAATTGTTAAAGCATGCTATAGACTCATAATGCCATATATCAGAATGAACCTGTTTCCTGGGGTGCCACAGTTAACCAAACATCACAAAATATGCAAGCCGACAAGGCATCCACTATACGCGGGAATATCCAAAATGAACTACATCTTTATAGCTGACCAAACCGTATATACACAACCCACATGTGTCTACAGACCTCTAAGAGTATAACAAAGTCTATGTCAAAAGGATCTGTACCAAAATGACTCAAGCTCCGGAACAATGGAGCTCCCAAGTAGCTGAGCAGAAGTCCTAAGCCGGAGGATCACCAAACTAAGAATCTGTACCTGCGGGCATGAAACGCAGCCCCCGAAGAAACGGGGGTCGACGGGAGATGTCTTCGAATATGTACAATATGAAGTACAGTATTGAAGATCATGACTGAGTGAAAAGATGACAAGAGGTAAGTATGATAAACAAGGAATACCAATGCATTTGTACCTTATGAGGTGAGTCATGTATATATATTTTGTATATCGTACCCGGCCCACTAGTGAGGGACTCGGTGAAATATAATACGTACCCGGCCCTCTAGTGAGGGACTCTGTGAAATATAATACGTACCCAGCCCTCTAGTGAGTGACTCGGTGAAATACGTACCCAGCCCTCTAGAGTGGGACTCGGTGAAATATAATACGTACCCGGCCCTGTAGTGAGGGACTCGGTGAAATATAATACGTACCCGACCCACTAGTAATGGACTTGGTGAATAATGCAATGAAACTATGCACGAGTAATAGGAGCAATCATGTACAAAATGAATCATCATTTGGGATTCAAGAGAATAATTAGAATGAACCAACACTTGAGGATCAAAGACAACTGTAATGTCAAGTACTAATGAGAACTAGAGTTCATTGGAGTCATGTATGTTCGTCGTTTGCCCATTTTATGTAATTCATGCCAAAAAGAAAGAAGGGATAGCTTTACATACCTTGAAGCTTATCTATTCGCTCAACTTCTACTTCTCGAACTTGCAAATCTACAGTCAAGGGAATTCATACTATTGTTAGACTCGTTATCACGTGCGTACCTTAAGCCTTTAAGTTAACTTTTTCTAGGATCTGCCAAAATTTCGGCAAAGATCTCGTCCGTTTATATGCCTAGCCCAAAATTATAATTCAGCAACCAACAACAACAACATCAATACCAATACTAAAAACATCACTTTCAACACCAACATGTGCCATAAAACAGCCCACGCGCTGTTTTTCAACTTCCATAACTAACCAACTTACTATACCATTATTTAACGACTAGTCTCCGAGAATAAACCGGTATTAACGTAAATAAAAAGAGATTCATACCTTATTCTTGTTAAAACAGCAATATCTCCGATATCCACTTGAATCCACACTAAAATCCAACGCAAAACAATTCTAGAATCACAACCATGCATTATCCGGGCTTGGTTAACGATTCGCCACTTGAAAATCACTCAAACCCTCACTTTTTTATGAAGAAATTGCCCTTTTATGGTGCTGATCCCCCAATCTGATTTTTTGATGAAAAAAATGGGGTTTTGCTCCTTTTATAAGGCCCAAATTCGAGTCGGGTCACCGGCAGCATTTAGCGGTGTCGATCAAGACCGTAGCAGCCATCGTAGCACCCGTTTTTTCGCTCGTAAGCCAAACTTGTAACGTCCATAATTCTTTATACTGATGTCCTATCGATGAGCGATTTGTTGTGTTGAAAACTAGACTCACCAAACTTCGTTTTAGGCTTTTGTTTCACTTCAAAACACTTCATATGTTAAGAGATATTCGTCACTCAATTTGGACTAAAATTTTCACACAATACTTCACCCATCCTTTCTCCAAAGTCGTACTACTCCATTTCTTCCACTCATTTCCTTATAAAACCTTCCAGTATACCTTATATACATCCGTCACTCATTAAATATACTTAATAATGCTTGCTCCTTATATTCCAAAGTGGTTTACATAACTCAACGTACTTATGTTTCAAATTTGATAAGTGTTTCTTCGAAGATATGGGGTGTAACACACCCAAAGTCCCGACATCCACCCGAAACCTCCCAGCCACAAACTGAACATGTAGACATAAGTAAAAACACTCTGCAAACTCAACTGTAGCCTCAGAATTCCCAACGGAAGTCACCTTGACTCGGTCAACCACCAAATGGCCAAAACCAAGTTTCCAACCAATGGTACAAAATGCTCCTGAATGCCACAGGAACCAAACAAAACATCCCACTAAGTCATAATTAACCCTTTGGACCTCATGGAATCCACTAAATTCCAAAAAAGACTCGTTTATAACTATTGGTCAAACATTTTTTTCACTTTAAGGTCCTAACTTCCACAAATCCTAGTAAATCTCACCCGATGACATCGAGAATTGTGTCGCCCATCCCCGAGGGTAAAAATTAGACTAACGAGGCTAGGGAAGGGTCAGTAGGGTAAAAGGTTCAAAACGCACGTAACGACCAAATGGGTCATTACAAGCTAGGAGATACCATGTCTCCTTACCTTTTAGTCATTTCTAAAGAATATTTGACAAATCCCTCAAGCAACACAAGAAGGAACAGAGCTTCAAGTTGTCCCATCCCAAATTGGAGGTACGGGATTGGTACCCGGGCCTAACTTACCTTATGACATTTAATCTTTCCTCATATCTATTCCTAACGCTTCACTTATAATATCTATCTATTGCAAACCTCACGGCCTTATCTTATTTAGGAGAACTCAAGCACGACGTTATTTCGCTTCTAGTTTCTACCCTCCTCAATTGAGGTTACCGTTTTGTTTTTCAATATTTCTTCTTTATTGGAAATAGGAGTTACACGAAAGTGAATACTTACCGTTCACTTAAAGATTCGTATACCTAGTCCCCTGAATCTTCCAAATACTCAATAAGTCATACTTGACTGTACAATTCCTATGCATGCCACACGTACATATGGTCTTAAAAGGGACAATAGACATGCTCGTAATACTCGTTAGTAATGTCGTCCAATCCCAACGATTTGCCCAATGCTAAGGGCTACCTTAACCCTTACTAGATCCTGAAATCCCACTCCTTTCTAAGGCTACGTCTGTTGAAGTCTATAGGTTGTAAGTTGGGATGAGTGATATTAACTATGCTTCTATCACTGTTAAAAGCAGAACCATAATGCTTGTGTTGCTTCGTTTGAACTCTAACTACATTATATTCTTCTCTACATAGGTTCCTCGTTGTAATGACCCGTTAGGTTATTTTGGCTATTTTTACTATTTTACCTTGGTTGACCCTTTTCCTAGTGTCATTAGAGTATATTTGACCTGTGCGGATGGGTTCTGCGGTTCCTGAGACATTCGGATGTGATTAATGAGAAAATGAAAATTTTGGAAGTTCTTAAGTGTTTGGGTTACCAAAGTCAACATCAGGGGTAAATGTGTTATTTTGGAAATTTCATCGATTCCAATAGGTTCAGAATGTTGATTATGACTTGGTTGAGTTGTTGGTTCGGTTCCCCAGGGAATAGGGGTGTGTTAGAAATCCAGTTTTCAGGTGTTTGGGGTTGACCGAGTCAATATGACCTCTTTTGGACATTTTTAATGCGCGAGTGAGTTTGTAGCGTGTTTTTAGAGTATTTTTCATATATGGTTCATGTCCGGGAGGTCTTGGATGAGTTTCAAGCGTTGGATCGGAACATAAAAGTCTCTTGAGTTTTCTAGTTTCTGGTGTGGCACGCTTGCATGCGCAGGGCCGCTCCTGCACAAGGTGGGCTTTCGATGCGACAATGGGCTTGTTAGCCAAGGCCTGCATCTACGACGAATGGATCGCATATGCTGAGCCATTTTTGGGGGTAATGAGTCGCACCTGCAGCCTAGGGTGAGATTAAGTGGACCTCACACCAGTGAGTTTTGGCCGTTGA
The DNA here is from genome assembly GCF_029784015.1 of Lycium ferocissimum. Lineage (NCBI taxonomy): Eukaryota > Viridiplantae > Streptophyta > Magnoliopsida > Solanales > Solanaceae > Lycium > Lycium ferocissimum. The sequence continues at coordinate 7,066,729 of NC_081350.1, forward strand.
TGTGGGCATGCAGGTGCGGAAGAGGTTGCGCATTTCCCTGGACAGAATTAGAAATAAAATCCCCATCTCGATTTAAGGAGTTCTTTTTAGGGTTTAGCAAGATTCATCCATTCGGTAAGCTTCTAAACTTTCTTTATATGATTGTTTCATCGATTATTAAGGGTTTCCATGCTAGAGATCTTGATTTAAGGTTGGGAAATTATGGGCTTATGAACCCTAGGCTTGAAATAAGTATTTCTTCAATTGAACATGAAATCGTGGATAGATTTGGTTCATTTTTTGGGATATAGACTCTATAGATCATGGGTAATCTAATTTTGGGTCAAATTTCCCATTTTGCCCTTCGAGGTTCGGAATCCTATTTTGGTTGACTTTTTGATTTCATAGTTAAAGTATGCTAATATGGGTATCATTATATTCGCATGACTTCCTCTAATAATAGTTTGACCTTATTGAACCCTATTTTCCTATGAAATTACGATTTTGACCTTTGCGGTTTAGAACTAGGTTTTGGTTGACTTTCTAGGCCAGAATCTGTCTTAGGGTGATATGGGTATCGATTAACTTGTAATTCTTATGCATAATTCGTGCTTGAATAGATTGGGATCATTCGGAGGCTCTGCGAAAGGTCAAGGTACCATTGAGATTGTTGGACTTCTATTTCAGGCATGTTGAGATTATGAACCTTAAGAATCATATTTGGTAAAAATTGAACTAATAAGAGGGGATAACAGGGTAATGAAGGGGGGTTCTGATAGCTGTGAGGTGACGAGCACTTGTTGTTACACCTCGGACATTTCATATCGTTGGGCTGTGAATAGACTAATGCAAGTTTGAGGTGGACATAAAGTCCTTATGACTTTAAGAAGGCCATTTGGCAGCTTTAAGGTGTATACGATAATATTTTGAAGTTATATGAATTGGTGAAATTAAGTT